>NC_054832.1:9361432-9666432 GCF_018345385.1 Vulpes lagopus | reverse complement strand
CTAATGTTCCAATAGGATGCCAACGATGATCGTTCTAATATCATTTTAACTGACAGTATCAGGCAGGCATTCTTTCTGGAAGAGGGACCTAAGTGGCTCATGCCTGGGTCAGCAAGACAGGGCATGCAAGTACAAGTGCTGGGCAGTGTGGGGACTGACAGATGGATAAAGCCCAGTTCCTACCACCCCAAATGGGGCTTTAAAAGGGGGAATACAGGCAGAGGGGTTGGAAGGGTGTTTGCAAGACAGAAGAAGTGGTCCAGGAGAATCTACCAGCCTTAGACCAAGTCTAAAGAAGGTGGCAGCAGAATTAGTGCTCTCAGAAGAGGGTGCATAGGCAGAAGGTGATCCAGAGGATTTGATAGGTAAAGGGGGACTGTATGGTAGCTCTGTTAGCCAAAGCCCATGTGTAAACCAGGAAAGCACTTTGGCATGTTGTATGTCATCCTGCAATTATGAAGTTATTATTTCTGACTTTCAGCCGTCCTTCCCTAGAATCTCTGGCAGCTGATTTAATTTCTGGCAACAATACAAACCAAAAGACCAAGGAGACTTTAAAAAAAAAAAAAAGAACCAAACTCATTATGGGCCAGACTATCTCAGGACTTCTGGGATTTACATCTTTTTTGAGTAATGTAAGCGGAGATGTCTGTCCTTTGGAAGCATATCCTCCTTCAGCTTACACGGGGCACTGTGCCCTTTGGATCTCCTCTATCTCTGTCTCTTTGGCTCCACACCCTCCCTCAGCAGGTTTTCTCTGACTCCTGGCTTTAGCTTTTGTCTGCAGGCCAAAGTTTCCCATGTCTCCAACCTTGAGATCCTCCATCTGCCTTCAGCCTGGTATGCCCACCTGCCTTCAGAACGATTCACTCGAATGTCTCCCTTGGATGTCACTTCCAGCTTAATGTGTCAAAGAGAAACTCACATCCTCTCTTCACACCCTTCCCCTAAAACAGCATTCCCTTTCAACTTGTCTACTGCTTTCTCAGTATCATTCGTTTCCTTATTCCAGCCTTGGAGTTACATAACACTAACAGATGCCTCTCTTTTGCTCCCAAGCCAGCAGCCAACAGATCCCAGGGATTCTTCTGCTGCAGTAAGATTCAGCTCATTCCTTTTCCGCAGCCACCACTAAAACCAGGCACCTGACACTCCCTACAGTGTCCGTCCTAAGGACTCTCCTCCATGGTTTCTGTGTCATGCTGTCCATTCCGCCGAACCCTGCTTCTGATTATTTAATGCCACTGTCCTCATAGAGAATCTAGAATGGCATCTAATTCCAAGTTTGCAAGGTTGTTCATTACCTAGTTCTATTATAGCTGTTTTTTTTTCTCACATTCACTGAATAAATACATACTTTGTTAAACAGTCATTAAATGAAAATGCTCTAGCTCCCTACTGCATGCCAGGCAGGGATACATAAATATGGATAATGGTTTGTGCCCTTTTCTGAAAAGTGCATAGTCCAGTGGTGGAATATAAACACTTGATTAAGACTCAATGGGAAAGGTGCTACCGTACAAGTAAGCTAAGATACTGTAAAAGTCTCAGGACAAAAACATGGGAGCCAGAAAGATGTTATAGATGATAAAAATACGCATCAGTGCATTGGAGGATAAGGAAGTGTTGGCCAAGTACATGGTAGTTTGGCTTCTACCCATAGCAAGAGAAGATCTGGTGTTTGGCCACTGTACATACTTTCCTCTCACCAGCTTCCCTGACTCGCTCTTCATTGCCTCCACCCTCCCCAGCCTCGTGAAGGGCTCCCCAGGTCTTTGCTGATTCAAATTCTGCTTTCCTCCAAGTCCACCTCTAGACTCCCTTCTCCCAAACCCTTCCTGGATCTTATCTGCGCTTTTTTTCCTCTTCTCCCATCACCGCGCGGTATCATGTCTCAACCAGAGTGCTGGCATCACTCTCTAGGACAAATTCTCAAATTCAAGTATTTATTTGAACCCACCCCTCGTGTGATCCAGTGCGTGTAGCTCAGGACCTCTGAGTCTGCTTTTCGACAGTTCCCATGTGAATCAGACACCAAAAGACCCTGAACCACTGTGAGAAACACTGTTTTGGATCTTTGTGGCTTCCTCCTATGTCTCCGCGCAGGCTGTCCACAGCCCACGGGGCCTAGCAACGTGTGCAGTCTGCTCAACGCTCCAGGCTCCACCAAGCGTCTGCTCAGTTGGGTGACTATTAGGTACAAAGATTAATGACACTGAGTCAGGAAAAGCGGCTCCGTCAAGTGGACGGAACCGCCCTCAACGTGTCTGGAAGTCACCAGTAATGACATCTTCTGTGCTCTCAAAAACCGCTCAGCCCTCACCCAGAGTGACCTGAGGGCGTCTCTAACCAGGCTTCCAGAGAAGCAGAACGCACTGCAAGTTCGACAGCTTTGCAAACAAAGCCATCGTGCATAGCCTCCCAAACATCACCAAGACGCGGAAGTCGCGAATGCGCCGCAAGTACGGACCCAGGGAAGCCAACGGGGACCTAAATAAAGCCCCAGGGCGTGAGCACAGAACGCAGCGCGCAGCTAGCCCAGGACACTAACCGCCTTCCCTAGTCCCCGCCCCCTGGCCCGCCGGGGCGCTCCTGGGCGGAGCTCAGCCGCAGAGCGGAGGCGTGGCCTGGAGGGGGCGTGGCCTGGGAGGCGGGGCCTGGAGGAGGCGTGGCCGGGAGGAGGACGGGCCGGGCGGAGGCGGAGCTCGGCCGCAGGGCGGAGGCGTGGCCTGGAGGAGGCGTGGCACGGGGGGCGGGGCCTGTAGGAGGCGTGGCTGGGAGGAGGACGGGCCGGGAGGAGGCGGAGCTCGGCCGCAGAGCCTGGAGGAGGCGTGGCCTGTAGGAGGCGGGGCCTGTAGGAGGCGTGGCCGGGAGGAGGACGGGCCGGGCGGAAGCGGGGCCAGAGGAGGCGGAGCTCGGCCGCAAGGCCTGGAGGAGGCGTGGCCTGGAGGAGGTGTGGCCTGGAGGAGGCGGGGCCGGGCGGAAGCGGGGCCGGGCGGAAGCGGGGCCAGGCGGAGGCAGAGCTCGGCCACAGGGAGGAGGTGGGGCCGGGCGGAGGCGGGACCGGGCGTCGGCGACGTGCTGACGTCAGGGCGTGGGGACGCCCAACGCGTCGTCCGGCGCGCAGCGGGGCCGGCGGTGGCAGCTGTCGCTGGCTTCGCTGCGTGCGGCGGGCGCCCCGCGGCCGCTCCCTCCGCCCTCCGCCCTCCGCCTTTCGCCCGGTCCCGGTCCGGGTCTCGGCGGCCCGGCCATGGTGCGGTCGGCGCGTCCTGCGCGGCCCCGCTGAGCCTCGGGGCGGCGGCGAGCGCGGCTCGGGGTCACCATGCCTACCCGTGAGTGGCCGGCCGAGGGTCGTCGGGCCGGGGGTGGGGGGTGCGGTGAGGGTGGGGGTGGGGCGGGGGCGGGGGGGGCGTTGGGAGGCGGCGGCCGGCTGGGCGCGCTCTCCGGGGTGGCCCGCGGTGGTGGAGCGGGGCCGGAAGTACCCGCCACTCTCCCAAGTCCCTTTCGCTTCGGCTGAGTCTTCCTGCGGGGTGGCGTGAGCCCATTGCACGGACGGGAACGCTGAGGCCCGAGCGTTTAAGGACGCCCGGGCCGGTCGGTGGCTGAGCCGGAGTAACGCAGACCTGTGGGACTTCACAGTCCAAGCTCTACTCCGGCCTTTTTGCAGAGCTCGCGGTGGGGCCGGGGGTTACTTTGTGGAAATTGCTGCAAAGAGCTGCGGTCGCGTGGCCCCGTGAGCGGCTCAGGGACCCGGCATCGCCGGGTGGGACGCACGGGTGCAGGGCGTCCGGGGGCCCGGCCCGAAGCCCCTCCTCCAGGCTCGCGGTCTGGACTTCGTCCCCCCCTTCCCCCTCCCTCCGTCCGCAACGCCGGAGTGAGGTCTCTTTGGGGAACTTGTTAAAGGCGCATATGCCCCAAAGTGTGGCTGTTGGAGCACCTGCATCAGACCCAGCTGGCTGCTGGTTAGAGGGTGCTGTGTAGGGTTCCTCCCTAGGCCCCCGAAGCTTGCTCGCGTGTTATAAGTGGCCTCGATGTTATTGAGGGACCCCCCCCCAACACACACACACACACACACACACACACCCCGCCAAAGTTTGAGAAACCCTGGATGTGGGCGACGTTTTGGGGGCCCCCCCCGGGCAGGGCAACACTACTAATGGTCCATTGCACAAGGACCCAGAGAATTGCAGTGTGACTGTAAAACCCAGTGGCCCGTAAGTGTCTGTGCAAACTCAGGAGGCTGATGGAGCCCCGGGCGGGGGGGAGCACGATGGTGATGGATTGGAAACGTTTTCGGTCGGGGGCTCCGGAAGTACCTGCTGCACCCAGTACAGAGGCTCCCCGGCAGGCTCCCCGGCAGGCTCCCCTTGCTTCAGATTCGTGAACTCCTCGCCGACCTGACTTGGGGGGGACCGACGGGGCGCTGCGTTTCCAGGTCAGCCTCAAACGCAGGCTTTGCCTACCGGTGGGTAAGGAGGAATTATTTCCGGATGTCAGGAAGGTTTATATGTGATGCAGTGGCACATCATAAAATGATCTTGATGGAACGAGGACTTGTAAGTGCTAACCTGTGTGGGGGGAGGTGGGTTTTGTTTTCTGAACACAGTCCTGCGTGTGAACACACGGTCTTGGATTTGTCTTCGTTAAATATGTCAGCAGTTTATGTTTTCTTTGCATTCCTTTAGATGGGGCCCATGCCATTCTTCTTATTTCTGGATTCGTGCCACCTTATCCAGGAATATTTGAGATTAGCATAATCTCACTGATGTTACGGAGAGAGGAAAAGAGAGGGAATAAAGACCTAGTCCTGAAAGTTAAGGCTGCATGTGGGATTTACTGGTAAAATGTCAAGATACATATGCTAAGAAGTTAACCAAAGTTTTAGCTCTAAGATTATCTAGCTTCATGGAGTGGATTTAGGAAACTTGCTTCTTTTAAAACACATAATTTGCAATGCAAATTGAACCGTGCTGTATTTGCATAGTTATGAATGCAGATTTTTCTGACCTGATTGGAAGCAAGTGAAATGTTTGAATTATCTGTCATTATTTTTGATGTTTATTATGGTTCAGTTTCTATGGTACAGCACAAAAGTGTGGCACCAGCTGGAGGTACCCCTGTTGCTGTGCTAGTGTTCTTGTCGCTTTTTGTCTCCTTTTATGGCCAGAACCACCAAAGTTGCTGCGATAGTTGTGGACAGTAGTACTTCTCAGAAATTCTACTTGTAAATTTCAACATAAGCAGAGACAACAAAATTATCACTCTCTTTGGGAATTCTTCTCCCCCTTTTGGGGAGTGTTTTTAGGAAGAAATCTCTCCAAATAAACTGATTTTTTTTTTTTTAAACCTCAGCTGAGTTCAGAGGCTCATTTGTAAGCTCAGCCAGTTAATCCTTAAGGCTTTAGTGAATTAATGTAATGATTTGATGTGGGAGATGATCACTAGGGTTTCTCAGACTCTGTAATTCTGAAAGTGACCCTTGTGCCAAGTCTTAGAATCATTCTGTTCCTGTTTTGTTGCTTATTTGGAATATTGATACTCAGTCATTGAAACTGGTGTTAATAAGCAGAATCTGATGGAGCGTGGTATACCCTTGAAGACTAAGAGTTGCATTATCTCATGAATGTTAATGTTAACAGCTTCATTGGAATTATTTTGGAGAGCCATAAACTCTTTTTTCAGAAAGCAACTACCTGGAAGGATGCCTGACGGGAAGCTGCTGCGACACAGGAACAATTCTGTGGTTATGTCACTCTATATTCAGCCAGTAGTTTGCAATGATCACTAAGCACAGATTTCAAGAGTGTTTTACTAAATGATCTTTTCAAACCTCCACATCTATAATTTGATACATTATTTATGTAAAGGCCTTTATTTCTTCTCATTTCAAAGGACCATTAAGAAACATTTTGATCTTAAGAATTTTCAGACCCTGAATAGAATTCCAGTGGAAGAAATGTTTAAGTTTCTTAATTCAGTTATTTTCTTTTTCATATCAAGAGACTGAGACCCAGTAAGTTTCTGTAACTTGGCTAAGGTCACACGTGGGATAGAATCAGGACCTGAACACTGGGCAGCCCTGGTGGCTTAGCGGTTTAGTGCCGCCTTCGGCCCAGGGCCTGATCCTGGAGACCCAGGATTGAGTCCCATGTCGGGCTCCCTGCATGGAGCCTGCTTCTCCCTCTGCCTGTCTCTGCCAACCCCCCCCCCCCCCCCCGGTGTGTCTCATGAATAAATATATAAAATCTTAAAAAAAAAAAAAAAAAAAGACCTGAACACTGATCTGCTCCCTGTAATCCTTAACCACAAGGAGCATAGTTGAAGTTTATTTCTTTTTCCCCCAGCACTAAGTTGATCCTGGTTTAGCCTCTCCCCCAACTTTTTCTCCCTGGGGTTACATGAGGACAAAAGTAAGTTTAGCCAAAACTTAAGTCAGACACGTGAGCTTATAAGAAAATCTAACATTTTTACCTTTGCTTCTGTCTTGTCAGGGGACTCTGGGCAAAGAAGGCCGAGGATTTCACAGATGTGCTCAGTAGATACTTGGTTGTACAGGCACAGACTTCCCTTTTAGTAAACTGCTTGTGTGAAAGAGGTTCCATCACTGACAGTTTGCCTAAAAACAGGTCCAGTAAAATGTTCTCTTTTATGATCTATGTAAATTATTGTGTATGGCCAAGGGGAACTGAAACTCTTAGTTACTCATTGTTTACTATAAATAACTATACTTTCAGTAATTTGCGGTTAAGGCTTTCTTTTCTCCCTGAGATGTTGGCATTGATATCTGATCACATTTGTTAGGTTATGATAATGTGGTTGTTCCGTGTTTGTTTTTTCCCCCACTGATGGGGCTGATTATATTTAACTTGTTTTTCAGTCCATTCTTTAGAAGGAAGTGCAAAATACTGATGAATTGTGAAGTGAAAGATGGATGCTGGTTGAAGTGTTTCCCTTCAAGTGTGCATTGCAAGCAAATGACCTATTCCTGTCTTGGGAGGCTTTTGTGTTGATTAGTTCTCTACGTCCCTCCTTGCCCTTCCACCCAGTACCTATGTGTACTTGCCAGATGTACAGCTGAAGAATTCTCTTACTCACAGTGACCTTTGGCTTGGCACTGGTTACTACCAGGTCTCCTCTTTCAGTCTGTTCCCACCCATGGGACATATGACATTAAAGATGATGTAGGTGGTGGGAGATAAGGCTGGGGGAGAAACAGCCAGAATTTGGAGATCTTAACTTTAGTCAAGCGAACGTGACTAAAAATGTGTTCAAGCTGTCACAATCACAGAAGCACTGACTGTCCTTTTCATAGGCATACCAGCCATTTCCAATGTATGGATTACATTATAAAAACTTAAAACTTGCTGTTAGTAATAGAGAATTAATTATTGAATACTGTAATTATTGAATACTGTTGTGTGCTAGGCAGTATAGTTTGTGCTTCACATGATTTAGCTTATTTATCTTCTCTGTGGGAGGTCCTATTTGACATAGAAATGGAGAGATTGAAGCTCAGGGAAGTTAAATAACTTGCCTAATGACAGTAAATGGTGGAGTTGGGATCAGAACTAGATGGGTCTGACTTCAGAGTCCCATGTAGGTTGTTTTTTTTTTTTTTTTTTTTTTTCCTGCTATACTGCTCTGAGCCAGGCAGGATTGAAATCTACCAGACACTATCGGTTTCTTTTAACACCATTACTTTGCTTAGCACTGTGCTTAATTACGTAATAGGTTCTTGGTAAATGTTGAATAAATGAATGATTGCATCTTAACCGGAGTCACAGAAATTATTCTTTGGTTACCAATACCCAAAATAAACTTTCTTCCATTTAAAGTGTTCTAAGAGTTCTGTAATTTATAATTAAATTATTAGCAGGCTTCTCTATAACATTTGTGAGGCCTGAGACAAGAATACAAATGGAAGCTTGCAAATCATAGTCAATCAGGATTTCTCAAACTTTCCTCTGTTGATGTCTTGGATTGGCTAATTTTTTTGTTTGGGTCTTGTGTGCTTTGTGAGATGTTTAGCAGCAACTCTGACCTTTATCCACCAGAGGCTGGTAGTAAATGCCCTTGTTCCCCAAAGTCTTGACTATGAAAACTGTCTCCAGACATTGCCAGATGCCCCTTAAGGGTCAGAATCGTCCCTGGGTTGAGAATTACTGGTTTAAAGATTTAAATGTTGTAGATCAGTCGGTGCCTGCCACCGGGCCTGCTTTCATATCCAGGGTCCCTGCAGCCTACTCCCCAGAGATTGTCTTCTGAAGGCCCAGAGGAACTTGGAGGGCTGGTTTATTCACCAAGGATCTGTTGAGTCAGGGGAGGGTCTCTCCTCACTCTGATTGGGGATTGACCCTGTCACATTCCTTCAGGGAGCCTGGGCAGTGCGTCCCCTTGGTCCATACTTCACTTTTCCATCTCCGGATTTCCCCAGTTCTGAGTACCTTGCAAAGCTGTACTACCAGAATAGAAGGGTAGGTGAGAGGAGCGAGTCCAGTGTTCTGGGGAACTCTCCATCACTGGGTTTGAATTTGGAGTGAGCAGCTTGAAACAAAAATAACTTCTGCTATCCTCTGGCTGTCTAGGCAGTGGTTTTCAGTGTTGCCTCTCTGTTCCTTTCTCAGCTCACAGATCCCTCTAAAACAAAAACAAAAACAAAAACAAAACACACACACACGCATAAAACAGGCCTTTGTTTTGGGAGGCAGAGGCCCCCCCCCCTTTTTTTTTCCAGAGTCAAATATGAAGGTCCTAGTTCTTAGGAGGAAGCTACATTTTACCCATTAACATAGCTCTGCTTTGGTATGGGGTGACCCAGTTGTCAGTTAACGGTGTTTCTGTAGGAATGAAGTGGATCACAGAGGACGAATTTCATTTTATATGCTCTGTCATGCTCTCCCTTTGCATATTTGTTTATTTGTTTATTGCTGCCTACGATTAGGTATTATTAGATAACATGATTCCAATTTTTATTAAAGAAGGAATCACTATGCAGAGTTTTTTTTTTTTTTTTTTTGTGCAATAAAGGGGGCTTAATTAAAGCATGGGGACAGGACCCATGAACAGAAAGAGCTGCCATGTAGATATTTTTATTGTATTTTTGAATCATACAGTCCTTCTGTATGAACAAACCAGTTGTGTTACAAGCTCCACTTTTTTCTTTTCTTTTTTTTTTTTTTAGATTTTATTTGTTCATGAGAGACACAGAGAGGCCGAGACATAGGCAGAGGGGAGCCCAATGCGGGACTGGATCCCAGGCCCCTGGGATCACGACCTGAGCTAAAGGCAGACACCCAACCACTGAGCCACCCATGTGTTCCACAAGCTCCACTTGACTGCTTTTGAGGAGCCCCTAGGAAATGAGTAGTATGTCTATATCCTATAGTGGTAATAGAAAGGTTTTTATTGATAACGTTGAAGGAAACTGGTCCCTGGCATTCTCAGAAATGGAGAGGAGGGCACAGAAGATCCTAGAATGTCCCGCACCTCTTGAAGGAGTAAAGGGTAGACTAGTAGCTAGGAGCTATTTGTTTAGGCTAGGGTTTCTTAAATATTTTTGCGTAATGAGCCCTGTTGAGAATCTGATGAACACAGTGATTATTCTTCCCCAGAAGATGCAAATTTTCACACAAAGTTTTGCATCTAGTTTCAAGATAATCAAAAGCATACTGAGATGTATCTCCTGGAAGAATGGAGATCACCAGAGCGGCAGTTGTTCTTTGGCCAAAGGCTTAGTAATTCAGGTTGTAGAAAAATATCCTTATTTGCCAAATGTATCATGCCATTATTTTTTAAAGATTCGGGAGAGTCTCTGGTTCTAATTTTTATTTTTTAAATAAAAAAATGTTCATATATTTTATGTACTTGTATATATTTTGTATTTGTAAATATTTATATATATTTTAAGTACTTTTTAAAAAGATACGTTTATTTAAGAGAGAGCATGCATGGGGAGGGTCAGAGAGAGGGCAACAAGCAGACTCCCCACTGAGTGGGGAGCCCTACGCAGGGCCCAATCGCAAGACCCTGAGATTGTGACCTGAGCCGAAATCAAGAGTTGGACGTTAACCAACTGAGCCACCCAGGTGCCCCATTCCAAGTACTTTTTTCTTTTACTTTATTTCTTCCTAATCTTTTACATCTTTTTATTATTTTCTCTTACCTTCCTGCTAGCCTGATGAAATTTTTAAATTATAATGTGGGTGAGTATTCAGTAAGGCTTTTCTGAATTCAGTAGATATGAAGAGTGTTAACTTAGGAACTTAAAAGAAGGAACTTAAAAAATGAAATTGAACTGAATTTTATAGCTAAAAGGAACATTTAGTGAAGTCATTAAGAAGGATAAACCAAATGGGTTAAGAAAGTGTGCCATTCAGCTGGGTAATGGTGTGGTACTAGGAAGGAAGGTCATCTGAATACTGGATGGGTGTTCACAACTACATACCTTCATACTGCCTTCATAGGAGTTAGAAGGGTATGGGATAGAAGTGTTACAAAAATCTGTTTTGAAGAATTTAAAGTTAATGTCAAATACAAAATCAATATCTGCAGTATTTATACAAGTCAGAAACAAAACACCAATCCTTCATGGTTAAAGCTTTGACCTATGCTTATAAAAGTCTAGGTACAAACAATTGGCAAAGATTTGGGGGGAAATGATTAAATGATGAATAAGGAAATGCTAATTAAAAGCCGAAATCATTTTTGGATTGTCAGATTACCAAAGACTTTTCAATAACAGGCCAGGGTGGTGTGGTACAGTATTAAAGGCAGAAGTGTAGGGATGCCTGGGTGGTTCAGTTGGTTAAGCATCTGCCTTTGCCCTGGGTCATGGTCTTAGGATCCCGGGATGGAGCCCTGGTGGCAGCGCAGCAGCCAGCCAGTGGATTCCTGCTCAGCGGAGAGTCTGCTCCTCCCTCTGCTTCTCCCCACCACTCCTGAGCTTGCTCTCTCAGATAAATAAATAAAATATTTTTTAAAGATTGCAGTAATTTATCGAGTGCTCGAATAATGCTTATATTCATTGACATAGTAATTTAACTTTTGGGAATCTGTCCCTAAGAAATAACTAACAATAGACTGTAGCAAGCTATACCTCTGCACAGAGATGTTTATCACAGTAATATTTATAAAATGGTGAAAACCCAGAAACTTTAGTAGGCAATAATAGAGAAGTAGAAATTGAATGTGGAACATTAACCATTAAAAATCATACTTCTGAATGTATTGAGGTCATGAATTGTTTTTATCTTCTTTGTAATTTGTGTTTTTCAGATTTTCTGTAGCTAGCATATATTCTATAATCAGAAAAAGATGCTTCAAGTTTTTCGCAGATTTCACAGAATTTTGTTTAAAAAGTTTAAATTAAAAAGCTGAAGTGAAACATTAAAATACTGTCCTGAACTGGCTTTTCCTTTGGCCCACAGAAAAGAATTTTGATTAATTGATCAAATAGTGTTGGCTGTATATAGGAAACCATAGCATTTGTTGTGTGATTGCTATTATCATATGCTAGGTAATGTGAACTTCTTTGAGTTACTTTGAGCAGTGGTTGGTGAATAATGTTCTCGAATAGGAAGTAAAATAATGGGGCTTTTTTTTTTTTTTTAAATCATTGGCATTGTATTTTATTCTGAAAGGAGGGAGAAATAATCTGATTTATTTAGTGGTTTAATCATAAAAATCTGAAAGGTTGAGAGCTGAATCATTATGTGTGGGTTCAGTTTATTGGGAGTTTGTAGGGCTTGGGTTTTTTTTTTTTTTTTTTTGAAATGATTGTGTGTTGTAGAATGAACACAATTCTAGGAAGTATGATTATAAAATGAATGTTGGCAGCTTCTCCTATGATTAATATGTCAAACCTGTCAAAATTGTCTCATCATTTCTATTTGTCAGGTTCATTCAGTTCTTGAAATGAGCCTGCTCTCGCATGTGCTCTAAGGCAGACAGGAGCTACTATAATTCTTCCTCTTTCCATGTAGGCTCTTCTTTCTTTTGCATATATATTTACTGCTCTTTAGCTTCAGGTATTATGAGATAGCATGATTCTATTTTTATCAAAGGAGTCACTACTCAATGTTTTTTTCATTGTACTTCTGAATGAAGAGTTTGCATTATTCTAAAATTAGGCATTACATCTTATGCTATCCAGTCTTTAGGAAGAACAGTCCTTCTAAATGTTTTTTATTTATTTTGTTTGTATCCTTGTTTGGTGGGTTATTCAGCTGTACCTTTTCACTACCTGAACTCCAGGGTATTTCTGCTGCAGTGGTTTTCTGGATAATGCTAAGTGTTCTTCACACCCCTGGTATTTAATTGGTTTTTGAACAGCTGTCTTGGAAATTTGCTATAAAGTTCTTGGTGCTGTGGTTGCACTTAACGTTAAGTGGATCTCACTCCTGCTGGGCAGAGAAAATGAAATATAAGGTTGACAAGTTTGCCACTATCAATTCCTGGAGCTTGGTAAACTTTGGAAAAGGTATTATGTCAGGCTAAAGGACTGGCCTAGAAATTAAAATGCGCAGCCCATTTATGAATGAATATGACTTAAGTGGATTTTTGAACTTAGTTATAAGTATTTTTATTATAGCTGTTAGACATATTAAGTGGAAAATAATAATACTTCTCAGGGATATTTAGACGCAGTAGAATTTATGTATTTGTGCCTTAGAAGTAGAAATATTTCATGACCATGTGATTAGAATCAACAAGTTGTAAGGACGAGATAGTTGCCTCTTGGATTATTACCATTTGCTATATATGCTTCCAGGAGGGCTTCTGCAGAGAGGAGAGCACTCCAGGCAGATATACGGTAGCAGGGATTTGGGGTCTAAGTCCTGTCTGCATGTCGGCATTTCTGCCGTCCTCTTAGCTGTGCTGTGCTGTGTGGACTGCAGAGGGCCAGTTTCTTTTTCAGTTCACAGCCCGAATTTGAAACCAACTTAAAGGATTTGTCTAATCCTGTCATCTTGTCCCTCGGTTCCATCCTGGTTCCTTCCTTTGGGAAGTTCTTCCAGGTGTGTCTTACTGCACCAGGTTAAGGAAATGCAGCAGTTCAGGTGCAAGAAGAGATGGTGGACATCTGTTCCAGTCAGTTCTATGTATATTACCTTTACAAAAGCTCCATTCCCTGGCACAGGATTCTCTTTGTTAGTTCCTGAGAATTTCATGTTGTTCTTGATCCACATCAGGGTGGCCCAAGGGGAGCTTGACTTACCTTTAGAGCCAGATTTTTCCCAAGTGTCTTCGGTGGATGTATGAGCAGGTGGGCTTCTCTGCCTGATTCAGCCTCAGCTGGAGTTGCTCTTGGTATTGTGGGATTCTGCATTCGATTTCAGTAGGGCAGTAATGTTGGCTGCTTTTAGACAATTTGAAATTTGTAGTCTCCGACAGTAGAAAATGCCCTCTGACAAAAATATAAGGTTGTTTCAGAATCAAAACCTTAGGAACCTAATGGCAGAACCCAAAGCCATTTGGGCTGATGGCATCTCGCCTGTTTTGCTCTGATGATCTCCAGAAATGGTGGTGTGTGCTCTCTCCTGGTAGTCCTTTCAGTCATAGGTGCTGCCACTGTGCTCTTGGAGTCACTTCCAGCTTTTCTTGTGTTCCCTTTGGATTTCTCTTAGGGATTCATCATCTAGCAGGTTGTTTCATTGCCTACATGTGCCCTGCTAGGTGGGGAATTGAGAGACGACTAAAGCAGCCTCCAGCTCTAAGAAGTGTACCTTCTACCTCGTGTAGAAGGGTGTGACCCTGCTGTGGAGATTAGAGGAGATGCTGGGGGGGTGAGGGGGGGGAAGCCTGAGGAGTCATAGGGGGAGCGTGGCTTTGGGGAAAGGGTTTGAGGAGAGTCATGCCGGTGGAAATAACCAGCAGCCAGTTAAAGTATGTCCTTGGTACTGGGTAAAGTGAAGACTTTAAAGGCTGGCTGTGTGTATGTGTGTGTTTGGTGATTTCGTCTTAATACATGTATTCAGTCCCTACTATGTGTCAATTTTTATAGACACTGAAGATACGGCAAAATCCTCATACTGGACATGATGGACATCATCATGGATGTCATACATGTTCTCTTGAAGCTTAGTCTGATGAGGAAGACAAGTCAGGAGCACATAATTACACTGACCAGACAGGAAGCTTCATAAGTACCTGTGCCTGTTTCTTTTGCCACCACACGTAGCTTTTGATACAGTGCTTGGCCCATGGTACACATTCCTTGTATATTTGTGGAATGACTCAAATGACTAAAAGAGAAGCACTGGTTGCTATGGAAACACATGCATGAGCTTGGAGGGAGAACAGTTAGAGGTTATCAAGTACAGTAGTGAGTGATGGGCTTTGGACTTGGAAGGTGGCAGTGGGGTTGATTGCAGCAGACCAGCCTGCAGCAGATCTTCCTCTGTTGAGGAAGTATAGTTGATGGAATTAGTTGTATGAGGGGTGGAGGAAGGAGGAGTTGAGATTCACTCTGAAGTTTCAGGGTTGATTATTTGGGTGAACTGCTCTGGTTTGATACGGGGACTTTCTGGAGGAAGAGTGATCAAGAAAATTAAGATGGAACATTGAGTTCATTTCAGGCTATGATAAGTGTATGATGCCTGAAGGGACGTTCAGAGTGTATTTGTAGGAATGACATTGGGCGAAGTTACTAAAGGATAGTTTTGTAAGGACAGAAAAGAGACTGAGGGCAGATCTTTGAGGAACATGTCCTTTTAAGGTTGGAATAGGCAGAGAAACCAAGAGGTAGCAGGTGCGGCATTACTAAAACAAATACCACTGCAACAAATGTGTGACAAGAACTACGTAAGACTCAGATGGCAGTCCGTTTATTTATAGTAGCATTTGAAACATTCCAGTATAGCAAGAAGAAAAAAATAAAAGCTAGACAGTCTCTTAACTGTTTGATCTGATGTTATGACAATAATTTATGAAGTGTTAGGAAAAAAATTTTACCTTAAAACTTAGGGATCTAAGGATGATTGTGTGTCTTAACCATGGTATATACTGTCCTGTCCTTAAGTCCTTACCTGTCTTGTACTGCTTGCCTAGCTGGGGGAAGAGATTGCCATATTATATATATTTGGTTGAGAGGATGTAAGTTGTTCTATAACTCCTGGGTAGACATGCTTAATTGTGCGGTTTGCAAGTAGAAATTAAGGCAGCTCTACATATGTAATCTAAAATATTTCATGTAGAACTAAACGATTAACTTATCTCTTGCTGTCTTTTTTGAAGTCTCATTATTATGTGTATTTGTGAAATAACTGAATGATTTGCTGGCGGCAGATACAATACTTAAGTAAACTTGCTGAAGAACTGTTTTATCTCACAGAAGTGAGAGGCATGGGTACCTGAGCTGGCACCTGAGCACCTCTGTTAGCTTTGTGAGCACTGGGCATGGTTTTCTCACCTTAACACAGCTAATCCTCCATTTTCACCTCCTAACCCCCAATCCATTTTTTTCTGGGTATTTACTCAGTGTAGCTCAGTAAGCAGCCTCTGATAGGGTATAGCAACATCCTGGTTAAGGGCTGAACAATTAAAAAAAAATTAGTTCCAGTATACTTAGCATACAGTGTTATGGTAGTTTCAGGTATACAGTATAATGACTCAGCAAATCCATACATCACCCAATGCTCAAGACAAGAGCACCCCTTAATCCCGGCCGCCTATTTAACCCATCCTCCTACCACCTCCTCATCTGTTCTCTGTGGTTAAGAGTCTCTTGGTTTGTCTCTCTTTTTTTGTTTCCCCTTTGCTCCTTTGTTTTGTTTCTTAAACTCTACATATGAGTGAAATCATGAAATATTTGTCATTCTGTGACTTTGCTGAGCATACCTAATACCCTCCAGATCTATGCATGTTGTTGCAAAGGGCAAGAGTTCATTCTTTTTTTTTTTTTTAATTTCATTTATTTATTCATAAAAGACACAGAGAGAGGCAGAGACAGACAGAGGCAGAAGCAGGCTCCTCATTAGGGAGCCCGATGCGGGACTTGATCTCTGGATCTGGGATCATGCCCTGAGCTGAAGGTAGATGCTCAACTGCTGAACCACCCAGGTGTCCTGATTTCATTCTTTTTATTGGCTGGATAATATACATATATATGTATATATATGTATATATGTATATTTGTACACACACACACACACATATATATAGATACACACACACACCGCATCTTCTTTCTCCATTCATTTGTTAATGGACATTTGGACTGCTTCCATAGTTTGACAGTTGTCAATGATGCTACAATAAACATAGATGTGCATAAGGACTGAACAGTTTTGAAAGCTCTGCATCCAGTGGTTCTGAGACATTAAGAAGGGGTGAATTTAATGAAGTATAGTTTGGCTGCTGAGCTTTTGTTGGAATGGCAGTTGATTCCACTACTCTTAATTTTTTTTTTAATTTTTATTTATTTATGATAGTCACACACACACACAGAAAGAGGCAGACACACAGGCAGAGGGAGAAGCAGGCTCCATGCACCAGGAGCCCAACGTGGGATTCGATCCTGGGTCTCCAGGATCGTGCCCTGGGCCAAAGGCAGGCACCAAACCGCTGCACCACCCAGGGATCCCCTCTTAATTTTTTTAAAGACTTTTTTATTTATTCATGAGAGACACACAAAGAGAGAGAGGCAGAGACATAGGCAGAGGGAGAGGCAGGCTTCATACAGGGAGCCTGATGTGGGACTCGAACCCAGGACTCAGGATCACACCCTGAGCTGAAGGCAGGTGCTTAACCACTGAGCCATCCAAGCATCCCTACTCTTAATTTTTTTAACCTAAAATTGCATTGTATTTCAATCTTGCTAAACAATTTGAGTATTTCCATAAAAGATAAGTTTCCATTTACTCTTTGAATTCTCAAGAGTAAGTAAGTTTCGGTAGTTGCAGTAATAAAATGAGAATAAAATGAGTAGTACAGATGTATACAGATTTATAGGTGGTTCTTTGTGTATAACATCACAGAGAGGTGCTGATTTTTTTCTTTTGTGCATTAATAATGTCTTACTTTTGAACTTGAGCAAAATTTAGTAATGCATTGAAATCTGTGGCATTAGATTTTAGTTTATGATTCATTAAAATGTATTAGAAAAGATTAGATTGCATTCTTGGAGTTTTGATTAGCATAAAAATCAACCATGTATACTAACTGTGACCATAATGTGTGTGTGTAATAAACTGAAAGAGGGACACCTTGGTGCCTCAGCCGGTTAAGTGTCTGACTCTTGATTTTGGCTCAGGTCATAATCTCAGGGTCATGATTTTGCTGTCTTTAAATTTGGGATAAAAACATAACTTAAAATATACATTCTACTTAGGTACATAATTACAGCACTACCTGTTTACTGTTTAATCAAAAAATTTAATCATTGCAATTCTAATGAAAATCTTCAGCATATGGCATAGACACTTTGGGTATTGTGAAATTTATACGACTCAGTACTGTATATTAAATGTATTTGTTCTAAAAATAATCTTGGAAGTTATAAGCATCCCCAACAGATTTAACACTTTTGTTATTCTATGACTAATGAGGAAATACACATTTGTTAAAATTTAGGTAGTTGGGGAATTTTAAAGCTGTTTTGAATTTTGCTTGATATAGTCATATCCTACTTGTGAAATATTCAGAGAATTTTTAATTAAAAGTAACTCCTATCAACCTAGTTAACTGAGAAAAGTTTTAGTCATTGCTTTTGGTAGATTTTGCTCAAGTGGGTGACGGGTTACTATCTTTTGATTTAAGGATATATTTTTCTAGACTATATACCTTAGTTTGTTTAAGTAGAAATGGTATTTGTTGGTGTTTTTTTGAAAAAGAGCTTAGCTTCAGAAATCCTCATCCCTGTATTTTTTCTTATCTGGATTTTGATTGTGTATAATAGGGTAGCAGTAAGGTTTTTTTTTTTTTTAATTTTTTATTTTATTTTATTTATTTATGATAGGCACACAGTGAGAGAGAGAGAGAGAGAGGCAGAGACACAGGCAGAGGGAGAAGCAGGCTCCATGCACCCGGAGCCTGACGTGGGATTCGATCCTGAGTCTCCAGGATCGCGCCCTGGGCCAAAGGCAGGCGCCAAACCGCTGCGCCACCCAGGGATCCCAGCAGTAAGGTTTTAAACCTTGATCTTAGTATTACAGATAAATATTAAGATCACAATAGATACAATATAGGAAAGAACTTTTTTTTTATAGAACTGTTTTTTAAAAACACCTTTATTAAGGTATAATTTGCATCCCATAAAATTTACTTGTTTTAAGTGTGTAGAAAGACTTGTTTTTTTACATGAAACAAAAACCTTATGAATTACTCAAGCATTATAAATATGAATTTCCAGATGCCCTACTTTTTCTTTCTTTTAAAAAAAATTTTTTTAAATATTTTATCTGTTTATTCATGAGAGACACAGAGAGAGGCAGACACTCAGGCAGAGGGAGAAGCAGGCTCCTTGCAGGGAACCTGATGTGGGACTCGATCCTGGGACCAGGATCACACTGTGAGCCAAAGGCAGATGCTCAACTGCTGAGTTACCCAGGCGTCCCCCCACTTTTTTTTTTCCTTCTAGATTTGGTTCAGTAAGACTCAGTTTGATGCATATTAGGAGACTTGCTAAAATTAAAGATCTGAAATTCCAGTTCTTTTTAATCTCCTCATTGTAAAGAAGATACTTTTATCTGTGGATTTTAAAATTTACATAGTATATCTTTAAGTTTAAAAATCTGAAATCATCCAGTATCAGATTACCATAATCACAATACAGTCATATTTATGGAGGAGAGAATTCATTGGACTTTTTTCTCTGCCTGCTCAAACTATGATGTGGCAAAGAATTCCCCTGTTGTCATTGCAAAGGGATAGTGGGCTGTAGCTTCAAACCAGTAATTGCTTAGATAAGGGTTTGCGCCTAGAATTTTGTGGAAGGTTACATAGAATTGCTTCTGTTAGGGTCCTTATTGGTTTTGGGACACTTGTGCCAGAGTGCTGTATTGTTATAAGCAGAAACTCACAGTGCATAGTGAGTAGGAAAGCTTTTAAGGAATCCTAGGCAGCAGTTGTCATTTGGCTGCGAGTTTGTGAAGGCCTGGGGTTTTCTCCCACTTTTTCCAATGGTTGAGTGTTCCATGCTGCTCTTGCTCATCTAGTATGCTGGGGATATGCAGTAACTTTTTATGGAGGAGAACTCTTAAGAATGTAACAAAGCTCATTTTATTTTTTTCCATATACGTGTATTCTTAGGGGCATTTTAGAGCTCAGAGTAACTTAGAAGTAGGAAAAGAAAACAATTTCTAGAAGTGGGGTGCTTTGTAATATGACACATTCTCAGGCTGGGTGTCATTTCTCCATTCTCTGCCATCTGACTTGATTTTGGTACAGTGGTAACAATAGTGTAGTCTTTTGGCAGCTGCATAATATTTTGACTATGTTGCTTGCTTTAGTCTCCAAACAAAACAGATTTTTTTGTTTTGTTTTGTTTTGTTTTTAAGCCATCTCACGAAGACAGTGTAGTGCATAAACGTTAAGAGCACAGGCTCTTCTTAACTGGATCCAGCGTTTTTAGTTGTGTGACTTTGGACTTTTACCTTTCTGATTCCCTGTGTGTAATTTGTCAATGTTGATTCCTTATAAGGTGGTTGTGAGCATAAAGGAAGATAAAACCAGGAGTATAATGGATAACATACTCAAGATAACAAATATAACATATTTATTGAATGCATTCTGAAAGAATCAGACTGACTTAAGGGATAAGAGCAGTGAATTCCTGGGGTAGATTAGCCATTTGGTTAGGTCTTCTGGTTTTCTACTATATTTTGTACTATATCCATGAAATCAGAATTTGTGTCTTATGGAACTTGTGTTTAGTATTTGATATTTTGTTAGTATAGCCTATGACTGCTATAACAAAGCACAAACTGAGTGGCCTAAACAAATTTTTTGGCTCACAGATCTGGAGGGTAGAAGTCTGAAATCAAAGTGTTGGCAGGATCTTCCTGAGGGCAGTGAGAGAAGGGTGTGTTCCAGGCCTTTCTCCCTGGCTTGTAGATGACCATCCTCATATATCCATATGGAATTCCCCCTGTATGCGTGTTTATCTCTGGACTTCACCTCTTTTGCAAGATACCAGTCTTACGAGATGAGGGCCCACTCTGACAACTTGATTCTAACTGAATTATCTCTGCTAGACTCTGTCTCTAAATAAAGTCACATTCTGAGACATCAGGATTTAGGACTTAAACATAGTAATTTAGGGGAAGATACACTGAACAGACCTCTAATAGATGTGTTTGAGACATAAAAGTGAAACTTTTTTGGTTAAAGTGTTCCCATTTTAAAAACCATGCTTATTAAACCTGTAAACTAATGGCATGGTCACTTTCATTTACCTAATTTTTTTTTTAAGATTTTATTTATTTATTCATGAGAGATACAGAGAAGGGGGCAGAGATAGAGGCAGAGGGAGAAGCAGGCCTGATGCAAGGCTTGATCCCAGGACCCAGGGGTCACAACCTGAGCCAAAGGCAGATGCTCAACCACTGAGCCACCCAAGTGCCTTCATTTACCTAAACTTGAGTTACACCTTGCACGTAAAGAAAATTGGTAGGATTGAGCAAAAATTCTTTCCATATCTCCAGCATTTTGTATGCTTTATTTTGGATGGGGAAAGAATCTTTGAGTTTGAATGACAGGAATATCAAGGAATGAATTACATTCCTGGGGGCTGACTTCAAGTCATTTTGGCATTTGAGTTGATTTCAGGAATGATACATATCTGGTAACTATAGAACTCACTGGTCTACAGGCTATATGAAATTTTATTTGTTAGTTTCCCAAGGCTGCTGTAACAAGTTACCAGAAACTGGATGGTTTAGGATGGCAGAGAATTCTCACAGTGCTGGAAGTTAGAAATTTGAAATCAAGGTGTGGGCAGGGCCCTGCTCCCCCTGAGGTTCTGAAGAAGAGTCTTTTCTTCCTGGTCTAGCTCTTGTGTTGCTGGCCGTCTTGAGTTCTTGGTTTGTGCAACATCACTGATCTCTTACTGTCTTCTCCTGGACTTCCCTGTGTGTCTCCATATGTCACTTTGTAAGATGTCAGCCATTGATCAAGGGCCTGCCCTTATCCAATATGACTTTGTTTTAACTCGATTAGCTGTGCAAAAACTGTTCCCAAATAAGGTCACATTCGTAGGTACTCAGGTTAGGACTAGCGTATTCTTCTGAGCAACAGAGTTCATTCCACAGAACCTGTTCATTGTTTTAAAAAGTTAGTTTTAACTTCCCTCTTTAATCCTCTAAGTATTCCTGACTAATAAATGGACAACTTTGTTACCACAGGTTAATAATGTACTGGAACCTGACAACTCAGAGAACACTCCCATCTGCCCTGATTACTAACCATTGCCTTGGTTTTCTAGGTACAGAGTGAGGCTTCATTTTTTACTCTTTCTGTTTTAATAGTTTGTTGCAAATTCTTTTCAAGTTCCTTTTGTTTCATGCTTTATCAATTCAGTGTGATGAGTTATGTTTGAAATGGTTGAACCTACTAGTTTATAACCTGTAGATTTTACTTCCAGGAGTCTTGTAATTGGAATGCATATTACTTCACTACTGGACACATATCATCTATACCACTTTTTTTTTTTTTTAAGGTAGACTATTCTGCATAGATAGAATGGCATGAACAAATGCATGGGAAGAAAAAGTTTGGGGCTTGACTTCAGAGCTGTGAGTATTCACAGTTTCATTGTGAAAGATACTAATGATTAATTCGGGAAGTAAGACTGAAAAAGGTGAAAACTGTGCCAGGTTTTCCTTTAAGACCAGCCTGGCAAAGAAGCAGAAATAAATTGGAGAGATCTCTATTTTGGCAAAAGTACAAGTGACTTCAGTTTTTGAATCTTTAAATAAATATGTGTGTATATAGCTAAAATAGGCTATTAAATCATATACATTTTATAAAATAAGTGATTTCAGTTTTTTTAGGTATAAACTGACAGAACTATCTTACAAATTATCTAATTGTGGAGACTGTATTAATCATCTTTTCTATCATATTCTCAATATATTTCTGACATAAGTGAAATATTTCATACTCATTCTTTCTGTGTTCATTTTGCCTTATAAATTTCACAGTCTTTTTAAAAAAGCATATGGAAAATGTCAGGATTTTTTTTTTTTCTTTTCACTTTCACAAACTGGAAATGCCACATTCAGATAACTTCTGAGGAGGAATAAAGGCTGTTTTTTGAGTCTAGATTTGAACCAAAAATTCAGTGGACTTTCTTGTTACCTGCATGGCAAATTAATTTATAAAGAAAGTATTAAAGCATGAAAATGAGGGAAAAAAAATGGCAATGTACATCATCAGCTAGCTAAGGTCAGCTAATTAACCTTTGCCAGTGGGTAGTGTGGGAAGAACTATATCCTCCAAATCAGGGGAGCCTAGGTGGCTCAGTCAGTTAGGTGTCTGGCTCTTGATTTCCATTCTGGTCATGATCTCAGGGTCAGAGATCAAGCCCTTCAGAGTCCGCTTTGGATGTTCTCTCTCCCTGTCCCTCTGTCCCCCCGCCCCGCTCCCCAACACCCCCCTCCCCCAACTGTACACATGCTCTCTCTCTCTCAAATACAATCCTAAAAAAAAATGGAAATCAGTGTCCTCTGACTTACAGGAAGTGGGGATGGTACCACACCTAGGTCAATGAAATAGACTTTGAAACTGTCATTGATAGATTTAGTAGGTTTGTTCTTTCTTTGCGTAATTAAAAATCTAAAGCCTGAAACACAGTGAACATGTTGACATTTAGCTTTTAAGTCCCTGTTGATCTGTTTTACTGTCGATGGCATATCCTGCTAACAATTGCTCATTTAGATACTCCTTCTTAAGTCATAAAAAGAACATTTAATAGGTTGTTTCTCATGAGGACTAGTGTAGAGGTTATTTATTACCAGAGTTTGGTATTAGCTTTTTTTTTTTAAATAATTAGGTTTTTATACCAGAGGAATCATTTCCAGATCCTACCATCAATAATTTAATATACTCAGAAATGATACTCATTTACATCTAATTAACAAACTAAAGTTATTTTAATATAAATCTGAAAATCTGATTATATTTTTTAAACTTTATTCTTTGTGCTGTTTAGTACATTAAATGCTTGTAGGTTTAAGGCAACTGTCTTAAACCAGATTTTAGTTAGATCTCCATACCACACTTTGTCCTTGAATTCTGCATTTTCCCTCATAGCTATGAATGTAGCTATCTTAAAAATGTTCACTAAGTAATTTTTTTAATCCTTTGACATAGTCAGTAAATGAAGCTTATAGATTCATAATGCCATTTCCCTGCTCACAGATTTAGGGTAGTTCATATTTTGTACAAAGTGAAATTTCTCCTCCACGTCTCAAAGATCTAGAGTTTCTAGGAGAGAAAACTATATATTAATATGTGCATTTGTACAGCTTCTGCTAGTCATCATTCTTGTTGGCTTTTTTCTCCTAGGTCCCAAAGCTGAAATCGGCTGGGTTAGTCATTCTGCTACTCTAGGACAGCCTTTGTTTTTCTCAGCCTTTCTGGAATACCATTACCTCTGTTCATTTTCTTCCTGTTGTTGAAAGGCCAACTCATAGCTCAGCTCTTTCGCAATGAGAAGCTTTTCCTAATCGTTTCAGCTCACAAAAATCTTTTCTTCTGATCTCTAAGGAATCATCTGCTTACTTTGTGTTCATGCTTGGCTAAACTCACTGTTCTCATCCTCTAAGAAGCAATCTTAGACTTTTCTTGTTGGAATTTATTTTCTCATTTCTCTTATATTTTATTCATACTGTTTGCATGTGTGTCTTTTACCCTTTCAAACATATGAGTCCTTGTTAAGTAATATTTTCCACTGTAGATACTGGTCTTTGTACCTCTGCAATATTTTTTATATGGTACCTTTCAAATAATTGTATTCATTAATGTTTGTTTGCATTTAAGACAGAAAGCCATGTATGTTTAGGTGAAGAAAGGTTAATCTAATCTCTAGTTTGAGTCTTGACAGCACCTGGCAGACGATCCTGTTTGGAAGCTCTCAGAGAATTATCAATAATTTTTCCCATTTCAAATGAACAAGGGGTGGTGGAAAGGGAGGTGGGTGGGGGGTGGAGGTGACTGGGTGTCAGGCACTGAGTGGGGCACTTGATGGGATGAGCACTGGGTGTTATGCTATATGTTGGCAAATTGAACTCCAGTAAAAAATTTTTTTTAAAATAATTTTTCCCATTTCTATCCTAAATTCTGTTCTTTCTGAGCATCCCATAATGCCATCATTTTTTACATGGTGTCCTTTTAGTATTTGAGTAATACCTGATATTCTAACATTTACTGTGTGACATTCTGTGCTAAGCATTTTTTTTTAAGTAAAGGAAGGTTTTTGTTAAGTGTTATGAATTGCATTAGCAGCCCTCAGGTATACCATACCACAGTCCATCTACAGTTAGTCAAACCACAGCAGTTCATTTTTGCAGAATACATGAAGAATGGCAAAACTCTCTTCAGTTAATAGTAAAATACCTACTTAGCTCTTGGAGGTAGCTATTGCATTCTTCCTTCCTTCCTTCCTTCCTTTCTTTCTTTCTTTCTTTCTTTTTCTTTCTTTCTTTCTTTCTTTCTTTCTTTCCTTCTCTTTCTTTTTTTAAAGATTTTATTTATTCATGAGAGACGCAGAAAGAGAGAGAGGCAGAGACACAGGCAGAGGGAAAAGCAAGCCTCCTGTAAGGAGCCTGATGTGGGACTCGATCCTGGATCCCAGGATCACGCCCTGAGCCAAAGGCAGACTCTAAACCGCTGAGCATCCCTGTACCCCATTTCTGAGCACTAAAATGTGAAGGAAGAGCATCCTGAGAATTACATAGAAATGATTATGAGGAAACTTTGATTTGATTTCCAAGTTCATAAAATAGAAAAGACAAAACCATGAAAATGATACATATATACTTTTACAAAAATATGAATGGAAAAGTTCTAAAGAATAATATGTTTTCTGTAGCAGAAGGAACTGTATGTATTTAAAATTTTATTTATGTATTTTTAATTTATCTATCAAAGATTTTATTTATCTGAGAGGGACAGAGAGAGAGCAGGCACACACATGAGCAGGGGGAGGAAGAAGCAGACTCCCTGCTGAGCAGGAAGCCTGACCCGAGGCTTGACCCCAGGATCACCTGAGCCTAACGCAGCCGCTTAACTGAGCCACCCCGCCGCCCCAAGTTTAATTTTTTAAATGTAATCTCTGCTCCCAGTGTAGGGCTTGAACTCAAAACCTTGAGAGCAAGAGTCACATGCTCCACTGACTGAGCCAGCCAAGTGCCCCTATGGCCACAGGAACTTTAAAACAAACACAATTTCCAAATCCTCTCTCCTTCCCCAGATTTTGCTAATAAGGCACAAAACAAGAGTAATGTATACAGTGAATAAAGCAGGGTAATGTTGATGCAGCATGGCGTAAAAGTTATGCGTGCATTAGAAATCATGAAATGTACAGAGTGGAGCATTAGTTCAAATACTCTGATAGCTGTTTCAGAGGCTTAGTTTGTTGTTCTCAGATTGCAGTATATTAGTCACAGAGTTTCAGAAGGTATTATGTTGATTTTACAGGCCAATATCTGTCTCTTCTGTGATTTCAAGTTTATTTAACTTCCTTGTAAATATGTATTATTATCTATATATAGTTAAGATCAACAGACTGTGATACTGGTTGTTTTAATGTTATGGTATCACATTTTAACAGTAATGAAATTTAAGAAAGAAAAAAATTTTATTTATTTTTTTATATGATCATGAAATCAAAGCCTTATTGTGACAAAGTAATGGAAGATGAAGTATTATGGCATACACATGGTGCCAAATACTAAAAATTCTACTGAAGCTAAATACCTGCCTGCTGCCAAAATTTACTTACTATTACTCTGTATAGCTCAAGAAATACAACAAAGTTTTTGTGATAACCAACTTTAAATGTTTATGTATTTTAAGTGTGGGTCAAATGCTCTTTTTCTGCTACAGTATTTTGACTATAACTGATGTAATCTAAAAAAGATTTTTTGATTCTGATATATCAGAGAGGACTCCAGATTTCCAAGATTTCATTTTGTTTTCACAGAGAGGAAAAATGTGTATCACTGTAGGCTTGCTTTCTAGACATTTCTAAATTCTTACCTTTGAGCATCTTTCACCCTCTGAGTCTTTCAAAAATGAGTCAACCACAACCCTGTCCTTGAGGAGGTTACAGACCTCCAAGAGAAATAGATTAGTGGTTAACTATGGTTAAACACAGAGTGGTGGTTGTGGTGGCAGAGGAGAGTGGGCTGTGCCCAGCATCCGGTGGTCATCAAGGACAACTTCCTTGATAAATATTGCCAGACAGGGGCTGGGGTGAATAGGTTAATAGGGGAAAGGAACGAGAATGAGGCCTGTCCTCTTCTTCATACATGTTAGTTTACTAATGCTTTTGAAGATGCGACATTATCCCTAACATGAAGTTTCTGACCCTGACAATGTTCTCACACCCTGGATTGAAAAATACTGTATGAAAAGTTTAATATTCTTTCTTTAGATGAATACTTGTTACCATTGTGGCTTTAGACACAGAAGTAAATGTGGTCACCAAAATCAATATGACATTATTTGGTTATAAGTGGTCTTGCAAATACTCATACAAACAAAATGGCTTTTAGTGAGACTTTAGTGAGACTCCTAGTCTTAGGAGCCAGGATAGGTGTATTAAGAAGTACTCACAAATTGGGGCACCTGACTGGCTCAGTTGCTAGAACGTGTGACTTTTCAGCTTAGAGTTGTAAGTTCAAGCCCCACGTTGGGTGTAGAGATTACTTAAAAATAGAAAATCTTATAAAAACCCTCACAAATCTTCAGTTAGTTTATAGTTAGTGGTTGGTGTTTATTGATTTGTATTTTCTGATCTCTACTTAACCAGAAATTGAATTTTCATATGTTCATTATTGCAACAAAAAGGAAAAGGGAGCTCTACTCAGCTCTTAGGAAATTTGAACTACTACGACACATGGGAATAGCTGAGAGAACAGATAATGGATGTGAGATTACAAAGCTGTGAGAGCCTTATCAGCACCTGGCCTTTTAGAACTTCCTGTTCATCATAATTTCCTGAACATTACTGACAGTACTTCTGTAACCACAATCTTAAAATTGTCTTTGATGATGAAAAATACAGTGCGACAACTAGAATTTTTGAATTTACCTTTCCAGATTGAGAACTTCTTGAATGCACTTCTTGCATTTCTGGCACCTTACATGTAGAAGGAACCTTATAAGCCTAATCTGATGAGTTGAATAGTCATGAAAAAGTTAAAATGCTCTTTGAATGTTTGTCTTTGAAAAACTCCTCAAATGTGGAACTTCTGTTAAACTGTATCTGTTACTAGAATTAAGACCAGTGACGAATTCTTGATCTTATTAGAAGAAATCTCTGCTTTTTTTTTTTTTTTTTATACTTGAACATTGAACACCAAGTGCCAAATAAAGGGTAGGGATCGGCAGACATAAAATTTTCTTCTGATTGTTATTTTAGTAGAACCGTTGTTTTTTGATTATCTCATTTTAACCAATTATTTTATCCTTCATTATTTACTCAAATTATAGAATATAATCTAGTTCTAGATTTTGGGTAAAATATTTGTATCTTACTAAAAACTGGTTAAAACAGTAGTGAAATATTACTAGATCCTTGTGAGGGATATTTTGTATTATCTGTTATTTTTAATAAGAACCTATAATCATAAACAGTCTTTTTCCCCCCCACATCAATTGTAGCGTCTCTTGAATAGTGATTCTCAGTCTGGATATTCTGAAACTGCCACAGCTGTGATTTATTTTTGGTTAAAATATTTAATCCATCATGAAATTTTAATTGACATTACCATTAAATCTGAGATTTGTTTTTAAATCTGAGATTTCTTTTTTTGGAGTGTTGTTTGAAGTCCTTATTTCTTTTATCTATGTAATTGGTATTTTTGTAGAAGGTACAACATTTGGAGAGCCCCTTTGTTTTTCTAACACTTAAAAAAAAGTATTAATTTATTTATTCTGGAGATAGTGTGTGCAGGCAGGGGGTGGGGCAGAGGGAGGGGAGAGACTCTCAAGCAGACCCCCTTCTGAGGGTAGGGCTCCATATGACCCTGAGATCATGGCCTGCACCAAAATCAAGAATTGGACACTTAGCTGCTGAGCCACCCAGGTGCCCCTCTAACTCTGTTCTTTTATAGTTTTCATCCTTTTTGTTTTCTTTTTGTTTTTTTTTTTCTTTTTTTTTTTTCTACTTCCTCCTCTGCTGATCATCCCTTACATGTTTACTTTCCCCAGGGTTCTCTCTAACTCCTTCCTGTTTTCTTTGCTGACTCCAGCTAGCTGCTTTGCTATCACTTACATGTTTTTGGTCCTTAAGTTTGTATTTTTGGTGTAGATCACCTGCCTACGGTGGAATCTCCTACTTTTACGTTTTCACCTCGTTGAGCTTTGACAAAACAGAATTTTTTTCTGATACCCTCCTCCCACCTCAAAATATATCTTCCTCTGTTTCTTGTTGGTCAGTGGCCCCACCATCCAACCATTTCTCCAAACTGTCCCATCTCCTTGTTATTTTGACTCCTTTGTTCATTTGGTTTCCTAGTCTGCTTCCTCCAGGTTTCTCTAGCCTTCTATGAGGTTGCAGCGCTTTATACATGTTTGCAAATGAATACCACACTCTTGTTTAAACCTCAGAACTTTAACATATATGGCTTCTGTCACCTGGAAGGATAATCTTCTCTTGGCCTAATTCCTAGTTTTTCTTTAAGACTTAGTCATTACTTCTTGCAAGAAGGTTAGGTGTTGCACTACTGTTCTCCCAGAGTGTCCTGGTGTGCCGTAGCTGTTATCACACAGACTTAAGAGTTCTCTCTGTGATTATCTTCCACGACCAGGTCATCAGCTGCTGAAGGCCAGAGACTGTGGCCTGTATTCATATGCTCTGCATTTAGCCTAGGGCATGGTAGGCCTCTTATTAAAAAGCTTGCTAAAAGAATAAGTGTGATCGGTTGGGTATATGAGTTTTTCCCAATCAGATGTGTATCTGAGGCATATGTGTGTGTTGATTTTAAGAGGATTGCAATGCATCCTTGTCCCCTTCTGAGTTTGGAACCAACTGAGAGAAATCTAAAAATCAATCTAATGCCAGACAAAATATTAGCTTTGTTGCTAATAAAGCTGGGTCAGAGAATGTGACTTGACTTTTGTCAAGGACTACTTGTCCTCCAAGTCTAGACTTTTCAGCAGTGTGTCTAAGGGACATCCCAGGTTGACAGAGCAGACGTACTTACCCAGACTTCTTCAAGGAGGACATCCTGACTCCCAACTTCTTGGTAACCCCATTGTGCCATATAGAGACCGGCTTCTGACCCAAATATGCTTATCACATAGAAGCAGAAAGAGTGACTTGCAGAATGCAGACCTGAAAAAGAAACCCTTAAGAGTTCATTTGTTCTTTCATTCAGCAAATAGATATTGAGCACTCACTGTGTTCTGTGTTCTCGGCATTGTGTAAGGAAGTGCAGAGGATATAGATTGGGGGCTTATGTCTTAGGGCATGCTTAATTCCTTCATCCTGACTCACCAGTATAATAAGTCATTCTTATAACAGAAGTCTTCTCTAGAAAAGGTCGGGATAGGAGAATAGAATCATTTTTCCAAATGTATAGCTATTTCTCCACCTGTTGCATGTAAAATAATTCTGAGGACTATGATAATTTTAAAGACACAGTAGCATGAAATACAGAAAAGCATACCAGACAGTCTTTTAGGAAATGGAAAGATTTCAAAGGTCTTGTTACGTTTTACAAAAAATTTGCAAAGCCTGATCATGATCGTTTGTTTTCCTTTGCTTGCAATACTTAGGATCTTAAAGTTCATTTAGTATGTCACCCTGATTTATTTCTAGCATGAGTCTGCCAAGTATTCGTTTATATGAGTTACTTAGAAAATCTAGTCCACAGGGAGCTATGGTGGCAGCATTTCAAAGTAATGAGGAAGTTCTAGAGATCTCAGCCTCAGCACCAGCTCATTGTTGGCAGTAATAGGTCTTTATCACGTCAGCAGCATCTTCTGTGAAATGGTTTCCGAATGCCCTCACATTTATCATTTTTGTCAGTGTGTTTAGTGCTTTATATGATTCATGTATTGTAATGTATTAGATGGTCATAGCATGCAGCCTGTATTATAACTTTCTGTCCGTTGCATAACTTAAATAAGGACAGTGTCCCAAGTACCTAAAGGACACGATAAGAAAAAGTCATATACTTCTTTAATTCATTGTACAAAGCAAGTGGTTCTCTAGAACAGTGATTCTCAAATTTGAATGTGCATGAGGGTCATAGTAGGAAGCCAGGGTGATTTTTGGAAATAGAAATTCCTGGTATCCCATACCTAGAGATGGACTCAGAAGGTCGTGGGTAGGGCTAGAGAGTATTCAGTTAAAAAAATACTCCAGGAGACTGCTCTTCAGATGATTTATAAAGCACCCTAAGAAAAGCATTGACTGTACTATGGAGACACTGTTTTTGTAGGATTTCTTATGAAGTAACCTCATGAGGAGAATAAACACATTGACACAGTAGAAGACTTGCACATATTGACTTCACAGGGAAATTGAGGATAATGGTAATTGATTTCTGGTGTGATAGTGTTTATGGTGGAAAAATCAGCATTATTGGGTATATATAATTCTACTCAGAGACTGAGGGTGAATTCAGTCATTTGCTGTTATTATGATTTTGTTTGCATCTGTCTTTTGTTTTTAGAGAAAGAATCCTTGTATTCTATAACATTGATTTCTTATAATCCTGCATTTATTTGTAGGTCTTGATGTTAGGAGCCAATTTTGTGAGTTAACACATCTCACAATGCCTAGCTTAGTATGTTGACTATAGTAGGCATTTAATAAAACATTTTAATTATAAATGTCCAGGGAGTTTATCAGTTAACGAGCTTTATACAAAAATTGTTACAAGTGATAATTGATATATTAAGGTAATTATCATATACTAGAAAAATTAAAGCTAGGTACGCTGTATTTTTTTTACTCTATTATTTTTATTATCAGTCTTTTGTTTCTTTTTTTTCTTTTACCTTTATCTTCCTTGGCTGAATTCTTGCCTTTTCCTCATTTTGTAGCTATAATAGAAAATCTGATTACTTTGTTAGTGCCCTTAGGTATATCCCAGTACTCACTTTAAGAGCACAAGTAGGGATACCGCAGGTCCTGGTTTGCCTGGAAGGGCCTGGGTTTCTACTGCTGGTCCGAGCATAATTATTAGCATCTTCAGTCAATCTAAAGATACTCAAGTACTCAACACTCCTGGACCCTAAAAGCATCTGAATCCGTGATTTAAAAATTGAGTCCTTGCCTTCACTTCTCCATAGAGGTCCTTCAGCACCTCTGCAGGCTTATCTTTGTGGTGTTAAAATCATGCTTCTTTCTGTGTTTTGATTTCTTTTTTTTTTAATTTTTTAATTTTTTATTGGAGTTCGATTTGCCAACATATAGTATAACACCCAGTGCTCATCCTGTCAAATTCCCGCCTCAGTGCCTGTCACCCAATCACCCCATCCCCCCTCCCACCTCCCCTTCCACTACCCCTTGTTTGTTTCTTTCATGTTCTGTCTCCCTCTCTGATACTTCCCACTCATTTTCTCTCCTTTCCCCTTAAATCCCTTTCACTACTTTTTATATTCCCCGAATGAATGAAACCATATGTTTGTCCTTTGACTGACTGACTTCCCTCAGCATAATAACCCTGCAATTCTATCCATGTTGAAGCAAATGGTGGGTATTTTGATTTCTAATTTGGGGATCCTAGACCCCCACTTTCCAGGATCCTTTTGTAAGAAACACTAGTAGCATCCTTATTTTTAATGAGAATTTTGTTTTTATGTGAAATTTTTAATTTGCTTTAATCTTATTTTTGAACTATAGAAGGTTTTGGCTATTTAAAAAACATTTTTTTGCCCTTTCAAAATGGTTTCTAAATGGGTGAGACTTCCTGGGCCATTTACTTATGTGTAAGCATTGGCAAAATAATAACAGTTTTCAAAAAGGCATTAAAAAAACCAATATTCCATGGTGTTCGTGAATACTTCTTCATACTAAGGGTTCTTAACAAGAAATTCTAAGTAAAGGAAAGTTTTAATTTCAGTTTCTTTTGTCTTCTATCAAATTAAAGGAACTTGCCGCTAGTCCTTTAGGTATACATAGATCTCCATTTCTGTTTATCTTTGAAGAATACCTTTTCTCCCTACAGTAAGATGCACCTGTACTTTTTGGCTAGCTTTGTGGTATATATACACCAAGATTTGCTCTGAAAAGTGGAAAATAAATTTTTGAAGGAAAGCTCCAGCAATCAATTTGTTGAAATATACTCCAGAGATGAAAACTGTCAGAACCCATAATGACTTGGCCACATGTTTCCCTAGTTGGGTATTCAGTCTCCTTTTGAGGATTAGGGTTTTGTTGTTGCTGTTGTTGTTTTGGGGTCAGCTAGAGTCTTTGTTAGACTATAGTTTAAGACTCTTAGAACACATAGTGCTTAGTATTTTACTTTCTCAGTTCCATTATAAATTCTACACAGTCTGATTTGTCTTTTGCCCTTTCTCTATTTTTCTGGCTTCTAATCATAATTTTTTAATTTATCTTTAACCACTCTATAATTCTCCCCTCCCCTGAAACCTGTTAATTGTACAAAGTAAGTATTTATGCAACAGAACCATGGTTTGCATGAGGAAGGTTGTTGTTCACATACTTTTGGTTCTCTTTAAAACATTTATATGTTTTAAAAGAGAAAACGTGATTCTTTTTATAATTTTTTTTAAAGCAGTCTCTTTGCCCAGTGTGGAGCCAACATGGGGCTTAATTCACAACTCTGAGATCAAGACCTGAGCTGAGATCAAGAATTGAATGCTTGACTGAGCCACCCTGGTACCAGTCTTTTTTCTAATCTTAGCAGTACTACCAACAATATCATAGAAGACATTTAGTCAGTATTTTATACGTTAAATAAGGGAATCACATACCATTTTAGTTTTTAATTCTAACTCATCTAATTACTTACCTCTGGAAATTGAGACACAGGAGTGCTGTACCCTCCTTCCAAGACTACCATCTAAGCACATTTGAAGAAGGCCTGTGGCAGGCAGGGTCCAGGGATACATACGGTCTTAGAAGTGGAGGTGAACCACATGTTACATCCTAACTGTGGTGGAGACAGGTATGAGTACTTTTCTTACCTGGTTGCAGCTCTGGTTTCTGTCATCCATTGGATCCTTTCTTATTTCTTGTTTAAGCCAACATCAGATGAAACGGAGAATTGTATTTTCTGGTTTTAGTATTTGTGGTAATTTCGTTCTATATGGTGGCTCCAGGTTTTCAAATGGAATCTTGTAGGATTATATTTTCTGAAACCCAGGATTATTCTATATTTTTTCTCTTTTAGATAACTCTGCTGAGTAATATTTAATTTTTTTCAGTTAAGTATGATAGTATACTATAAACTTAAATCTAAGTATAAATCTATAAGTTGACTAGGAGAATGTCTATTATTTTTTTTCTTTAAAAATTGTGATAGTGGAGAGAAAACAAATGTGGAGTATAGACAATCATTTGTTGACTCAGAAAAAAGTTTTTTGCAAAACCCTGTGGATAGTATATATCTCTGTGTAGGTTTGAAAGTATATCAGAAATTTGTCTGCATTGTGCCTGTCGTATAGCCAAGTATTGCCATGTAATGGAAAGAGCAATTTTTTTTTTACTTTATTTTTATTTTTTTAGATTTTTATTTATTGATTGATGAGAGACAGGCAGAGACACAGGCAGAGGGGGAAGCACACTCCCCGTGGGGATCCTGATGTGGGACTGGATCCTAGGACCCCGGGATCACGCCCTGAGCCAAAGGCAGATGCTCAACCACTGAGCCACCAGGCATCCGGAGCATCTTTTTAAAATAGAATTGAGCTTTAGTTCCATTTATTGCCTTTGTTGTCCTCTTTTTCCATAAGGTTTATGTGCCTGGGAATAAAGAACAAGTAGTGAAATTGAGAACGAAAGGAGAGAAGGTATGGAATTACAAGTGGAAAGAATCGTGTAATAAAATATTCCTCTAATGGATTAAAATCCTCTTAAAAGGAACTTTCCTGAAGATAAGACTATTTTATTCCCTTTTCTTTGACCCCATATCTAATTAGTCACCAAACTCTTGATGCTTCCTTTGTGCCACCTCCCACGTTTCTTCCTTTTTAAGCTGTGGGCCATTAGAAAATGCATTTTGGTTTTTCCATGTGTCATCCTCCATAGTGATGTTTGCATTGTTCCGTCTGACTATAATTGTCTCTCCCTGTCCCCAGTTTATCTTTATAGTTCAGTGTATTCGTTCTTCATGGGAGTTCTCAGCTCAAGTTCAGTGTCCTTCATAAAAATCTCTCTTCACTTGAGCTAGAAGTGCTTCTCTTTCTTTTGAACTTCTGTGAGTGACCCTTATAGATTGGATATCCCTTGTCCTTAGATGTTTTCCAAATCTTATTTCAAAATCAGTTTTTAAACCTTTGTCTTTTTACAAAATTACCTTTTTAATCCCCTGTAGTTCTTTACATAGTGGTTGTATACATGTTGAAGGGCAGGAATAACATCCATAATATAGGCTTTATGTATAGCATATACATGTATGTTTATGTGTCTATGTACATTTCTATATTAAGTTTTTGGTACTTGGGAGGGGTATGTATGAGTGGGACTGTAGTATTACTGAGTGTTTTTAGTTATTCTAACATTAACTGAATAAGTAACTTGACTTTTAATTTTAACCTTGGAGAAAATATATGTGTTGCTGACTTTTAATAGGGTTCTTTACTATAGAGCTACAGTTTTTGGAGTGATGAATTTTTAAAATCTTCTAATAGAATAACAGTCTGTCCCTTTTCACCTTGATTGTGGATGGCCGCCACTAGGTCTAAAAATAAAACATGAATTGTTTGAAGTGATTCAGTGGACATTGTCATCTGTTTGTTGAAGAAATCTTTTTCTGACATGTAGTGTTTTGTGGTGGACAGCGTACTTTCTTGATGATTATTTTGAATCTTATAACACATACCAGAGTAGATAATAAATTTATTTAATCTGTTAGTGAACTTTGGGTCATCATTTAATGAAGGAACATTTTTTTAAAAAAAGATTTTATTTATTTATTCATGAGAGACAGAGAGAGAGAGAGAGAGAGAGAGAGAGACAGGCAGAGGGAGAAGCAGGCTCCATGCAGGGAGCCAGATGCGGGACTGGATCCCGGGACTCCAGGATCATGTCCTGGGCTGAAGGCACGTGCTAAACCGCTGAGCCACCCAGGGATCCCTCTCAGTGAAGGAACATTTTAATAAATGTCTGCTATACGCCAGACACGCACAACAATGAATAAGGTATATGGACTTTATATCTGGTGGTAAAGGCAGGCATGTATATAAATAAGTATAATAAATTGCAAATATACAGTGAAGGCATAAATGACCTAAATCCTATGATCATAGCCATTCCCATTTAAAAGTATGAAATTTAGTAAGCCCTAAAAATGTCAGTGAATTCCCAGTATATTATTTGAAAGAATTAATTGAGATAATATAATTGCTGTGTAGAAGATGCAGATACCATTATATTCTGCTTCTATAGATCACAAAACAAACCTATTTTAAAGTCATACAGTTGGTCCCCATAATAGGAACCAAGCATTCTTTAACTTCAATTACAATGTTAGTAGTAACTTATTTTTGTTTTAGAGGATAGCTTTATCCAAGTTCCCAGTGCTATGTTGGTGTTTAATAATAGAGACAGTAATTAATAGTTAAACAGTGGAGGCTTTAGTAATTTCCAGTTAGATTTAACTTGTCATTGAAAGTATAAGTAGCTTATTTTAAACGGAGTCTTTATTAATCATCGAAATCCCCCAAACTCGCAGAGCTGCATAGGAAGACAAATGTCATTGCAAACCAGAAGTGCTCATCAGTTATGCAGAATTCTCCCAGAACCTTCATGGGCTTATGTGCCTGATTCATCCTCCTGTCATTTCAGGTCTGAGGTTTTCTGTGCAGCTACTCAGATCCTACTGTGAATGCCTCTGTGGGTCAGGGTGGGTTGGAAATTCATTTTAACACCTCACCATCGAAGAAGAAGAAGGTTGCCAGAGGTCAATACAGTCATACCTGTGTGTGATGAGGACCAGGAGACATTGGTGAATCCTCATGAGAACGATGGTAGGGGAACTCAGAAGAAATTCTTGGAGTGTCTTTAAAGAAGTGGTTAATTCAGCAGTATGCACAATTTGCTTAAAAATGTATTACATGGCTTCTACATTGTAGGTCCTGCATACATATATGGATTTATTAGTACCCCTCACCCTGAGAGGTAGGTAGAGTGGTTGTACTCAGCCCATTAATCAGAGTGCTCCGTGGGCCTGCCTGTACACTGGATGAGGCAGCTTGGTACTTTTGGGGGGTCAATTTTTTTGTTTCCATCTGTGCCCATGTTCCATTTTTCTGTAGTTACCACTTTGGGACTTCCTGTTTCCACTGGCATATCATAAGCAAAATTCTGAATTCCACCTGCTTCAGGAGAATAGGGGACTCCCTTCTTATGTACTAGAATTAAATGTAATGGAAGAATTCCTGTTTGTTGTTCAGACTTGCCAGTTGCATGAGGCATGCTGTGATATGCTTAGTCCTTTTGAAAGAGAAAGTTAGGAAGGGGTCAAAAATAGCATGGTTTGGGGCTCAGATGAGGAGTTTGTTGGAAGGGATTAGAAGAAAGGATGAGGAGGAATTGAAGGAATGCTTTAAGGAAAAAAGGTAAGTAGCTTTATTCTCCTATTAAACTTTAAAAATCTGCTTTTATTAGACTAGCAACATGTACTTTTGTAGTGTCTTGTTTAATCTCTTTGGTCTTGGCAGCAGAATTTGATATGGATATATTATCAGGTTCTTGATAGCTTTACACTTGATGTCAGCAACTAGTTAGATAAGTTACAGTCCATTAGTATCCTCTACTAATTAATTACAAGTGAAGTGAACCAAAGGTACTTCCTGAGCAGTAGGGAAAGGATCCAAAAGCAGGAAGATCGACTAGAAAATACTCTCCTACAACATGAAAGACTACATTCAAGTTCCTGCAGCAGAACTCGACAAGCCTTATGAATTGACTTCAACAAGGGAGTCAACCCCTTTTCTGTGGCTGAGTAGGTCCAGTTATTTCATTTTACTTGTTCTTGTGATGTTTATGAGTTTAGTATTCTCTTCTTTAAGTAGTTAATAATGTTTCTTTCATGATTACTGATGCCACAGTCATTTTAACCTTACGTTATCATCAATATGTGATCGCTTTATAGAAATCTCAATAAACTGAAAAATTTTAATTCTGGTTTCATATATCTTCTCTAAATAGGTAGCTTTTCATGTATAGTAAGTAGTCAAGAAGGTATTTCTTTTTTTTTTTTTAATTTTTTATTAACTTTTATTGGTGTTCAATTTACCAACATACAGAAAAACACCCAGTGCTCATCCCGTCAAGTATCCACCTCAGTGCCCGTCACCCATTCCCCTCCAACACCCGCCCTCCTCCCCTTCCACTACCCCTAGTTCATTTCCCAGAGTTAGGAGTCTTTATGTTCTGTCTCCCTTCCTGATATAAAGGAAGGGAAAAGAAATGTTGGGAAATATCAAGAAGGTATTTCTGTTTCATTTTGGGCCTTCTGGAAAAGGTCACTGTGATCATTACTTCCCTGTATGTCGTGCGTTCCTAGTCTGGGAGTCAGACTCAGTCTTCCAGTTGTGGTCATTTGTCACGGTTTGTGGAGAGCTAAAATGTTTAGTGTAGAAATTGTCTAGTACTTGCATAGTGTGGCATTTACCCTTTGAAGTCGTCTGGGCTGGACTCTGCTCAGCTGTGCTCCTTAGCAGCTGGGTGATCCTGGACAGATGGCCTCTCTAAGCATGTACCCTTTTAACCCCATACTGACTGTTTGGTGATTTCCTGTTTACTCATGTTTCTCTGAGTAGACCTGAGCTTTCTGAAAGTAGGAGCTGGATATGGTGTGTATTACAAGTTCACATCTTTTCTAAAACCTCTTTAAACCAATATATAATATCCAAAAGTGTCAATGTGAGGAAACCTAATAGCTCTTAATCTTTTCTTATTGAAAATAACATAATTTTCCATTTTGATGGGGAACTTGAAGCAGTGAGACTTGTTTTTCAGTCCCTTTGCAGTGGTAGCAATTCGAGCGTGCTATATTTGGCCTTGCATTAGTGTTAGCAGAGTATTTGTCTTAATCTTCTTATCAGGTTGCAAGCTTTTTTCATCATTGCATTACCTAGCTTGGTGCTCTGTATAATAACCACTCAGTACATATTTGATTTTATTTCATTAATATTTATCTGAAGTATTTTTATATTGGTTCTGATAGAGAAATACTACTTTAATTGCTTACTGGGCTTCTACCTCCCTCTCCTCCCTGCTTCTTTTCCTGTAATAATAGGACCAGTGTTTTTGTTTTTGGATTCAAAAAAGAGTTCAGGTGTTTTGGTGTTCATTAATCTGAAAAATTCCCCAGTAGACTCTGGAATTTTTTTTTTTTCTTCTGTTAAAGTAGAAAACATCCTGAACAATGGATGGCATTTTATACTACCAGCACGTGGTGCCAACTATATATTGCTGACATTAATTCACTATTTTTAAAATAAGTTTATAGACTCAAGGGCAGGGATCTTGTCTCTTACACTTTCTTATGTCTGTGGCATCTAGCATGGTCTTAGGCACGTAGTAGGTACAAATGAAGTATTTGGGTATTGACTGATTTGACCACTAGTCTGTGTGGTGTTGTGGGAGGAACATGGGGTTACAGAATTAGACACCAGACTCTCACCCAGACTTGCTGTTGAGTAAGTTACTGGGTCACTTCTGCTGCACTTCTCATGCCTGTAAAGTAATGGGAATAGTACTTCACCTGTTTTCTAGAAGTCTTTTTTTTTTTTAAATAAATTAATTTTTATTGGTGTTCAATTTACCAACATACAGAAAAACACCCAGTGCTCATCCCGTCAAGTGTCCCCCTCAGTGCCCGTCACCCATTCCCCCCCACCCCCCGCCCTCCTCCCCTTCCACCACCCCTAGTTCGTTTCCCCGAGTTAGGAGTCTTTATGTTCTGTCTCCCTTCCTGATATTTCCCACACATTTCTTCTCCCTTCCCTTATATTCCCTTTCACTATTATTTATATTCCCCAAATGAATGAGAACATACACTGTTTGTCCTTCTCTGATTGACTTACTTCACTCAGCATAATACCCTCCAGTTCCATCCACGTGGAAGCTAATGGTGGGTATTTGTCATTTCTAATGGCTGAGTAATATTCCATTGTATACATAGACCACATCTTCTTTATCCATTCATCTTTCGATGGACACCGAGGCTCCTTCCACAGTTTGGCTATTGTGGACATTGCTGCTAGAAACATCGGGGTGCAGGTGTCCCGGCGTTTCATTGCATCTGAATCTTTGGGGTAAATCCCCAGCAGTGCAATTACTGGGTCGTAGGGCAGGTCTATTTTTAACTCTTTGAGGAACCTCCACACAATTTTCCAGAGTGGCTGCACCAGTTCACATTCCCACCAACAGTGCAAGAGGGTTCCCTTTTCTCCACATCCTCTCCAACATTTGTGGTTTCCTGCCTTGCTAATTTTCCCCGTTCTCACTGGTGTGAGGTGGTATCTCATTGTGGTTTTGATTTGTATTTCCCTGATTGCAAGTGATGCAGAGCATTTTCTCATGTGCTTGTTGGTCATGTCCACGTCTTCCTCTGTGAGATTTCTCTTCATGTCTTTTGCCCATTTCATGATTGGATTGTTTGTTTCTTTGGTGTTGAGTTTAATAAGTTCTTTATAGATTTTGGAAACTAGCCCTTTATCTGATATGTCATTTGCAAATATCTTCTCCCATTCTGTAGGTTGTCTTTTAGTTTTGTTGACTGTATCCTTTGCTGTGCAAAAGCTTCTTATCTTGATGAAGTCCCAATAGTTCATTTTTGCTTTTGTTTCTTTTGCCTTTGTGGAGGTATCTTGCAAGAAATTACTGTGGCCAAGTTCAAAAAGGGTGTTGCCTGTGTTCTCCTCAAGGATTTTGATGGATAGAAATCTTATTATATATGCACAGTGCTCTGTGATCACTAAAGATGCTGCACACATCTTAAGTCTGTCTTGTTTTTATCACTTTATTAACTCTGTTGCCCTGCACATCTGGACTCAACCTTACTTGTTTTACCCATTGCTGGGTGCTCAGTTGACATTTGGTATATGACTGCGTGCATAAGTGATGTGTACTTAATGAGTAAAATGAGATCTGGAGAAGTTGTCTCTTGTCATAAGGTTACTCAATGAGATAGTAGAAGTGTGCTTAGATCCGAGTTCTCTTTAACTTCCAGCTCAAGCAGTCTTACGTACCATGTTTTGGTTTCTAAATATATACAAATGCACAGAGACACACATACCCCAGTTTCATGGAAATAATTTTATAAGGCTCCAGACCAGCATTCCTTTTACTAGTTTGAAGGAGAAGAAAACTGATCCCTCTCACTAACATGGTTCTTTCCAGATAGCTGATGTGCTTTACCTAAGACCATGTAGCCACTTAAGGGAAAGAATCGAAATGAACCCAGGTATTTTGGATCCCAATCCATTGCTCTTTCCAAGATACCAACTGAAACTTTACAGAGCAGCCTTTGAGCATTTTTGAAATTCCTGGACTTTGCTTTGAGGTTGTTTCCCCTTCTAGCGTAGTTCCTTATATGATGAATTCAGTAGATACACGTATTAATTGTTTTCACCAGCCATGCTGGGTGCAGACTGTCTTTCAAGATTGCTGTGGCTGGGGCTGTGAGTGGATTGGGCCAGGCATGGGAGTGGAGGTGGGCCAGTGGGATTGGAGGGTGCAGAAGTTGGTTGGACACAAGATTAGAAAGGAAGGGGGTACAGATTATATATTTGCTTTATAGGGTGAACTTGGTAGGAGTGTGTGTGTGTGTACACATGCACACACATACCCCTAAATGATTTGATTTGGAACTTTGGAATAATTCATTAATATATACTCACTTTGGCCTGTGTCTTTGGGGAGGAGAGAGGACATTTTTCATTTTAGTACTGGAATGTGCATTCCTGTTCTCTGTTACTAGCAGTTTGCAGTTTTTATTTTAAGTAACTAAGTAATATTCAGAAACGTGATTTTCGGGGTCAATTTACAATATGAGTAATCTTTGTACTTTGTGATTTTATTCTTTTTTGAACAGGAGTGTGTTGCTGCTGTTCTGCTTTGCGTCCTCGCTACAAACGCCTGGTGGACAACATATTCCCTGAAGATCCAAAAGTAATTTGATCTACATCTACTGATCCTTCTCTTTGCTGACCCATCCTTCCCCCCTGCTGACCTCCCTAAGGTTTCCCTAATTTCATTTCTCTACTTTTACCCCTAAATCTCATCATGTACACTACTATTTTTATATTTATCTTTTTCCCCCCTTACTTTTAAATGACCCATGCTTGCTTGTCTAATTTTCAGATCCTTTTCATAGATTAACGTACATTTGGAATGATGGACAGATGGTATTCTCTTGTCTAGAGAGTTCCTATATTTAATACTTTTCAAAAATTTATGAGCTAGTGCCAGGTTATTTGTACGAAAGGCTAAGAATATAACTGTGAACACAGACATGGTTTTCTGCTCTTACCAAGCTCACAGACAAGGAAATTGGCAATTACAGTATTGTGTGAAAGAAGCTGTGATAGAGAGATGAAGTACCCCGCACTCCTGGAGTAGGTCAGAATGGCACCTAATGTAGGCCTGGAGAACACAGGGCTGAAGGAAATGAAATCTAAGCTAAGGTCTGAAGAGTAAATAGTTTGTCCACACGGTTTTCAGAAGAGAATTGAGAGGTACAGGAATATTCCAGGCAGTTTGTTCTCTTTTTACTTAAATGCTTTAAAATTTTTATACTGGTTACTTTATTATGGAAGATTACTGTTTTCAGAGCAGCTGGATTTGAATGATTTTGTTTGATACTGCCCTAAGTTTTCCAAGATTCCTTTAGTCTAATGTTAAATGGATATGAACAACAAAAAAATACTAGATAGGTTTGATTGCCTTATTTTATCTTTTTTTTAAAAAAAATATTTATTCATGAGAGACACAGAGAGAGAGAGGCAGAGACACAGGCAGAGGGAGAAGCAGGGAGCCCGATGTGGGACTCGATCCCTGGCCTCCAGGACCACGCCCTGGGCCGAAGGCAGGTGCTAATAAACCTCTGAGACACCCAGGGATCCCCGATTGCCTTATTTTAAATTGTAGCCAGGACAGATGCCTGACTAGCTTAGTCCACAGACATGTGATTTTTGGTCTCAGGGTTATGGTTATAGGTTCAAGTCTCATGTTGGGTGTAGAGATTACATGAAAATTTAAAGTGTTTACAAAAAAATAAATATAGCCAATTATAGAAACCTTATTGTTATCTTAACATTAATTTATATATTTCATGATATATGAAATATCTCATTTTTAATAAAATTTGATCTAAATGTTCAGCCATTTAAAAGAGGTTAATCTTACATACTATTGGCTGCCAGATACCTGGATAATTTGTGGCAGATAAAAGCCCTAAGGTATGGTACCTGCCTTTAGTAGCTTTCCATCCATTAACTGATGTAAAGCAACTGCATACTAAGTATTAAATCACAGTGCATAAGTCAGTAAGCAAAATGTTAAGTAAAACAGGTGGTAAAGTTTTTGCCTTTAAAGCAGAGAGATTTTACTATGGATGGCATTCTTTGGGATGCATTCTCGGAGGAAATGAGATTTGCTGAGCTTTGAAGGATGTGTGCCATCTGGAGAAGTGAGATTAGTCTCTTTGTTGCAAGTGAGGGGTCTCAATAGAAAAGGCAAAGGGGTGCAGGAGAAAGCAAGGGGTACATTTGAGATCAAGAACCTTCGAAAAAGGTTTATATAGCCTCATTGTAGAGAGCGATGGGTAGTAATCTTGTTGACCACAATTTCTGATTTGAAATTCTAGTCATGTCATTTAATAGACTGAATATTCAGATCATTGCCCTGAGGAATCTGGGACACATGGTTACTGAAGATAAGGTGGAGACCAGACTTTGGAGAAATGTGAATGACAGACAAAGCTTCTGCTTTATCTATTTTAACTACGAGGCAGTGAGAGAGTTTTGAACACTTGTGACCATGAGAGTGATGACAGATAGATTAGATTACATTAGTGATGACAGGTAGAGAATGGTTGTAGAAAGAATCTTTATTTTTGTCAGGTACTGATTGATTGAATGCCAAGCATTTGGATAAGATTTGTTAAATGGAGATTTATAAAATGATTTTTAAAAAATTTACGTGAACCTTGGCATATGTGTGGTAATCATACCCATTTGGCCTTATTCATTTTAATTTATTGACCACCACCAAAAAAATATTGTAGTATAACTAAAACAGATCAGGCAGTGGGTGCCCAGAGTGCAGAGGTCTACATATTCTAGTCCCTGCCTTGAAAGAGTGATCCCGTGAAGGGGACAAATAACCAGACCATTTCTTATAATTACTAGCCTTGTGATCTTGGACAGGTGCCTCAGTTTCTCATCATGAAATGGAAATTATAAATAGTATCTATTTCATAAGATTCTCGTGAGTATTAAATGAGTTAATATAATTCTTTGCTCACCTGTTCTTCCCTAGTGTCTATGACAGTGCCTGGCACATGGTTAGCACTTGATTATTCATTTAATGAGTGAAAAACAGTACAATAAAATAGATTAGGATAAGTACATTGAGCTAAAGGAACGTATAGGAAGAGCCTCGCAACCCAAGCTTTGAAGGACATTTGGGAGGGTGCATTGAAGGCTTTTTGGAGGACCTTGAGATCTTCAAGATGAGTAGGAGTTATCCAGGTGAGTTAGAGAAGCATCCCCAGGCAGCATTGAGTTGAGTGAGAGAAGTTATGCACAGATGAGTCAAACTATGATTCCTTCAGTGCATGCTGCTTTTTATAATGTTGAAAAGCAGAGCAGTTGTTGCCTTGGGAGGAAGAGATGAACTGCAAAGAATATGAGGAATCCTTAGCAAATGATAGAAATGTTTGTATCTTGTATGTATGTATGTATGTATGTATGTATTTATTTAAATATTTTATTTATTTATTCATGAGAGACACAGAGAGAGAGAAAGGCAGAGACACAGGCAGAGGGAGAAGCAGATTCCATACAAGGAGCCAGACGTGGGACTCGATCCTGGATCTCCAGGATCACACCCTGGGCTGAAGGCAGCATTAAACCACTGAACCACCCGGGCTGCCCTGTATTTTGTTTTTTAGTGGTGGTTTTATAGATACACAACTGTCATAGTTCAAAATATGTACTTGGATATAGTTTATTGTATATTAAATATTCTTCAGCAAAATTAGTAAGGGATAAAAAAATGGATTAGAGGAACTTGTATTCAACTGATGATGTGTAGGAACCAATACAAAAGGAGAGGTTAAAAAAACAAGAAAGAGAGAGGCTAAACTGTTGGAGCCATGAAAGGCAAACAGCAAGAACATAGGCAAACTGATTTCTCCAAGATGAGTCCTCCAAAAATAGGGCACTTTCACTTTGCATGTGGCATGGTTTCTTAATTCAGCTTCTTTTGACCTTTTGATCCAGTTAATTATTTGCTGTTGGGTTAGCCTATGCATTTTGGGATGTTTATTGGCATGCCGAGCCTCTACCACAGATGCTAGTACACCCACCACCCAGCGGTGACAACCCAAAATGTTTCCAGACACTGCCCTGGGATAGGAAGTCACCCTGGTTGAAAACCACTGGTCTAGAGGGCACTGAGAAAGCAGGGGTATTTTGCCAGTAAATTCTAATCCAATGATTTCCATCTTCTCTGAGAGGAAGAAGAGCTCATTTGATGTCAGAGAGGGTAGAAAGGGGGCAAAGTAGCAAGTTTGAGGAAAACCAAGTAGGTAAAAATAGGAGGGACTGGTGATGGAGCAGTGGCAAAACAGAACATGGAGGGGTCAGCTGAAAATGTAGATTGTAAAATTTTTAGTTGTAGAGTCACCATTTAATATAATTTCTATCTGCCTTCCCATGTCCTCCACCAGTCCTAAACAACATTTAGTTATATGAACTATATATGACCAACAAGTGTAGACTGATCATTGATTTATTGTCTGAGAGTGAGGAGCACGCCTGTCACCTTTTAGAGGGCAGAGACAAATGAGAGTTTGCCAGTTCCATACCAGGGGCCTCTTGTTTTCTTTAATAGGTTGGCTGAGTAGAGATTCATGCAGTTCTTAATACTTTCTCATTTATTAATTAAAAGAAGGCTTTATAATGATAATCAAGTTTTGAGTCATTTTAACATGTTCACTGTTGTATATGTAAAGGAGTAAAATAGGCTTAACAGCATAGTATAAGATTTTAAAATTGAAATAAATCTGTTTGAAATCTTTTCAGTAAAATTCATTCCATTCCCTACATATTGCAGTTAGTTGAGCTGTTTCTCTATTTAGGAAAGTGTTAGAATAATTCATTGTATGTGAAGGTATATTTAAATATTCTGCCTAAATGGGGGCATTTTTTTAACTTTCTGAAAATTGTATATCCAGAATGGTAAATATTTACAGTAAGGAGGTTATAGCCAGAAAGGTTTAGCATAACGGATTAATCATGAATCCAAAAAGGGGACATGTGAATGAAGCAAACAACACTTAGGAGTACAAAAAATAACTTTGTTGTTCTTATTTTTAGGATGGCCTTGTTAAAGCAGACATGGAGAAATTGACATTTTATGCAGTATCTGCTCCAGAGAAACTGGATCGAATTGGTTCTTACTTAGCAGAAAGGTTGAGCAGGGATGTTGTCAGACATCGTTCTGGGTAAGGAAACTAATTGCTGCTTAATACGGTATCTCTGAGAACTCCTCCTAGGCTAAATAATTCTATGTATTGTTTTGTCATCTAGTCATGCAAAGATAACATGTAGAGGATAAAACCCTGTAATATTTTGAGGATATGTGTAATGCCATAGATACTTGCAGCTTTTATTACTTTCCTGATGGTCATGTTTTTTTTTTGTTTGTTTGGTTGTTTGTTTGTTTGTTTTATGGTCATGTTTTAAGAATAGACACATACAAGCCAATAGAGTTGCCTTTAGCTTAAGCATCCATAAGTTTTTGGTATTTTAATATTTCTTTAATGGAAATAGTAGAAATTGACTCCTTTAGTGTATTTTTACCTATCAGTAGTAGAATAATAAAAGAGAACATTAGGCTCAGATATTAAGGTCCAGAGAATGTAAGTGTGCTAATTTGGAACTGTGCTAGCTATATACTTACCTATAAATAAAGGTCTGCCATCTTAATCCATTCTCTGTGCTTAACAGTAGTAACTCGGATAATTTGGGTTATAAATAGTTTTCCATATTCATTTTATGATTCTAGTTTTCTTAGAGTAGTTCATTCTTCAAGTGATACTGGTTTTCTCTACTTCTCTATTATTACCTTTTAGAACATTTTAGCAATCTAGAATTATTGAAACAAAGTTATCTAAAGTCAATTTTAATTTTTAGTGTAAGCTTTAAAATCTGATGAATTGTAAGGTTAAATTTATTAGCTGTTTCCTTATGATACTCTGTTGTTGCTGGTGATGTTTTATACTCAGATTTACAAATAGATTATATTGGAAACTTTAGACACATTGCTTATAGTAACTTTTTTGGGTCATATACAAAGATAGATGGTTAGAAGTCTGGAAAATAGAAAATGTCCATGTTTCCAAAGAAAAACATACACAAAGCTAATGTTAAGGTAGCTCTGAAGAGTTTGGAAAGGAGAAGAAAATGGAGTAGTACAGCATAGTTTTTGTACACTTCAGCATGAGGGTTATTATATAATCTGTGATCATTAGTGTTTGTGACAAATAAGATTTTACTTAGGAACCACTAAATTTGCCTTTCTCTGTTCTGTGCATTTGCATATAATTATTCCAATGAAAAGCACCTAGGAGAATTTAGAGAGCTAGAAATGCTTTGACATTATTTTTCTCTTACACTTAGGTATGTTTTAATTGCTATGGAGGCGTTGGACCAACTTCTTATGGCTTGCCATTCTCAAAGCATTAAGCCATTTGTAGAAAGCTTTCTTCATATGGTAGCAAAGCTGCTAGAATCCGGGGAACCAAAGCTTCAAGTTCTTGGAACAAATTCTGTGAGTAAAACTGTTCTCTAACTTTCAGGTTAATTAGCGTATCTAGACTTGATCGCTTCTTAGAATGTTTTTACCTCTAAATAAAATGCTCTTGTGAGGGACATGTGGACAGACAACGCAGATGTGGTTGGTTAGAACCTTGTTCTTAGGGGTGTCTGGCTGATGGAGTCAGTGGAGTGTGCAACTTGATCTCGAGGTTGTGTATTCGAGCCCCACTTGGGGTATATATAGAGGTTATTTAAAGATAAGATCTTAAAAAAAAAAGAATAGTCTAGTTTTTTCTGTTGTTCCTTGTGAAATATGTGATACTAACCAATCGTAAGGAGCATCAGGAAATCTGTTGGCCATAAAGTAAGTTCTTCAAACTCAGAGGCAGTATGATCTTCTATAAATGATCATTTGGTCTCTGTTGTTACTTGCGACTTTCAATAAGCGAAAAGTGAATAAAGTTTCCCCTTCTAAAAATTTTCCAGAACATTTAAAATTTTAATGGTCATTTAAAAAACTTCTGATTTATTTAAAAGTAATATGCTTATTGTAGCACATTAGGAAAATCAAAACAATATGAAAGAGTAAACAAGACTCCTGAAATTCCAATATCTAGAAGTAGTCTTTCAATATTTTTCTTTTTTCAATATATATTAGAAAGTGGGAAACAAATTATAGGTAAACCTCTGTGTGTTTTTTTCCCCCATTTACATTTTTGAGCATTCCCTGATACAATTTAAGGTTTATTTTCATGAAAACAGGGATACTTGGTGTAATATTTTCTGAAACTTTACATGGTCAGTGTGTAGTATGGAAATCCTGACAATTGGAGTCCAGTCAAATCCCTGCACTCTAATGCCAGTTCCACCACTTATTAAAGTGTCACTTTGAACAAATGATTTCACCTCTTTAACTTCAGTGTTCCTATCTGTAAACTGAGGATAATGATATATTCCTTACAGGGCCGTTGGAATGATTAAATCGTGTCAAAACATGTAGCACAGAATATGGCACACAATAGGTAGTGAATGTCAGTTTAATGTCAACCAGGTGTAGTATTTGTGACCTTTTTCTAGATAACATGAATCATATAAAATTATCATTTAAAAACTGAGAACTTAGCTCTGGTGGAATTAATTTGAATTGTTTTGGTATCATAATTTCATTTTCTCACATTGATTCTATCCTTATTTCAGTTTAGTTTTCAGGAAAGAATTGGTAAATTTGGTTGAATCCTTCTTTTGGGTATAGCCTTTCAAGCCATCAGCCTATATATCCTGACAGGTGTTTGCATATATTTAAATTTGCATGTAAAATATGTTGCTTTGGGCTGTACACAGAAGTAACATATCAATGAATGGAAAGCTAATGAAAAAAGAAAATACGTAATAAGGAGCCTTAGGGCCAGGTCTGTGACACAGGTAGGGTATTTGAAAATTCCCAAATGTGTAGATATTTCTTTTTTGTTTCTAGAAAGGAGTTAGAATGGATTTTATCATCTCAGTATTTTCTTCTCTGTTGAGTGTACATTTCCTTCAGTTTATGTTCCCTTTCCATGTCCCATCTTATTGGTATGAATATTACTCATTCGTGTGTTAAGTCACAGCTGTCATGGAAGATTTGCTGCTCATGATTAAAGAATAAAATTTTCTGCAGGTTTGGGCCTGAGGTTATCACTGAAGCATAGTCAGTATCTAGGAAATGGAGAAGAGCTTTAGAGTAAGACCTTTGCTTCTAGAGAGTGGGGTCACTCACTCAAAAGAAACTGAATTAAAGTGTTAAAGTTAATATTTATAATGCTATATTCTTGATTTTCTCAAGTTTATTAAAAAATTCCTTTTATCTATATGTGGCATTTGTGGTATCTTATGTGTTTCATTTGCAGCTTATTTGATAGTTCTTGTTAATATACCAAATAATAGATGAAAGTAAATGTGTTTCATATGTTCAAAAAGGCACTAACATGTTTATATTGGTTTTTGGTTTTTTTTATTAGTTTGTCAAATTTGCAAATATTGAAGAAGACACACCATCCTATCACAGACGTTATGACTTCTTTGTATCTCGCTTCAGTGCCATGTGTCATTCCTGTCATAGTGATCCAGAAATACGAACAGAGTATGTATTATTTTACTCTTATGGCTTATTATTTTTAACTAGCTTTTAGTGGGCAAGCTATAGTGTTGGTTTACACAAATCAAAACAAATGGAGAAAGGTATTTTAAGACGGTGAAAGAAAGCTGAGAAGTGATTTACTAATTGTTTTCAGATACAAACATGCTGACATGCCATAGGTATAATGAATTTTCCTCAGTTTAGTATTGGCCATATAGAGTTAATGGTGTTATTCCTTTTTTATGAGTGTAGAGCCTTAGAAGGAAGAGATAACTGTGTAACTATCTAACTAATTTCCTCTTTTTTCCAGTTACCATTAAAATCTTTTTTTTCTCTCCCTAACGGACATTTTTAAAATGTTTTATAAAATTTGTCTCTGTTATGGGGCACCTAGGTGGCTCGGTTGAGTGTCCGACTCTTGATTTCAGCTCTTGTCATGACCTTGGGGTCCAGGGATTGGCAGGATAGGGCTCTGTGCTCAGCTGGGAGTCTGCTTAAGGTTCTCCTTGTCCTTCTGCTTCCTCCAACCCCTCACCAGTTCCCAAAATGAATCTCAATGAATGCCTCTCACTGAGGCATTCTCAAATGCCTCTCAAATGAATCTTAAAAAAAAAAAAAAAAAAAAAAAATTTGTCCCTGTTCTCAGAGGCTGACGTTAACTTTTTAATGGGGGCAAAAAGGTATAAAGATTACTTAAAGAAAAGGATATATATTTTTTTAAGATTCTGACAGTTTTGTTTCCTTTTAAAATATAGTAGATATGCAGAATATAGTATTTTTTTTGTTTAGTATTATGAAGAGTAGTAAACTATACACAGGTGTTTCTCAAATTTTGGTTGAAGTGAGTTTCACATATAAACCATTGTGGGTGAAAAGTGTTTGTGATATCCACAGTATTTATGAAAGGACATACTTAATAAGTTCAAAATTTAGGGGTATATGGGTGGCTCAGTCAGTTAAGTGGCCAGCTCTTATTTCTACTCAGGTCATGCATCATCTCAGGGTCCTAAGATCAAGCCACAGATTGGGCTCCACGCTCAGTGGGGAGTCTCCTTGGGATTTTCTCTCTCCTTCCCCTTCCCCCAAATAAATAAATAAACCTTTAAAAAAAAGTTCAAAATTAATTACTTAAGATGTCTTATTTTTAGGTATGTACTGCCCCCTAGTGAAAGATCTTGTCTTTTGAAGATATTTTCACCTAATGTTTTTGACTAATATTTACAAAAAGAAACTTGAAATTTTTCTAAATACAAATGAAAAAGCCTTGTACTTTTTCCCAATTTTGGATCTTTCCAGAATTATATGATATATGAATTCCAAAATGGCATTTTGTTTGAATTGCTATGAAACAAATCAATGAGTGAGCTAAAATGCTTTTAATATACAGGGTTCAGTTTTTTTCCTCTGCTTTGTTGTAAGTAAAAGTCCTTTTGATTTTCTTCTAGCATATTAATACTCCTTTTTTAGATTCTTTGTTACTTATCATTCCCTTTATTTTCAGCAAAACTGTATCAAATAGAATTCAGGGGGCTAGTAAACAGGGCTGAAAACTTAAGATTTTCTTAACATATTTACCCTGCAGAAATGGTTTCCACCTATAAAGTTGTGTGTGATAATTTTAAGCTCTATTTTCCTAAGCAGCCTTTAGTTATGGTAGCACTTATCATTAGCATCATAATAATAGCAGGAACACCCAACACTTACTAATTTACTGTGTGCCAGTTTATTTTATTTAATACTTCAATGGCTAACCACTGTACATAAATTAACTCATTAACTCATTTAGGTCCTTAGAACATTCCTGTGCTTTAGGCAAGACAAATTCTATTTTACTGATGAGGAAACTATAAAATTCCTTTAAGGTCATGACTAGAATATATTGGTTAGGCCAGATCCTGATCTGAATTGGGTGTCAGCTGTGTATCTGTAGTAGCTATAGATCATTCCCCTCCTTTTGAACGAGGGCATCACCATCTGCTGCCCTCCCAATTTTGGCTTCTGTGTCACCACGAGGCATCAGCCCCCACCCCCCCCCCCCTTGTTTGTTTGTGTGCTCCATGCCATCTCATGCTTGGTCCTTTCATCACCCAAGGAGTAACAGCAGGCTAACCAAGCAGACACCACAACAGTCGTATTAGGCTTGCCTGCTTGTGATAACTGTACGAGAGTCTCTCAAGTGACATGTATAGACAGCTTCCAGATAGGGAAAATCTGTCTTTATGTCTCCTGTTCACTTTCTTACCTGTTCATTATCCTGTTATCCTGTTCTCCGTTGCCATTCCTGAATGCCTATGTTATGTCCTCATGGGTTTGTAAAGCACAGTCACCCCCTTCCCCATATCTTTCATTCTTCAAAACCTGTAACTATTAGAAGACTATGCGGGGTAAGCTGAATAAACCTCTATTGGTGAATATTTCCAGTAGTAGCAAAAAAGGCGGTAAATGATAATCAAGGGCAGGAGAGGTTCTTTTTTTTTTTTTTTAATTTTATTTATTTATGATAGTCATCACAGAGAGAGAGAGAGAGAGAGAGGCAGAGACATAGGCAGAGGGAGAAGCAGGCTCCATGCAGGGAGCCTGACGTGGGATTCGATCCTGGGTCTCCAGGATCGTGCCCTGGGCCAAAGGCAGGTGCTAAACCGCTGCGCCACCCAGGGATCCCGGCAGGAGAGGTTCTCTCCCTGTGTGGATAGATTTTCGGCCACACGTATATGTGATATGTGTGTGTGTGTGTGTGTGTGTGTGTGTGTGTGTGTGTGTGTTTAAAAATGGCTGAGGTTATCTGTACTCCCATTTTGATAGTTCTCATTTGTCACAATACCTTTATGGGAACCTGTTTAGTCTTCCATCTGTGTGGACTGTGGGAAGTGAGAGGCCTTTGGGGAGAAACAGTGAAAAAGAGGAAGCACTAAAGGGTGTTGAGGAAGAGTGCAATCCTGTTTCCACTCACTTCTGAGACTCCTGGGCAAGACATGGAGAGAATCTAGTTCATATTAGTTTGAATTATTATCATCCCCTTAGGAAAATTTAATGCTTTTGATTAAATTCTTTTTTATTGAAAAATAATAATAGACTTGATATTATTATATTTTATGGCCCCTTTAAACTTTTAAATGCTGATTTTTGAAAGATGGTATTCAAAGTAAATCTTGGGACGCCTGGCTGGCTTAGTCGGTATAGCATACAGTTCTTGATCTTGGGGTCTTGAGGTTGAGCCCTGCATCAGCTGGGGGGGTGGGTAGTGATTACATTAAAAATTAAAAAACAAAAACAAAGTAAATCTCTTTTGGAACTGCCATATCTCTGTCTTAGATTTTTGCGATTTTAATTCCTTAGATTTATTCTGTTATTTTCATTTTGTTGACTTGAAATAACAATATTTATTTGGCATCCATTCTCTTAGCTAAACAGGCAGACTTGTTTAACCTTTCTTATGACTTACTTTTTTTCTTTTTTATAGAATCCGAATTGCTGGAATCAGAGGTATTCAAGGAGTGGTTCGCAAAACAGTTAATGATGAACTCCGGGCTACCATTTGGGAACCCCAGCATATGGATAAAATAGTTCCATCCCTCTTGTTTAACATGCAGAAGATAGAAGAGGTTGACAGGTATTGGATAAAGATATTAGGATTGAGGGTGTGCTACTTTTGTATATGTGTATTTGTGTTTGCTTGCCAGGATAAGCAAGTTTTGTCTTTAGTATTGTATAAATAGTGGTCTCGTAAACTTGAATGAGTTTAAATAAGTGCCCTTTCTGAAAAAATTATTCATTTCTAGGCTTAGTAGACCACATAGTCTTATACATGTAAGGTTTTATTTCTTTTAGAATAAATTTATACTTGCTGCTTGTTATTGAGCATCCAAATGCTGTTTGAATTAATACTAAAAGTTGCAAGTGTGTGAAACAAATTATAGCTGAACATCTGTTATTCTTTAGAGATCCTGGATGCTTTTTCTTAGGCAATTAGAACTAACCAAAAGAATACTGATAATAATGATTGCTTTATCATTTTTATAAACAAAAGGTTAGACTGTGTTTCTTATTCTTAAGTATTTTGGGAGAAAAGGAAAACATGTTAACATTTCTTGAGTCAAGTCTGTTCTTTTAGCTGTTAGAACTGGTGCTAGAGTTCTTGCATGCAGCTTTCTTCATTTCCCTTTTCCCCCCAGTCGTACAGGTCCTCCTCCTTCCCCTTCTGCAACTGACAAAGAAGAGAATCCCGCTGTGCTGGCTGAAAACTGTTTCAGAGAACTGCTGGGTCGAGCGACTTTTGGGAACATGAATAATGCTGTTAGACCAGTTTTTGCGTAAGGAGTTGGTATTTTCCTGGTTATTTGTGGCTGGGCCATACTGATTCTGTGTTCCTTTACTTAACAGAGGACACTTTTTGTGAGCATGCTTGCATTACTACTGGAAAGTGTAGTAGCATTGTAGCGAGAGTACAGGAGTGAACCCAACATCATGTGTTTGAGAGCTGTTCAACCACTACACCAGCTTTTTCCCCTTAAAAATGAAATACAATCATGTGCTTGATAGTATGAGTATCATTTATCATGAATTTCTACTGCCAGTGTTTGAAATGCATATGCACAGTAAAATATTAACAGTGTCCTAGTGTGATACATCTTGTGTAGTAACTTCTGTGGTCATTTCTTCTAGTCCCTGGCTTCTGTTTCTTGACTGGCTTTCTTCACTGGCCATACTACCTTAGTGCATGTTCACTTCTCTAAATTTTGCCTTGTATCTGTGACTGGTCAGAGCAGGAGTATTGACTGTCTCATTGGTATATCTGTTTCCCCCTCAGGGAAAATATATTTGTGAACTTTGAGTTTCTCCACAGAGATATCTCTTAAGACTTGTTGTCAAGCTTCTTTCGGTGTTCTAACTCAATTATCAGATGATACATCTACTGCATAATATTTTGTAATTTCTGGCCATTTTTGCTGATTTTTATTAATCATTTGCCCATCATTTTCCCTTCCTGACTGTAATAAAGTCTTTATAGCATATATAAAGTTGTCTAACATCCCAGAATTCTTTATATAAGGCAGATATTTGGGTTTAAAGTTGAGCTTTAGTTATAAGAGTCTATAAACCACAAAATTATATTAAAATTACGAGAATCATTAGGTATCCAAAAGAATCTGTGATTTCCCCCACTGCCCAAAAAAGAAAAATTGAAATCTGTTTAATGACTGGGCTTATGGAAATGCTAGTAAGGAAATAATCAAAATTATGTCAAATATAACTAAAGGTAACTAACGATTTATTGTTTAGTGTCCAGACCTGCTGATTTAATATTAGAATTCCAGTTTTTATCATAATACTTTTATTAATTGAGAGGTAATATATAAGGCCTTTAAAATCTAGAGAGTGATCCTGGAAGAAAAAGACTATTAAATTAACTGTACTTGAGGTGGGTAACGTGAAGTGGGCTATGTTTTTTATTGTGTAGAACTTGATGGCTTTAAATCTTGATCATGTGTTAGTTAATTAAGTTGATAATTAAATATTTAATTATATATTTGCTAGTTAATGAGCTAATTAAATATTAAATGCCCTAAGTAAGATACCAGGTATTTTGGAGAATATATACACAAATAAAGCTTTCCTAGTCCTCAGCAAACTTCTGGTGGATGATTGACATCCACAATAATTTTAATACAATATGTAGGTTATGAGAAAGGGCCAAAATGTGCTGTAGCAGTTCAAAACAAAGAATTCACATTGAATTGGGGTTATTGGGGGTGATCTTTTTTGATACTTAGGTGGATAAGTAGATTTTAGCTGGTTGAGATGCATGAGGAGAGGCAGAGACATGTGGATTTTGAGAAACAGATTAGTTGATACCATTAACTGGAGTATCAGAGTTGAAAGGTTAGTGTAAAATGACAGATAGTTCAAGCCACACTATAGGGATCTTATAGTTTTATATTTAAATCTGTATGGAATTCATGCTTTTAGCTCAAAGATGTGAAATGACCATAATTGTCCTTGAGAAAGTTAATCAGATGAGCTATGAGGATGGATTTGAGCCAGGGCCAGTATGTTAGGAGGTTACTGTAATAAAACTCTGGACAAGGTGGAAGAATCAAAAGTAAATGGTACCATGTTTGAAGAGGTAAATACAGTTCAGGTTTTCTGCCTCTTTAGCAAAGTGGTTTTGAACTTTGTAGAAGAGTCATGATACGTTTTTAACTTCAGGGGCATTTTACAGCTTCTTTTAATGGTAAATGACTCATTTGAGGAGGTTTTGACTTTAAACCTGCAGTTTTTTGTTTGTTTTTTAAGGAAAAACAGTATTTCTTTATGTACTATTCTTAAATACTTAAAAATGTATCCTGCTATATATTCACTGTTTATTAAAAATGTGATATTCAAAATTTCTATTAAATAATTTATTTTCCTTACTAGATCAAATAATAATCGAAATAAAAAACCTACTTGACTGTCAAACTAAAGCATTTTTTTGGAAGTAATTTCCCAGATCAGTTTTCCTTACTTACGAACTATTTTTTGTAGTCATTCATTAACTAGAAATAAATTGCCCGTTAGGAAACGAATCTTTCTTACTACTGGAAGATTTCTATGAGGTACTAATTTTGCAAAGTATGCTACACTGTTGTCATTTTTACTTTTTCTTAAAAGAAATTACTTAATATATCATTGAAATACTGTTCTTTTTTTTTTTTTTTTTTTTAAGATTTTATTTATCCATGAGAAACACACAGAGAGAGAGGCAGAGGGAGAAGCAGGCTCCATGCAGCGAGCCCGATGTGGGACTCGATCCCGGGACTCCAGAATCATGCCCTGCGCTGAAGGCAGGCACTCAACCACTGAGCCACCTAGGCATCCCGAAATACTATTCTTACTGCATACTTTTTTATATACTTAAAAAGTTAACTTAGCATTGAAAGAAAAATTATTAGTATAAAGATAAATTATTTTAATAATTCCTATGTAAAATAGTTTTGCCTTTTCTTTCTACTTCCTTTTCTTTTTTTTTTTTCTTAAGTATGCTCCATGGCCAGTGTGGAGCCTACATGGGGCTTGAACTCACAACCCTGAGATCAAGATCTGAATATTCAACTGGCTGAGCCACTCAGGTGCCACTATGGCAATTTTTATATGCAGAGATTTTTAACTTTATATAGTTTAAGGTTTTTCTCTTTCTTTCTTTTTTTCTTTCTTTTTTTCTTTTTTTCTTTCTTTTTTTCTTTCTTTCTTTCTTTCTTTCTTTTTCTTTCTTTCTTTTTCTTTCTTTCTTTCTTCTTTCTCTCTCTCTCTCTCTCTCTCTTTCCCTTTCTTTCTTTCTTTCTTTCATTCATTCATTTATTTTTAAATAGACTATTTATTCATGAGAGAGACAGAGAGGCAGAGACATAGGCAGAGGGAGAAGCAGGCTCCCTGCAGAGAGCCTGATGCGGGACTGGATCCCAGGACCCCAGGATCACTACCTGAGCTAAAGGCAGACACTCAACCTCTGAGCCACCCAGGTGTCCCAGTATTTCTTTTTAAATTATTAACCTTAGGATTGCCTATTTCATGTTTTGCAAATTACGGTTGTGATTTTTTTTTAACCGGACTACGTTCAGCTCAAGATTTTTGAGAAGTTTAATAGATTAGGGTTAAAGTGCCATATATTTAGAGATGTATCTTGGTGTAGGGTATGGTCACTCAGTTATCACAATTACTTTTTGAATGTTTTGAACCTAGAAAATTTAGTCTTTTTTTTTTCTTAAGATTTTATTTATTTGAGAGAGAGAGCGACAGTATTGTAGGCATACAGAAGCTGAGGGAGGGAGAGGCAGACTTCCCACTGAGCAAGAAGACTGACGCAGGGCTCAATCCCAGGACCCTGAGATCAGGACCTGAGCCGAAGGCAGATGCTTAGCTAACTGAGCCACCCAGGTGCTCCTTAGCCTTGACTTTTTAGAGCAGAGATAACATTGCTCATTGAATACTAGGGCAGAAATTTTGGGTGCTAGGGTAGCAGGGAAAAAGAGATAAGGATTGAAATTAAAGTTGATGTTGTACATTGTGAACACTGTGCTTGGTGATTTTGTTAGCTTTATCTCATTTGATTTGCACAGTACAGTTATCCTGTTAAGTGGAGGGTATTGTCATTCATGTTTTACAAATGAAAGGCTATGGCCCATAGCTCTGAACTTTGAAGTTCTTTGCATTGATTGATTCTGTACCTGTAAAGATTTTATAAGAAAATTTAAAAATTAAAATTTGACATTTGGAGACAAAATTAGACATTTAGATATAGAATATCAATAGCTGTGATAAAAGGTAAAAGCTTTTCATGTTTCTTAAAGCTTTGCACCAGAGTCAACAGAGAGTGAACTGGTATGTTTGACCTTTGGTTGTCTAGAAGTAGCTTAAGTGAGAAACTGGACATTTCTTTGAAGTCACATTTTTTATTTTATGAATTATTGAAAATTTTGCATGCCATTATATGATGTCTCCATGATTTTTGCATATATAAAAATAAGGCATTTTCTTTTTTCTTCAAGTCTGAGTGAAATTTTTCTTCTACTGAAAGGAATAGTAAGGTGAAAATTTTATATTTCATCTGACCTCTTTGTCTGACTATGCTTATAGATCTTTTACTAGTGTCCATACTGTTGGAATTGAAATATTTTTCATTCGAACTGAATATATTCTGTCCCAGTTCTTGTTTTAGAAGTTTTAGAAGTGATTAAGTAGGGCAGCCCCAGTGGCGCAGTGGTTAAGCGCCGCCTGAAGCCCGGGGTGTGATCCTGGAGATCGAGGATCGAGTCCCAAGTTGGGCTCCCTGCATGGAGCCCGCTTCTCCCTCTGCCTGTATCTCTGCCTCTGTGTGTGTCATGAATAAATAAATAAAATCTTTTAAAAAAAGAAGTGATTAAGTGGAAATTTTTTACTTTCAAAGATCTCACCCAATTGAGTTTGTGACTCTACTTTTTCTTGGTTATGCATCAGTGACTCCTCAAAATAAAACTCCCCACCTGTTTTGCAAAGATAGTAAGAGTAGTAAATTGTGTATGTATAAGTCCAGGACAGTGGTTTTCAGAAGTTAATTATGCTTAAAAATCTCAGTGATGTGTAAGCTCTTTGGTCCCATCGTCCTTAGGCCTGGGGCCTAGTAGAGAGCCCTGAAATCTGCCTGTTGTTGTGTTTTTTTAGCCAAGGTGATTTTGATGCATGTGGTCTGAGACACATGATTTGAGAATCACTGGTCTTATAAATTTGAAATTATTTTCCTCTCCCTTTCCCTTTCCCTTTACTCTAACTTGCAGAAAAAATAGTATCTAGTTGCTGCTTGGTTCCATTGCAGTTTGACTTCTGCTCATGCCAATAGTTTGGGGCTCTTCTTACAAAGGTAACCAATACACTGGACCTGTAACATTGCTTTGCTTTTCTCCTCCAGAGATAGGAGCAACGTGTTACTTCTGTGTATTAGATAGCCTAAAGCAAGATTGTGAGTTTAGTTACAAATTTAAATATATATAAACACCTGCCAGCATATAGACCAATGGCTTGAAAGGCTATAACCAAAAGAATGATTCAACCAAATTTACCAATTCTTCCCTTGAAAACTAAACTGAAATAAGGATAGAATCAACATGAGAAAATGAAATTACAATACCAAAACAATTTAAATTAATTCCACCAAAGCTAAGTTCTTGATTTTAAATGCTAATTTTATATGATTTGTTTTGTCTAGAAAGGGCCCAAGATACTACACCTGGTTGAGATTAAGCTGACATTTGTTACCTGTTCTGTGCCATACACTGTGCTACATGTTTTCACATGAGTTGTTTAATCATTCCAACAGCCCTGTAAGGAATGTGTCATTACCCCCAATTTACAGATAGGAACACTGAAATTCTAGAGGTGAAACCATTTATCTAAAGTGATAGTTCATAAGTGGCATCTAAATGCAGGGGTTTGACCCCAATTTTCAAGATTCCTATACCAGTGGTAAAACAAGGAGCATGACGTTTGCTGAGGTTTTTTTTTTTATTTTTTAAATAGAAAACTTTTATTGGCTTCAGAAAATTCTCACTTATCTCTAGTTTGCTGTCAATTCCTAAAATCACAAGCTTTTTTTTCTTTTTTTTTTAAGATTTTATTTATTTATTCATGAGAGACATAGAGAGAGGCAGAGGCAGAGGGAAAAGCAGGCTCCATGCAGGGAACCTGATGTGGGACTTGATTCCGGGTCTCAGCTCAGGATCACATCCTGGGCTGAAGGTGGTGCTAAACTGCTGAGCCACCCAGGCTGCCCTTGTAATTTTTCTGCTTTGAATGGTTCTTAGGAAATATAACATTCATTTTTATATAATATTTAAAGTTTAACATTCAGTTTTTTGGTGTAAAGTTTAATATTTCCTTTTTCTTCTTTAGGAATAAAAGGTTAAATGCTTTTGTCTTAATACCTACTTTTGGCTAGTATATTTTTCAGTTTCAAAAATTAGATATTAGTGTATGTGTGTGTTTTAACTTGTATGTTTGGTTCTGTTGCTCAGCATTCCTTTTTGCCTTTCTGTTTTTTATTCTGGAATCGTTTTTTTTCCTCCTTCTAAAGTAAATCCTCTAGAAATTGCTTTATTGCATGTCTTCATTTTATCCACATTGAAAGTTTTGCTTGGCAAATAATACTAAGCTGAATTAGCAGATCAGTACTCTGAGGGTATTATCCTATTCTCTGGCTTCTCTTGTTGCTCTTGGTGAGTTACCTGGGAATCTAGTTCTGTTTCCTTTAGAGGTGAGTTGTTGTCCCTCTTGGACCTTGTCTTTATCTTGATGAGATTCCTGAACCTGAGGATTAGGGGTTTGATCTTTGGTTGGGTGTTTTTAATTAGAAAAAATCTCAGTCATTGGCTCCTCAAATGGAGCTCATTCTCATTCGATCTTTGTTCTTTTGAAACTCTGGCTAGAGGTGTCTTGGGTCTTCTCCCTCCTAAGTTCATAGCTCTTAAGCTCTCCCAACACGTTGTTTTTATTCCTTTGCTTTTCTCTGCTACATTCTAGGATACGATTTTATATATTGTTTGGGGTGCTAGAGGAAGAAAGTAATAAAAAAAAGGAACACTTAAAGTAATTTTCTTGTTAATTACAGGCATTTAGACCATCACAAACTATGGGATCCCAATGAATTTGCAGTTCACTGTTTTAAAATTATAATGTATTCCATTCAGGTAAGGATTGGTTTAAGTATTTATCATATTTATATAAGTAATTTTGATTTTGTGTCGATAAACATATCAGAGTTCTAGAATACTGTAAGATATACATGTTCTTAATTTAGTTTTTTGTCTCATTTTATTTACCACTTATTTTCTTATTTGCCAAGATGAAAAGATACTTAATAAAAAGAAGTAAAAGATCTCATGATGCTGTTTATTGTTCATTTATTTGTTTTTTGTTTTGTTTTGTTTTTTTTTTGTTTTTTTTTTGTTCATTTATTTGAATATATTTGTTGTGTGTTTATATTTCACTGATAAACTGGTATTGGAATTGAAATTTATTACAGTAGCATATAGCTGATGATAATTAGTATTTATTGAGTTTTTACTGTGTGATAGTGATGTGTTAACTCCTCTAGCCTTAATAATACCTCATGATGAGATACTCTTATCTACTACAGAGGACCACAACTTGGTTCTCCTGGAAACCTGAACAGACCCAGGTGGCTCTTAATTCAAGTGGAGATTTTAAGTCCTTTTTTTTTTTTTTTTTTTTTTAACACACTCTATATTTTTTATGCCCTGAAAAGTCATCGTTCAATCAAAGGAGATAAGATAGTAAGAAAGCAGCATGGCTTTTACTATAGGTCATACCAGGATTCACATCCTAGATGTGCGGTTTACTGGTTATGTGAACTTGGGCAAATTATTCAGTCCCTCTGAGTTCTAGTTTTCTCATTCCTGAAAAGAAAACTTTAATTCATGCATTGAATGGATCATTTATATTTTTAAAATAGAAATACCATTTTATCAAGTGCCAGTTGTACTAGGTACTGTGTACATAACTTACTTGCTCTCTTGTTTTGGATCCTCATTTTTTATAATAGATACTGTGATTATTCTCCTTTTGCAGATCAGGAAACTGATGTTTAGAGAGGTCAGGTATGGCACTAAAGGGAACACAGGTAGAATGTGAAATCACGGTTCAGATTCTGGTCATTCTGTTCCACAAGGTTTGGTCTAAACCAACCAGTAAGTTAAAGTTAGCATACCATAATGTGGGTTTTTGATAAGTGGTAGTTACTATAAAGCTGGTTTGGATGTAGTAGGATAATATCAAAAATTTATTTTTCTAGTTTTATTGAGTCATAATTGACATATAATGTGTGGCTTTAAGATGTACAACATATGATTGGATATATGTATATATTGTAAAATGATTACTGTAGTAGTTTACTAAAGATCTGTCACCTTACAAGTCTTTTGCACAAAATATACTGATAAAGTCAAAGAAAGAATCAATAAATACTTATTGATTAAAGATTAAGAAACTCCTGGTCCACAGCATTTCTCTGGACATAGCTTTAAGTACAGCATGTTTTATAAGTCCATTGATCACAGGTTAAATAGTAGTACCCAGTAGAATGAGAATTTCTGTTTAGTAAGACTTATCTTGATACAATTAAAACTTGTAATAAATTTGTTTTAATTGCTGTTTACCATAAAATTGTTTATGGGAATCATTCTGAAGTAACATTTCTTCCTCTCTCAGCACATTAAGCTAGCTAGCCTGACCAGGATTTATATCCCTAAGGGGTTACATAGACATAATTTCAGGTAGTTTCAAATATAATAGGGCATTTGTGGTAAAGGGAAAATATTTAAAGCTCATCCTTTGTGCTAAATTGATTTGTTGAAGGTAATAAGGTGTTGTGTTTAAGAGCTGGGCTCTGAGGTTGGGTTAGGATTCACAGCTAGGCCCTCCCTTAGAGTTTCTGCGTGATCTTTTACAAATTACTGAACTTAAAATTAAAAACCTGCCTCATTTGCACTGGGAAGTGCACAGTGGAACTGCTGGTGTGGATAAAATGTGATACTACATATACAGAGGGTAGAAGAGTGCCTGGCACCTGCTTCTGAATCAAATGTGTTCTTCTGTTGTCATTTTTGTTTGTTTAATGTTGCAGTAACATATTATTCCAGGAGTCACCAATTAAAGAGTAAGTAATAATGGCTAAATTGAACACGTTTCCTGTAGTAGGTACAATTTTAGGTTCCTTTCACAAATGAACTCATGTAAGTGTCACAACGATTCTATGAAGTAACTGTTTTTATTTTCTAAATATTGTAGATGAGGAAAACTGAGGTTTAGAGAAGTTAAGTAATTCTCTCTTAAGCTGTACTCTATTAAGCTATTAAATGATGCAGCCCAAATTTGAATTTGGGCAAATATGACTCCAAGGCTTATATTCAAATAACCACCCTATTATGTTGCTTCTTAAAGGCTACACATCCAACAATATTGCTCTAAACTTCAGTGTGAGGGTGAGTTTTACCATGCGTACACAGTAGCTCAGTAAAACTGCGTGAGGAACTTTCAGTGTTTAGTATAATTAACATCATTGTAGTTTTGTTCCTATCACTCCATACACTTTTTTCATCCAGGGTGGAATTCTTGAGCTCTTGTGGACAGGTGCTATGCTTTGCTTAGGATACCCCTGCTTTATGTAGTTATTAATACTCACTCTCTGAAGTGTCCTGGTTTAGACAATAAGTCAAATTGCCATTGTATTTGTAAGACAGACCCTACCATGAGGCTCATGCATGAGAAGCATACAGCTTTCTTGGGAAGAAGTTCCGTTTCAGGTTTTGTGTATGTGTGTGTCTGTCTGGGATTCATCTCTTTTTATGTTACAGAAAGTAAATGTGAAAATGTTTACCTTGGGTTGTTATAAAAGTAGATGTATTGTGATAAATACCAGAAATACTTGATGGCAAATTTGGTTATGTTGATAGAGGTGGAGGGAGATTCTTTTTGCTTTTGAGCAGAGTAGCCATTATGTGTTGGACACTGCTTTTGACATAAAACAACCCATTCCAAAGGATAGAAAAGTCACCAGTGTGAAAACAGAGCGGTGGGGCCTGAGGGCAAGCAAACACAGACATGGAGATTCAGGGCCATAGCCCATTTTGTTTGTTTTTGTTTTTTTACAGCCTAGTAGTAGACCCACTCATGACTTCTGGGTGTAGTTACTAGTTTAAAAAAAACAACAACAACCAAAACTTTGCTACTCTCTTAAAAAAAAAGAAGTAAGAAAATATTCCTTGTAGTAAACATTTTCTAGCTATCTTATTTTAGATTTAGGCCTCAATATCATTCATTGTGATTGATCAAATTTATTTATGATAAAATTGCCTTTGTAAAATTGCAAATCTTCCAATATTTCCTTGATTTAAATTTGATCAGGTATACACTGATAACATTTTCATTTTCATAGTGGCTTTTGATGAGATGGGAGTTTTGACTGTTTAGCATTGTTAGGTATCCATAATGAGAAATAATATTTATCTAGTTTGGGTAAGAGAGAAGTGCTGTAAATATCATAATCTGTTTATTTTAAATATTTGTCCTATTATCAAATTATAAGAGTATATAAATGTTCTTTGAAATTACAGAGAAGTGTGAAGAGAATAAAAACTTGGTATGAATCCTGGGCACTGTCAATATTTAGGTGTATATAATTCTAGTCCTATATATTGTTTTAAAGAACTGATTAAATTTCGTTAATCATAGTATTTTGCAACTTTTTTCATACAGGGTATTATAAATATTTTCTAATATACCAGTTTATTCTTGAAAAGCGTTTTTTAATGGCTACATATTTTTCTGTGACATGAGTATACGTCTCCGGCAGTTGGACATTTAAGGGACATACGATTTTCCCTTCTTAGGAATTCTGTCAGTATGCATATAACTATTCGTACATCTTTGTGTACTGTTTTGCTTCTTTTAGGCTCAGTATTCTCACCATGTAATTCAGGAGATCCTAGGACACCTTGATGCTCGTAAAAAAGATTCTCCACGGGTTCGAGCAGGTATCATCCAGGTTCTATTAGAGGCTGTTGCCATTGCTGCTAAGGGTTCCATAGGTGAGTGTCAGCAAAGAAAACAAAACGAAGAAACCTAAAACAAAAAAATTAATGCATTAATCTATTGTAGATTTTTTTTCAGTAGATACAGCAGTGTATAGAAAACTCTTTAAAAATACTTTAATGTTTTTAAATGTGCTATAATTTCTCTTGAAATTTTGGGCTCCCTTGATGACTCTCAGACTTCTTTAATGCACACTTAAGCCTTTCCTCTATGTCAGTCTCCCCTTCCTCCTTTTTTCTTTTCTTTTTTTTTTTTTTATTTTAATTTTATTCATTTATTCATTAGAGACACAGAGAGAGAGGGGTAGAGACATAGGCAGAGAGAGAAGCAGGTTCCCTGCGGGGAGCCCGATGCGGGACTCAATCCCAGGACCCTGGGGATCATGACCTGAGCTGAAGGCAGATGCTCAACCACTGAGCCACCCAGGGGTCCCCCTCCTTTTTTCTAATAAAGAACTTGAAAACCAGTTATGTGCTAGACATTTGGGAGGATATAGATCCAAATGTTATTATTTCTATCAAATGCTGTAATTCAGGGCAGAATTTGCTTGCATATCATAAGAAAACCAGAGTGCAAACCAGGCATGGAAAGTGGGTTGGTAAGAGCAAAATAATACATCGCTTATTTGGCTAGAATGTGTGGTAGTGTGGAGGAATTGGTTTTGAGTGTATAATACTGGAAAAGCTCACATTAGTGTTCATTTACAGGACCCACAGTGCTGGAAGTCTTTAACACCCTCCTGAAGCATCTGCGTCTCAGTGTTGAATTTGAAGCAAATGATTTACAGGGGGGATCTGTAGGCAGTGCCAGCTTAAACTCAAGTTCCAAAGACAATGATGAGAAGATTGTGCAGAATGCTATCATCCAAACAATAGGTGAGTACATTTCACTTTTCAAAACTTTATGTAAAACAGTGATTAAAAAGCTCTCACTGAAAGATATTTGTCTCTAACAGTGCATTAATCAAAAGTGAATTGTAGCTTTAGACTTTTAAAAAACTTACATTCCAAAAATAAACATAATAGGACAAAGAACACTGTATATCCTTCACCAGATTCATCTCTTAATCCTGTATGCCATTTATTTTATCATTTATGTTGTCTCTTTCCCTCCTTCCCTCTCTCCATTTCTCCATGTGTGCATGTATGTATATTTGTGTGTACATTATGTGTACATATATATACATTATACACACACACACAGAGATACATAAATACATCCTCATTTTTCCCTAAACCACTAAGACACTAAGTGCATATGCATCATGGTCTCTTACCATAGAGTATTTTTCCAAAGAATAAGATTCTTTCTTATGTAACCAGAATATACTTACCAACATCCATGAATTTAACATTGACATAGTACATGAATCAGACTTCCATATTGTAGTTTTGTCATTTGACCTAATATTTTTTTTTTTAGAGCATCTTTTTCCTTATGTCCAGGATTCAGTCTAGGATCATAAATTGCATTTAGTTGTAATACTTAAGTTCCTTTAGTCTTAAGTTCTTTTCAGTTATGATACAGTTTTTTTGTTTTTTTTTTATAAATTTATTTTTTATTGGTGTTCAATTTGCCAACATATAGAATAACACCCAGTGCTCATCCCGTCAAGTACTGATACGGGGGTTTTTAAGAGCATACCACCCCCATCCAAAAAGTTTTCCTCTTTTGGGTTTGTCTGGTGTTTGCTCATTCCTGGCTGAATGCTACATAAAGGATAAGGTTCTTTGATGATTGCATACAGAGAGGTACACAGTGTACTTTTGCTTCTCATTGGTGATGTGAATTTTGATCCAAGTGTTCTGTTTCTCTGTTGTACGGTTTCAGTTTTTATCCTTATGAACAATAAGCCATCTTTGAGGATGTGCTTTTAGACCATGTGGATATTCTGCTCTTCACCCAAACCTCCCCGTGAATTTAGTAACCATTCATAATTCTTACCTGAACCTGTCTTTACTGTCATGTTGCAAATGGATGGTTTTCAAATTCCGCACTCCCTCTACAGCTGTCAGGTGGCACTCAGTGTTCTGCGGTGAGCAGGAATCCCTTTTTCTTCCCTGTGTATGTATGTAGGAATGCGGGTATTTATATCTTTATTATTGGCATGAGCTTACGGATTTATATTTTCATGCTTCATAATTCATTCTGTATTTATTGTTTTAGTTTGGTGCTGATTTTGTCTTAGATTTGGCCAGTTGGAACTCCCATCTTCCATGTCTTTGTAACTTTTCTCCATTTCTTTTGAGCATAGCCTTACTGGTTTAAGCTGTTTCAGGCTCATTTTATATTTCCTGCTGTAGCCATGGGATCCGTCATTTCTCAAAGTGCTCTGGTTTCTTTTACTGGGGAATGATATTAGAAACCAAGTTATGGGTACCGATGCCTTCGGCTTTAATTTCATTTTTTTTTTTTTCTTAAAAACATGACTAAAGTACAGTAAAAGTGTAAAGAACTTCCTTTAAAAAAAAGAATTTTTTTTTTTTTGGAAAATAGAGTGATTTGACTGTATTAAAGTAAAATATAAATTTAATCAAATTTAAGTAAGCACACTCCTATTCTCCTTTAACCTTCCCCTCCTAATATCTTTAGAATACCCAGATCACATTTTAGTGTCACTACGTGATTTCTGTAATAATTTCAAAATTGAGTTGTATCCCTGGGGTTTAGTGCCTAATTTCTAATGGTTGCTAATAGTTTCTGCTAAAAATAAAGTCATATTTTATTTTGGAGCCCAGTTTATATCTTTTATCTGGATAATTTTTCTGTATGGGGGCTACTTATTTAAGTAGTCCTTTGGAATATGTAATACAAAGTTTCTTTTTTATCTTCTTTCTGAAGTTTTATGGATATGCATATATGCATTATGTATCCAGCTTTCAGCACTTACATATTGAATGTGTATGTAGCAGGCCCCATACTAGGATTTTGTGATGCAGGTAGTTTATCTGCTTAGTGCTATACCTCTACTTTACCTAGGTATGATCTTATGTGTGCAGAAATTATCCTCATGAGGGCAAAGGCCCAGGTGTGTCTTATTCAGCACAGTAAAACATAATAGGTGCTTAAGATTTTGGAGTGAAAAGACAAAACATAATGAAGTCCAGTATTACCATGGAATCTCAGTACAGCAGAGATATTTTTGGTATTCTTAAACCAATTAGATCAGTGTATAGTAAATGGTAAATGTAACTTTTATGGTGATTCTTAAATTTATTTGGATTTATGGATTTTCTGTGATATTTTAAGATAATAAATCAGCTCTTCCTGTCTTCACAGAATTAAATTGCTTTAGTGAATTCCAGTGAATTCACTGTTGCTCTTTCACTCCAGAATACTTATTTTTTCAAGTATTTTATTATGAAATATATATGCAGTAAACTCAAGCAATATTTCTGTGACATAACACATTCAAAATAACATGTGGAAATTAAAATGAGAGAAAAGAAGTGCAGTGTGGCACAGTAAGATTTTTGTTTAATCGGATTTCTGATTTCCTCAATATTTTCTTTTAGAAGTTTTCAATACTTAGTTACCAGGTTGTGTGGATATTGCTGTTGGACTAGGGAGCAGAGCTGCTGTGCCTTTGGCACTTGAAGATACGAGGCTGGCGGCAAATTCTTTTTTTTTTTTTTTTTTTTTTTTTTACAGTGATCAAGAACCTAGCTCCATGCAGTGTTCTTTCCAGTTGGGGATTAGGTGGGGCTCCTCAGCACTTCCACCCAGTGGTTCAAACACAAATAGTGGGTTCAGAAAATGAATTCCTTTCAGGACTCTCCTCACAGTTGATTATGTTGGAAACTTGATGCCCTCATGGTAATGACTGGCTTGCTTGGAACAGAAAATCCATGTCTAGTTTTGCATGATTAGCAACGTATCTAATTGGGTTCTTGGAAAGTTAAAAGTACCTTACAGGGAGGAAAGAGAGAATAATGATAACATAGGCTTTGGAAATGAATAACCCACACGTCAGGCCTTACTGTTAGCTGTGTAGTTTTGTTTTTTGTTTTTTTTTTAAAGATTTTATTTATTTATTCATGAGAAACACACACACAGAGAGAGAGAGAGAGAGAGAGAGAGAGACTGAGACATAGGCAGAGGGAGAAGCAGGCTCTACGCAGGGAGCCTGACATGGGACTCAGTCCTGGGTCTCCAGGATCACTTCCTGGGCTGAAGGCAGCACTAAACCGCTGAACCCTCAGGGCTGCCAGCTGTCTAGTTTTTTGTTTTGAGTTCTTACCCTCTCTAATCCTCATTCCCACAAGAGGTAACTGAGGTTAATAAGAAGTAGTTCCTAGACTCATATGGTTATTGTGAGGATCCAAATACAAAATAGTTTCTTAACACCATAGATAGTGCTCCTGAAGTGTTAGAATAATATACTTTATGTGGATTGCACAATGTTAAGATCATGAGTTTTTTGCTTGCTGAAGTGTGTGATAATAGGAAATGACTTTTATCCCCAGATCTAATCAGATGATAAATAGAACAATTTTAGTTTGCATAGATTATTCAGTCCTATAATAAAAGCTGAAGAGTTAAATTGAAAAACTAATTTATTCTTAAATAAGCATTGAAAATGAAGTTTTTGTAATGATTATGTTGCATTTTGAGAAATGAACAAAACCAGCATGATTCAGTACCTGTTCTGATTTTTCAATGAAACAACAAAGTTTGAAGTTTGAGTAAGTGATAATTAAATGTTTTAAGTCTTCTAGACTAAGAAGTAAAAAACTGCAGCAAATACATTTAATATCCACAAGATGTAAGAGTACATGAGAAAAATGACAAGTAAATAACATTTTGTGGGATTTTGTGTGTGTGTCTGTGTGTGTTAGTTGAATTATATATATTGAATTAACCCACTGGGTAGATTGTAAACCTGGCTCATTGTAATGATATTCTACAGCATTTTAGCAATTGTAGGAAGCCAAAGTATTGTGACCTAATTATTGATTTCTTCACCAAAATTTGGCCTCATTACTGACTTTCTTACCAGAACAAGAATTTAGGCTCACAATATATGAACAAGAGTTTCTTAAGAAACACTACCAGAAGTTTTTTTTTCTGTTTTCTAAAAGTCCAACTCAAATTGATGATGGTTTACCATCATAAACCATATGCAAAATACTTTTTTAGACGTTTACTGTTTTATGTGTTAGTCTGTTATACACATCTTACACTATACATGAGTAAATGATTATGAACAAAAGAAATTAGAGTACCTTAAAAGGTTTTTTTTTTTTATTTTTAAAATTTTAATGCAGTTCAAATCAGCGTGCCAAGTTCATTTCAGCTCCTTCACCCCAAACCTGAAGGCAGGGACTGCTTCAGTTTCTCTTTGTGATGGCTGAGGTATAAAGGTGTCTGCTGCATTGAACTTTACATTTCATGTTATCTTTACTTTTCTTGATCTTGATGGATATTGCATCCTTTTGCCTGGCCATGAGCAGAAAGTCCTTGATTTCTTCAATTCCGTGAGGCATGGCTACAATGGGCACAGGGGAGCACACAGCCGGCAGAGCAAGTGGCAAGAAGGGAGAACAGAAAAGGACTTTAGAGTAATATATATGACTTAAAGACATTGTTTTACCACATATTGAAAGCTTTGGTTAATATATATTACGGTTTTGTGTTATGGAAAAATAACCATTTTAATTAGTAAAATTTATCTTAACTTTATCTTAATATTTTCATAGGATTTTTTGGAAGTAACCTACCAGATTATCAGAGGTCAGAAATCATGATGTTCATTATGGGGAAAGTACCTGTTTTTGGAACATCCACCCATACTTTGGATATCAGTCAACTAGGGTATGCGTATGTAGTTTTCCCTATGTTCTCAAACTATAAATTTTAATATCATCTTGGGCTAAATTTCATCTTAATGTTATAAAATTTTTTTTTTAAATCATCATAAAAATCCTATGGAAAACATTATTTTTGTGGCACTAGATTGCTAAGCAGTTGGGTTTTTTTTGTTTGTTTGTTTTTTAAAGATTTATTTATTCATTCAGAGAGAGCGAAGAGAGAGGCAGAGACACAGGCAGAGGGAGAAGCAGGCTCCACGCAGGAAGCCTGATGTGGGACTCGATCCTGGGTCTCCAGGATCACACCCCGGGCTGCAGGCAGCGCTAGACCGCTGCGCCACCGGGGCTGCCCAGATTGCTAAGCAGTTGTATTACCATTGCCTGATTTTATACAATCAGTTTTCAGAATCAGTTTTCAGTATATCATAAATTCTCAAATTTTCTGTGTCTTACATTAACTAGGTTGAAGGTTAATTTATCCTGGACGTTGTCTATATACATACATAATATGTGGTACGGCTTCAAGTTTCTTATAAAGATTTTAAAGATGAATGTCAGTTTTGTCAAATGTTGACTTACTCTTTGAATTCTAGAACTGAAAGTGATTTTTAAAGAACATATTTTTTGGGTTCATTTTATAGTTTGATTTGATTTTACAACATGCTAAAGCTTTAGTTTGGAGATATTTGTGAGTTTTTAATTTAATAAAGAAATGATAGTCTTATTTAATTTATATTTCTTTGACCACTAATTAGATAACCTTTTTCCATTTGTTAGCTTTTTAAAAATTATCTGTTCATAACTGCTTATTGATACATGTTAAATAGATATTATGTTTGCCATTTATATTCATGGTAAGTATATTCTCAGATTTGCAGTGTCTTTTAATTGGGGTTGTTTCATTGTGTGTTCATGTAATCGATTGAATTATTGAATTTTCACATCATTTGTACTGTTTTGAGAGCCAGTAGCTTTTTAATTTTTTTTCTGAATTTTTTGTTTTCTACATAGAACTCTTTAATTCATATGAAATTGATGAGTATAAAGTGAGTCATGACTTTAGCTGGTTTGGAAACAATGTATTTAATCAAAATGAATAGAGTTTTAAAATTAGGTAATATAAGTAAATGAAATAATGTCAATTTGAATTACTACTAATAAGATAATACCAGTATTTTGTGTATCTTAGGGATTTGGGAACCAGGCGGATTCAGATAATGTTGCTGAGATCTTTACTTATGGTAAGGCCTTTAAAATAAGTGAAGAATATACACTTAACATCATTGAAGAGGTTGAAAAAATAGCTTCACGTTATCCACTTTTCTCTTATACTGTAAAATACTGCTTATGGTTAGTTTTTTTCTATGGCTTATATACTTAAATTGTTATTGTATTACTGTTTATTCCTCACATCTCCTGTCATCTTATTTATCTTCATAATGATAAAACATACAGAAGATAGCAAGTATTGTGTTTTTATACACACGAAGATGTCTGGGCTCAGAGACTTGGAGTAGGAGGAGTGAAAGAGGTTCTCCAAGGACAATAAGCTGAAGACAAGAACTTGGATGTGAAACCATGTTCTTTGTACAAATCATGCTAATTCCTTCATATACTCACCAAATAATGATTTCTCATTTGGAAAATAATTCAGCTATGAAGAGCTAAAAAGGAACAGCATATTTAAAATGTGATGACTTCTAGTTATGATTATTTTCATCTTTTTTAAAAAGATTTTTTAATTCATTTGAGAAAGAGCAAGAGCATGAGTCAGAGGGTCAAAGGGAGACGGAGAAGCAGGCTCCCTGCTGAGCAGGAACCTCCCCCCTGACCCCATGTTGGGGCTCTATTCCAGGACCCTGGGATCATGACTTGAACTGAAGGCAGATGCTTAACCAACTGAGCCCTGTGTGCCCCTTATTTTCATCTTTGATTTAACTCTATCTAGTATAATGCCAAGAACAAAGTAGGAGCTGATTATTTGGAATGTGTGTCCTTTCCAAATCTTTTTTTTTTTTTTTAAGACTTTATTTATTTATTCATGATAGACAGAGGCAGAGACACAGACAGAGGGAGAAGCAGGCTCCAAGCCAGGAGCCTGATGCGGGACTCGATCCCCGGACTCCAGGATCGCGCCCTGGGCCAAAGGCAGGTGCCAAACCGCTGAGCCACCCAGGGATCCCCCCTTTCCAAATCTTTATCTTTTAAATTTGTTTTAGGAAATCTGTACTGTACATGATCCCTCCCCCCTTTTTTTAAAAGATTTTATTTATTCATGAGACACAGAGAGAGAGGCAGAGAGACACAGGCAGAAGGAGAAGCAAGCTCCCTGCAGGGAGCCTGATATGGAACTCAATCCCAGGACCCCGGGACCACACCCTGAGCCAAAGGCAGACGCTCAGCCACTGAGCCACCCAGGTGTCCTGATCCCTTTTTTAAATACATATTTTATTGCTAGGGATTAGTACAGAAATATCTCGTATGTTTCATTTTTAACTCTGGTTGTGGTACTTGCCATATATGAGTTTTAAATCTAATATAGCCAGATCTATCAATCCTTTTGTATGTGTTTTGTGCTTTTTTATTTGTACCTTGTTTAAGAACTTTTGCCTACTCTTAAAATATGAACACATTCTGTTTATTTTTTTTAACAGAAGTTTTTAAAATTTGGCTTCCCATAACTAGGTATTTGAAGTTTATTTTTGTATGTGGTGTGAGACTTGAATATGTTTTTAATTCTTCTAGGCGAGCAACAGTTGTCCTACCAAATTCCTTGACCATTTGTAAAATCACCTCCATCCTATAATAAGTGCCCAAATACAAATGCTCATAATCATTTGTAATCCTGAATATAAATAGAGACTTCCCACCTGAAATTTCTTTGTTTCTAAGCCTTTTAATTAAACAAATACCCTGAGTAAATCATCTTGTCTCTAATCCTAATTGTACCAGAGTCACCTGAATGGATGTCTGTATGATATAGTTAAAATGTTTAATAGCATTTTAAAGAGCATCCAGTATGTGCTCTTTAAAAGCTTTAAATTCAGAATATAGGCATACTTTCAGAAATGTCAAATCAAGTAATAAAATAAATCTTTCCAAAATAAAAATGTATTCCTATTAACCTAAACTGCTTATTTTAAAATAAAAGAATAATTTGACAATTTAAAATTACCATTCATACTTGTACTATTTGCTACCTAATAATACCTTGTATCCACTTAGTACTGACTACCATCTCACAGATTCTTTTTTTTTTTTTTTTTTTAAATATTTATTTATGATAGTCACAGAGAGAGAGAGAGAGAGAGGCAGAGACATAGGCAGAGGGAGAAGCAGGCTCCATGCACTTGGAGCCCGATGTGGGATTCGATCCCGGGTCTCCAGGATCGCCCCCTGGGCCAAAGGCAGGCGCCAAACTGCTGCGCCACCCAGGGATCCCCCATCTCACAGATTCTTGACCATTCTGAGCCTGTTTTCTGTTAACAAAATGGGGACATATTGATGCCTCTGTCCTAGAGATGTGGCGAAGAGGAAATTAATACTCATACAGTGCTTAGACTTGTGTCTGGCACATGGCACATGCTTTTATTAATTTTATTATTCTTATTATGTTTTTATAAAGTCACTAAAATCCTCATTACTTTTTTAGAGAGAGACCACGGTGGGAGGGGGCAGGAGAGGAAGAAGAGACTCTTAAGCAGATTCCACGCTGAGCATGGAGCTTGATCACATGACCCTGAGATCATGACCTGAGCAGAAACCAAGAGTCCGACACTTAACCACCTGTGTTACCCAGGCACCCCAAAATCCTCATTACCTTATAAATATCCTTTTTGTTTTTCATTCAGACTTATGTTCATACTTGCTGTTTCCCTAAATTTATGGATTTTATAAAACAGTTTAAAAAATTTTACCGAAGAAGGACTCATGACAGAGGTTTTTTGTTTCTTTCTTTTTCTTCCCAAAAATCAGGTAACCTCTGGATACAAAGCAAAAACAATTGTTACTGCACTGCCTGGATCTTTTCTGGATCCTTTGTTATCACCATCCCTCATGGAAGACTATGAACTGAGACAGTTAGTCTTGGAAGTAATGCATAATCTCATGGATCGCCATGACAATAGGGCAAAACTTCGAGGGATCAGGTATTGGGCCATTTTGAAATAGGCTTAATGATAATGTTTTTTAAATTCCCACATTAATGTATTCAAGTATTATGATTTTTTTAAATTTCAGATTTGGGTTTTTTTTTAAAGATTTTATTTATTTATTCATGAGAGACACACAGAGAGAAGCAGAGACATAGGCAGAGGAAGAAGCAGGCTCCTCAAGGGGAGCCTGATGTAGTACTCGATCCCAGAGTCCATGGCCTGAGCTGGAGGAGGCAGATGCTCAACCACTGAGCCACCCAGGCATCCCTCAGATTTTTAAGTTTTATTCAAAGTTTCATTTAATTGGTACTGAGACAATTTAATTATTATATTTTAAGATAGCAAATGTTCGAAGGTCTTTTAATGTACTTTCAGAGATCTCATCTAGTAGTCACTAGTTACATGAATTTTATTTTGGTTTTGCTTTAAACTTAGGAATGACAAGGAGTCAAGATGAATTTATGAAATTCCCCTTAATTGAGCCTGGTAATTCAATAGTATCATTACATATAGGATTACTTCAAATGCTTATTGAAATGTGTTAAATATAAATAGTTCAAATTCCTAAGTATAATTATAATTTGCCTAAGAAGACATGATATGTACTAAATGTATTGTTCATTAAAAATTATATATTGTCTCTAGAATAATACCAGATGTAGCTGACCTAAAGATAAAAAGAGAAAAAATTTGTAGACAAGACACAAGTTTCATGAAAAAGGTAAGATTATTTTCTTAAAAATAATGCATGATAGAAGTTATAGCTGTTTGAATTGTTAGTTTTATATTGATCTGTGACCTTAAAAAGAAGCCATTGGATTCTGGAGTTGGAAATCTCAAGCTACCATCTTTAGCTTTCCATATTACCATAACATTCTTGATGGTGTCTCTTCCAGCCTGTGTTTAAGCATTGGTGGATGCTGCAATAGTTCTAAATTCTTGCTTTGAGTAAAATGTTTCCCTGTAATTTCTGTCTGTACTCTTCTCCACCCTAGGCACACACACTGATTCCACTTTTAATGGCTTCATGTTTTTGAAAATACTTATCACCAGTGAATAAATAAATATAATGAGTGTTTTATGTTTTTTACAGTGTATTTGGCATTGCTCTGTGCATTATTTGGGATATAAAGATCAGATAGGCAGATCTCTGCCCTTAAAAGTAATATGTACCTAGATTTCCATTATGGTCAGTTGAATTTGATATGTCTGTTGGCAAGTAGCTGAATTTAGAAAATCACAACACCTAAAGTTATTTAGCATATTGTATAATCTTTCTGCATATTCTTCATTCAAAGCTTAAGCACTTAGTATTTGCCAGATTCTTTTTTTTTTTTTTTTTTAAGATTTTATTTATTTGTGAGAGACACAGAGAGAGAGAGAGGCAGAGACGTAGGCAGAGGGAGAAGCAGGATCCTCATACGGACCCTGATGTGGGACTCAATCCCCAAACTGGGATCACGCCCTGAGCCAAAGGCAGACGCTCAACCATTGAGCCACCAAGGTGTCCCTATTTGAAAGATTCCGAGCTCAACTTTGAGATGCACAGCAGTATCTATGACACACTTGCCAACTGGCCTCATGATAATCCCAGTCTTGGTAGATAAGTGAGCCTGGGTCTTTAGAAGTGTAGGGAACAACAAGCAGAGAGCCCCATAGGAAGATAGGTGCAGATATCTATAATCCATGTTCTTTGGCTCATTTCTAAACCATGCTTTGTCCCTGTCAGTATCTTTTATTTTGCTCTATTACTATTGATTTCTGTGTTTCAAGTTAATGTCCCCACAGTTTAGGAAATTTATTTGAAAATTGAATTATAAAATAACAGTTACTGAATTAATATAAGTAAAATAATTCTTTAAAGTTGGCTATATTGTGTATGAAAACAGTAGCTAATAAATAGGGCCAGAGGCATTAGCTCTTTCCAACTTTTGCTTTTTCAATATTTCCTTATTTATCCAGTTAATGAAAGAAGTTGTTTCTCATAATGGAAGAACTTTTAATCATGAGTAATAGAATGGATTTTGAAAACTCACTAACATTTAGGCTTTGACTTTATATAATGACATTAAGGAGAATTTGGGGACTATATTCATTTTATTTTATCTGGTATGACAGTGATAGAAATAATCCTTCTTTTTCCTTAATTTGCTAGCCAACTAATTTTGAAAGGTTCCAGTTGAACCAAAAGATTAGACTTGAATTTTTGAAGTTGTTCCCTGAATTAGTTATCCTTCGATTTTATAATTTAAAATAACTGGTTAAGCATTTGTTACTGTTGGTATATAACACTTCTTTTTAGTATATTTTTCTTTTGGTGCAATCTGTTCATTTTTTTAAATCAAATTTTATTTTTACTGTTGGACACCCTTTTTCATTTACCTTCCAATTTATCCTGTCAGTCAAAATGCTGTTTGGTTTTCTTAGGCAACTTTAACTGACACCTTATGGAAATTTCAACAAAGACCTAAAGAAAAAAAAAAATTGGAGTTCTGTAGACGGGGGATGATGGACTGCCCTTTGTAGTCAGGGGATGATGGACTACCCAGCCTAAAACCACTCCATCAGAATGTTTTAGGGACATCTTAGGCATTGGGTCTGTGTTTGAAAAACTGGCCTGGGGTAGGAAGCCCTTACAGTTTACACTGGGAGGTAAACTGTACCTTTACCTCTTACTTCCTAATGAGCTGTACTTCTAGGTACAAGGAAAAGCTGTTGCCACTCAGTATCTGGTGTCAGGGCTACTCTCTGAAAGTTGTGATCCTAACAGAATTCACCATGTGAAAGGGTTCTTGTTAACCAGCTGAAAGAGCAATTCAGGGAATTACTTTGCAAAAAAAGTACCAGTTGTTATGAAATACAAAGTGTATGGGCATTAATTAATTATTCTGAAGTGAACCAACAGTGTAGGCCCCCACATGCCCGGCCTGTCCACTGCTCCATGTCTTTCACAGCAGGTAGTAAACCCTGTTCTTTTATGAAAATAGACTCCTTGCTTTGTTTTCTTTACAGTTTGCCACCTAAGTGTCCATCTATAGATTCCTAAACAATACAGTGTAGCTTTGTTAGTTTTTTTGCATTTTGTGTGAAAGGAACCATATGATGCATATTCTTTTATGTTTTCTTTCATTTAGCTCTATTTTAGTAAAATTCATTCATCTGTGTAGCTGTATAGTATTGCATAACACGAATATACCACAAGTTATCTGTTTTCCTTTTGAGGACATTTGAATTGTTTCTGGTTTGGGGTTGTTACAGAAAGGGCTGCTATGAATGTTCTTGTCCATGTAGTATACCACATGTAACTCTTGTTTCTCTAAGGCCTATAGAAGAGGCTTTGTTGAGTAATAGGTTCTTCAGATTTTTTTTTTTTAAGATTTTATTTATCCACTCATGAGAGACACAGAAAGAGAGGCAGAGACACAGAGGGAGGAGAAGCAGGCACTATGCAAGGACCCCAATGTGGCACTTGATCCCGTGAATCTGGGATCAGGCCCTGAGCCAAAGGCAGACACCCAGCCGCTAAGCCATCCAAGTGTCCCAGGTTCTTCAGATTTATTGGACAATGTCAAACCACCTTGTGAAGTCATCACACTGATTTACACTATTAATGTAGTACATAAGGTTAGATTTTAATGTTATCTAATAACTAGGTATTCGGTAATGCTATCTAATATGATGGGTAGGTAACAGGTACAAAATCTACTTGAATTAAAGGAACCTAACATCTAAACTCTCCTATGTGCAAGCTTTAATGTTATTGTTATTTCGGAATCCCAGGATTCAAGAATAGGGTTGGAGAGGGCCCAATACATAGACCATTGTTACAGACCCAAGTATTAGAACTATTTGAAAGAAGCAGACCCTGGATTCAGAAGACTGTTGGTCTTGTTTAGTTCGCTTTCTTTAAAGTGAACATCAGATGAACCTGCTGAGAAACGGGCTGGAGTGTTAAGCTAAAGTCCCTCCACTTATGAGTGAATAGGCTGCATATTAGAATCACCTAGGGATATTTGTGCTTTAAAAATACCTGGGCTTCACTGCTAACCAGCTAAATCATATTGGGGACAGTGGCAAGGGTAGAAGCATGGTGGTCATTCCAATTTCTCAGTGATTGTAGCTTACAATTAGTGTTGAGAACCAATGCAGCAAGTTGAGTTAATTACCACATAGTAATCAACCACAGAAAGTCATAGTGACTTTAAGTGGGGAGCACACTCTTATTTCTGTTAGCTCTCATTTAGCAGTTGGACCTACCTAGGAATGCTTTAAGATAGGAAAAACTTTTCTGTTCTGTATTAGCATATTTAGATTAGTTTGGTTTAGGGGGAAACCTTTTGCAGTCCCTGGAATGTTTCTGTAACCTCTCCCTTGTATAAGGCTTTAGGCTTATACACTAATACACTAATAAGTGTATTCACTTACACACTCCACACCAAAGTGTAGCAGAACCTGCAGATGCTCTTCCTTGGACAGCTCCTAACCCACCTCACAGGAGATTGCCTCCAAAGGCAAGAAAGCATAAGTACTTTTCTCCTTAGCCAAATTTATTATTTTTTTAATCATTGCCTAGGCTCTATTGCAGAAGTATTTCCCATAACTCTAGCAGCCCTTTCAGCCTTTTCCCGAATCAGTCTATAATTTGCTTTTATCTTTTCAAATTAGGACTAAAAGCATTTCATTGTTTACACTGGAACTCTTTCTTAGTTGCTATTTTAATTTCTGGTTCATGCTTCAACTCTTATCTTAGTTTATAGTTGTATTTAGCATATTTGTTGATGTTGATAATTGTAATACAATTTGACCATCTGATTAATTAGCTTAAGTTTCTCTTCCATGTTAAGTCCTGTAATAACTACTTTGTTATGTGCCTATGAAATCTATACTACTTTTAAGCGAAATCATCTTTTTCCTCTGTCACTTCCCTTTTCAGAATGGGCAGCAGCTCTATCGGCACATATATTTGGGCTGTAAAGAGGAGGACAATGTTCAGAAAAACTATGAGCTACTTTATACTTCTCTTGCTCTTATAACTATTGAATTGGCCAATGAAGAAGTGGTTATTGATCTCATTCGATTGGCCATTGCTTTACAGGTATGCTTTCATACTCTTACAATGAAGAAAAAAAATTTTTTTTCTATGAACAAGACACCGTCTTTAAAGTGGTGTTGCCTAAATCCAAGGACATGAATTTTAAAAGGAGGTGTCTAGTTTTAAATTGAAAATTCTCCAGGTTGTGCTCATATGCATTCTTTTAACAAATATTGAATGAACATCAGCTGTGTGCCAGATTTGCTCAGAGCCTTGGCAATACTGTGAAGAGGAGGCATCATGGCCCCTCTGCCCATACTCTCAGTCTAGTGGGGAAGAAGTCATTACACAGGCATTACTTATGTAGCTGTCTCACTGGAGTGTGTAAAGGACAGCGTGCAATAGGAATATGTGTCGAATATATATTTTAATGTCAGATATATGTGTGTATTTGTGTATCCCCCCCTCCACCCCCCGGAAGACTCCTAAGAAAGCAATTTGAGAGATTGAACTCTCCTGTAAATGGGCATTTATTCTCCTTCCAGAATTCTCCAAAAAAATAACTTCTTAAAAGGTAACATTTTTATAGCACTCCAAACAACCTGCATTTTTTCTGTATAACTATAGATAAAACACTAATGGAGCATAAGACCTTGATCTGTTAGCTGCATTTGTTTTTTATTAAAGGATAGTGCAATTATCAATGAGGATAATTTGCCCATGTTCCATCGCTGTGGGATCATGGCACTGGTTGCGGCGTACCTCAACTTTGTGAGTCAGATGATAGCTGTCCCTGCATTTTGCCAGCATGTTAGCAAGGTAAGATGTTTGGAAAGGTCCTTCATCTTGATTTTTATATAAAAATGGCTGATTTTCTTCCACTGCTGATTATTGTTAATTTTAATGATTGTATATCAAATTATAAAGGTAATGCTATAAAAGTATGCATCACCTTTTTCAGTAGTGGCTTAATTGAAACTAAAACTACAGCTAGAGTTTATATTTTCTTTGAGGCCTGCTGCTTTATTAGAATTTTTTTTAGATAGTGGTCAAGTAGAATGCGTAGTTTTCTTCTAGAATGTCATGTACATTCTTATGTAATTGTTTTCCCTTTAAGCCATTATGAATCTTAGTATCTATATCATTTTTAGTTATATTGTTTTATACCATTTTAGTCACTGTTTTAAACCAGTCTACTCAAGCCAAATCTCAAAGGTTGAATTATTGAAGAAAGCGTTTTATTAGAAATTTGTCTCGTGCAGTTTTTCAGCAGTAACTCATGAAATGGCTACTTGCACAATTTAATATGCATTTCAGAGTTCCTAATTTATGTGACAGAGAAAGTCCACTTGATCTTTGTTGTTTAAGGATACTAGTCAAGGAGAGCCTCATTTTTCTGAAATTGGAAGCACATCTCCCAGTCCATGGTAAAATGGAGGCTTTAGTGCATTCTAAGAAAGAAAACTCATTTGTTCATTTGACAGCTGCCCTTGGAGATACACATATTACAGAAGCAGAGTGCCCCCTCTGGTTGCTCACAGTGAGTTGGAGTCCACCTCAGAAGTGCCTTGAGATCTCACACATGCACTGCAGAAGGTGGCTCCAGAGGGTAAGGGTATCAATGGCCTTTGACTCTGCCAAGGACTTTGCAGCATAATGGCACTCAAGAAAATTACATGTTCTTTATCCTTTGGTAGTAGGTTCAATCAAATATAACACATCGTTGTTTTTTACTATATGTACTATTTAATTGTCACAATTTTGTTACCTTCTGAACTTTTAAAATAATAAATGTGTAAATAAAATGAACTCTGCATATGGGCTCTAAACATAGCTTAAATTCCAAAATAAAGTGCTGGTATTTTTTAAAATGTTTAATTTCTCCGTTTTTGGTTTTCCAAATTTTCAGAGCCAGGTCCTAAGGAATAAAGTTATTGATTTGTTTTGTTTTGTTTTTTTTGGATATGTTTCAGGTCATTGAGATTCGAACTATGGAAGCCCCTTATTTTCTACCAGAGCATATTTTCAGAGATAAGTGCATGTATGTTAATGCTTTACATTTTAAGGAAGGAACACTGACTTGAGAAACCGATCAGTGATGATTATAAAGGAGTAAACTGTTGTTAGATTATTTTCATATATTAAGTAATTCTGTCATTTAATGTATCTGACTTCTTTCTTTGCTATAAAAGTTCTTGTGTAGACTCATCCACACACAGAATTGATCTTTGATGAAAAAATTTATCTTTTTGTAGTATGGAGATATAGTTCTTAAATGTAGCATGTTCTCATATATAAATAAGCATTTCTTTAAGAGAATATAGTATCCTCTTGAAGACTTTCAATAATAGCTAGCAGTACTCAAAATTGTGGGACAGAGAATATACTAAGGAAAATCAGTATTATATCCTACATTCTCCTTTGCTCTTCAAATAAGAACATATATGTGAACAATACTTTATTCAGATCTTGGGACTGTAAAAGCAGTGTAGTATTGAGAGCATCAGCATAAGATAGTATCAGATGGATTGAGAAGAAAGTAGACCTTTATGTGATTGGGCAGGTGCTTCCTGTCACTTCACTGGCTGATATGTATCTCATTAGCAATCACTGAACTGTAGTTTGATTTTCTTCTCTCAGTTTTAATTAGCATGAAGGTTAAAGCTGAATTTAGTCCTCCTCATCATTTAATGTGTGAATGCCCACAGAATAATTAAGATTGACTTTCCCATTGGAATGTTACTGGAGAAGAAATCACAGCAGAATGCTTAACATATGGGACCCGTACCATGTGTTTTTATAGTCAGATTGGTCACCAAAAATATGCTGATTTTTCTGTTACTAATTACAGTTTTAAGATGTGTTTATATTTATATTTAAGCTTTGATCTAGCATGCTTGTATGTTAACTTATTTTTACTCAGTGATTTAAATAATACTGAATGACTTTTGTTTTGATCAACCTGACAGGCTTCCAAAATCTTTAGAGAAGCATGACAAAAACTTATACTTTTTGACCAACAAGATTGCAGAATCACTAGGTGGAAGCGGCTATAGTGTTGAGAGATTGTCAGTACCATACGTACCACAAGTAACAGGTAAGAGGAAGGTAATTGGAACTCTAACTCTGGTGATTATATTTTGGGAATTTTCCCATTAACCCAGTTAGCAATGAAGATTCATTGTTTATGCTTACTTGACCACAGTTTATCAATTGCTTAAGAGCTTTTTCACTTTAAAATTTTGCTCTGAAAAACCTTTAGTAAATCACTTTAAATACATACGATTTTATCAAGAACAACTTGAGTCCTTCCTTAAGTGATAGTTTTATACTTAATATATTATTGTACTTCAAACAGAGAAGCCCATGGAAATCTTTCTTCATTAACCTGTATTGTGTTTGCCTTATGGAAACGTGTGTAAATTGTTTAATGATTTTGTGACTGCTGTGCTGAATGAGTCATGTAGCTCCTGTCTTGAAAGAGTACTGTGTAATCTGTAAAAGGCCTGCAGACCTTTTAAGTTAAGAATACATTCTCCTCTGTGCACCATGTATTTCCTTCCTTTCTTTTCATTGCCTCAAATAATTCTGTTGTTTTTAAGGCAAAACTGCATGGTGTCTTGCATTCATTGTTAACAACTAAAATCGGAGTATCTCTTTCCTGTGTCTTCATTGTCATATGATGGTCAAGTATTAGTATTATAAGTATTAAATTTGGTAGAAAACCTAGTTCTTGCTTTGGGGACCTCTCTGTTCTATATGGGAACTGTTTGAGTTAGGTAGTTTTCTGGATTAGTCACTAAAAATAGCACAACCTTTGTAAATAGCTTTTTTTATAACGTGTATCTAAAACATACATGTTTATTACAATGATAGTTGATGATCCCCTGAGATGTTAATGGATGCTTTTGTATTTTATTTGACATTCTATTATATGAAAGATTCTATGCCTCATGAGTTCCTTGGGGATTTAAAGTGCTAAGAACAAAACAGTAGTACAGTTTTGTAATTTAAAACTTATTTAAAAAAAAAAAAGACCTTAAAAATATTTCATTCTTATAATTTGGATTTAGCTCTCTTTCCTTCAGGCAAAAAGCCTCATAAACCCAGGCACAAGCACAAAGGTAAATAAATCCAAGTGTCAGTTTGACATGCCCTTCCCTCACCTGTCCTCTAGGAAAATAGCTTAATAAAATTTGCCTTTTAGAAATGGAGCCAGTAGCCCATATATTTTATGTAGTTATAAGTTCAGTGATTAGTTCACTTTACCTTCCCAGTAGCCATAGTGTATTTTCACCCTTGTTTCCTTTTACCCTGTTCCTTTAACTCTTTAACAGATTGGACCCTTAACAAGTAACAATTTTTAATGAAAATTATGGTACTTTTTATTTTTGTAACAGATGGTGGGCTCTCCCTACCTTGTAGTTGTATTCCCATTCTTAATGCCTCTTTATCATTGACTGGAAGAATTCTGAATATTTCAGTATATATTTAATTATATAACTGCGTAGAAATCTCTCACTATGAGTAAGACGTTTTTCTTTTTAAAGGTTTTATTTATTCGTGAGAGACTAGAGAGAGAGAGAAGCAGACACATAGGCAGAGGGAGAAGCAGACTCCCTGTAGGTAGCCTGATGTGGGACCTGATCCCCAAACCCCAGGGTCACGCCTTGAGCCAAAAGCAGGTGCTCAACCACTGAGCCACTCAGGCATCCCTGAATAAGATTTTTCTTTTTCTTTTACTTTTTCTTTTTCTTTTTCTTTTTCTTTTTCTTTTTCTTTTTCTTTTTCTTTTTCTTTTCCTTTTCCTTTTCCTTTTCCTTTTCCTTTTCCTTTTTCTTTTCTTTTTCTTTTTCTTTTTCTTTTTTTTTTTCTTGATTTTTCTGATTTATAAAAACTTCAGTAGTTTACAAACTGTGGCATATCCATCCTGCTTTAATGCAGAAAGAGTCCAAGGGGGGGCAGCCTAGGTGGCTCAGTGGTATAGCGCCACCTTTGGCCCGGGTGTGATCCCGGCGACTCGGATCGAGTCCCGCATAGGGCTCCCTGCATGGAGCCTGCTTCTCCCTCTGCCTGTGTCTCTGCCTCTCTCTCTCTCTCTCTCTCTCTGTCTCTCATGAATAAATAAAATCTTTAAAAAAAAATAAAGAGTCCAAAGATGCAGTGATGCTTTATAGTATAATCAATTGGTTATTAAAATTTCCTTTTGCTGTGTAACCATCAGATAGTCATTCAAAAAAATACGGGATTTAAGGATATATCAAAAGAAAAAGCAAAACAGATTTGGTTTGTTGTATATCATGCATATACTTGTCATTATTAAAATATTAGCAGCCATTTAGTATGCATTAACTCTGTGCCAGTCACTGAGATAAGTACTTACATTAATTTTCTTATTTAATCCTTAAAATAGTTTGGTGAAGAAGGTAGCATTATCTTTGTTTGCAAATGAGAATAATGAAGTGGAAATTAAATAATTTGAATAGGTAACACTGCTCTTTTATTTACATAAAGATTGTTCAGTCATCCCTACTGATAATATTTTTTTTTCGTGTATTCCACAAACCTTGACTGAGTGCCTATACTATATGCCAAACATTGTTATGGTTTTTCAGGGTGGAAAGATGTTAAGGATTAAAATCTGGTGGAGAAGGCAGACACATGGTTGAATATAATGGTAATTGGTTCTAAAGAAAGAAGAATGGTCTACGTAGTTTATTGAACTGTTGGTGATTGACATATAATAAGTGGTCCATAAATGTTAGGTGGCTGTAGCATTTTTCTTTTATCCCAAATCAACCCAGAACTTGAGTGAGTAGTGTATGTCTAGGCATGTGCTAAATACTCCTCCATGAAGGGGTACAGTAATAACCCTCAGCTAGGTCAGTCAGAGGTGCCAGTGGCTGTAGTAAACTTGTATAATGAAGTATTTATGAGTATTTACAGTTCCAGCTTCTATACAGACAGAAATAAGAATGAACAGGATAGGTAGAGGTCTCTACTATCACAGAACTGATAGCCTTTCTCAGCTGGGTTCCTCATTGAGACCACAGAACACAGAAGATTATTTGAGTGACTATTTTCTCAGTTCCCCCAAGATGGCATTTTACCAGTTTTATTCCAGATATTAGGAAAGAAGCAAACCCATTATACAGTTTTTCTCGAACAGGATAAATAACTGGACAGTTAAAGCATACCTTCAGGGCTATAATCAGAGAAGTTCCCAGGAGGCAGCTATGACGGTATTTGGTCTAGGTTTGGTAAGCCAGAGATGTCTTTCAAAGGGAACAATTCTGAGGCTGAGCCTGAAGCAGGCATTAGGCAAGTGTTTCCTGCAGAAGTGACATCATGTGTGAAAGAATGGACGTAGGCAAGAACATTATTCTTCAGGGAATTAGTAGGAAATTAGTCTGCTTGTACTGAACTGGAAAGGTAGGGTTGGGGATTATAAAAGCAGGTTGAATAGTTTGCACTATTGTGCAAGCAGTTGGGAGTCATGGAGTGATTTTAAACAGGGTTAGGCATTGTACAAGTATTACTCTGGTGGTAGTTTAGCAGAGTGCAGACAGGTCACGCATTTAGAATGCTCTTCAGTAATCTCCAGGAAAGATGACCCTGGCCTGCACCAAGTGAGAATACAGAGAAGTGGGTAGATTCTAGAAACACAAGAAAGAATTTACAAGCAGTTGATTGGTCTGAGGGGATCATGAGAAAATCAAAGATTTGTCTGGGTTTCTGTTGTGGCTCTTTGGAATGATGGCTTACCACTATGGGTGAAGGCAGAGAGTATTTTCTGCTTCATTTGCTTTATTATTTGGAGAGTTGGGTGCTATGACTCGGTTTAAGTGAAGAAAAAGATACACATTTCAGATGTAACTGTCAAATGTTTTAGATCTTGGATGATAGAAGAAGGATGGAGTTTTATTAACAAAAATGAATAGGAAAAAGTGGCTAGTTTAGGGGATCTGTCTCTTGTTGAGTATCTTTGACTAGTGAGCAACCAAATAGGGGGCCCTGTAGGCAGTTAAGAGCCAGGGATGGGTTTTGTGCGGGAGTTGGGAGGTTACAATGAGAATTATGAAATTAGCAGTATAGGGGATATTTACAGAAGCATGCAGAAAGGATGATTTCTCAGAGTGGAGAGAAGAGAGAATAGACTGGCATGGCTCTACCTTAGCTATGTGGCTTGTCGACTACTCTGATCTGTGAAGCAGGGACTGTAGCTAAGCCTTTTGGCTTAAATTGGATAGATACATGAAAATACCTTTATATTTTTTATTTGTATTTTTTAAAGTACTTTTGAAAAAATATTGCATATAAAAAAGAGTAATTTTTTCATCTTTCAGTTGGCATTCTGAATCCTGAATTTAATCTATAGGTTAAAATAGGACAAATTAATACAAGAATACGTCTACTTTACCAAAACCTCCATTATTTACTAACCAGTATCTTCCTATAAAAGTATTTTCATATATATATATTCATCTCTCCTGGTAAAGGTTTTGTTTTAAACTTTGTTTTAAGAAAAAGCAATTGTCTTATATTACATTGACTTTTTATTCCATGATGACAATAATTTTGGGGTTTTTTTTTCTGTAAATATTCATGAGCTCTAGATAGAATTTTTAGTTTTTCTACAGAACCAAAAAATTATATCTGAGTAGTGTTAGCATTAAATCATGGCATTTTGAATTTTGTGTAGATAAATTACTTGTGAAATTTCATTTTACCCTAGTTAGATTTTTAATTGAATCTGAGTGGTTTAGCAGCCCTAATTGCATTTCTGATTTATTAAATACAGTGAGGTCAGTTCCTGTATCTCATTTTTTTATGTAGCCATGGAAAATTCTGTTAAGAACAATTTAATGTAGTTCTGCGCCATACTTGTATTCACACAGTTTCCTCTGTTCCTTAGCAGTGCACTTACGTACATCAAGTGTAGATACACCAAGTGGCAGCAGAATATCACTGAAGGAAGTTAGGCATAGCTCTTTCTAAGAATTGCTTCAAAACTACAAGTTCTAGTTTGAAACAACGAGAAGAGGAGATGGTCACCGGTGTGAATAGCAGATACAGGAAGTGGAGCAGGAGGAGGGATGGGAAAGGGGTGAAGTCACAGCAAGCAGAGTCTGGGATTTACCCCAGCCAGTCTTGACAGGAAACAGGAGTCTCCCCAGAGGGTGTAAATATCAGACACTGAGATGATGACAGGGCAACTCTCAAGAGCCAGCAGGATGGTGTAGTCCATGGAGGCTATGGTGAGGCTGCATTTCAGTAGGCTTGGAAAAACAGGTCAAGAACAGACAACGCAGCCCATGGGGACCAGGGTCATTATCTTTGTAAGCTCCATTTTAGAAACCTTACTTTCATGTAAACGTACATGATATTTGATTACAATGGTATCTGGACTTTTCTGCAGTCACCTGTAAGCAGGTGATTGTATAGGTCAAAAGAAAAAAGTTCTGAGAATATAATGTTAGAGTTTCCCATTACATTTTATTTTCTTCTCTTTAAAAAATGTTAATCTTACATATACACCCTCTGAACTGTGTTCACATTGATTTTTGCCACCCAGTGATCCTTTCCCTGCCCTCCTGCCTCTCGTCCCCTTTTATTTTTATCCTAGATTTAAAGCTGACTTTTCTATGCTACCCATCAGCCTTTGTATGTTAACCTAGAAATCCTTTTATGGGGTTCTTTGCAAGAAGCAAGCTGTTATTCCTTATTTTGAATTCCGGTGAGACCTCGACAGTTGACCAGCTGAGAGGGTAAAAGCAAGTCAGCAGTAATGACCACATACTACTTTGTAGCAGTTTCCATTGATGCCATTATGTTTGGTAATTTATATCAAAGTAAATGATCATGAGATTAAAACAAAGAATACAGTGTCCAGGTCCTAGTACTAGCCACAAGCAAGAGATAGAGTATTTTCAGTCAGAAAACCATAGCAGGACCATCTGGATACTGTGTCACAGTTGACTATGTATTCATTCATCCGTATCTCCAGCCCTCTTCCAGTAGAACCCGAGTGAATCCTGCTTGGTGATCCAAACCAGAGAGTCTGCCACTGGATTTCTACTGTATTTGCCCAATGAGGCATTCATTTACATGTCCTAGTACAAGCCCTGGCAGTAATGATGGAAGGGTGGTAGAAGAATCAGTCAACTCATAATAGATTTGTGTAGCCAAAAGAAAGAGGGATAAGTAGAAATAACTGGAGTAATATTTGAGATTTTAAGGAAGTGATGTAATGTTCATCTAGGCCTTGAAAGATATGAGAATATGTATAGTGGGAGGATGTCAGGAAGGCAGGTAATGAAGGATCTCCAGTAGGGGTTTCCGTTTGTAGAAAAACATGGGAGGCAGAGAGGCCAAAGCGTGCTCAGAGATGGGAAAAAAGCACCTTTTACTTGAACACTGGATGAATCAGGAAGCAGTTGAAGTTCTGTTGGTAAGATCTAACCGGAGACCTCAGGATGACTTTTTAATTCATGGAGAAGTAGGTACCTTGACGGAATGAGGTGATATTGTCTGTGCTGTGGTATATGAGCATTGCCAATTTTATATTTATTTCAGTGAAAAAGAAACTAAAAATATATGAAAATGAGGAGCATGTCCATGCTCCTAAATCTGTGTGGGTGCATGTGGGAGAAGTGAGTCGGTGTCTCTTGAAAGGAGGCTTTTTGGAGTAGGATCTCCCAGGCTTCTCCTTGTGTTCCTGCTTGGGGATCACTGCTGCGAGCTGACTGGACCTCCCCAACAGAAGTTTGTGATTCTGCTTTGGCGAAGGTTCATTGACTAGTAGAACTCATTCTGTTTTAGTGCATACTTCAATATAAGTGTAAACATTTCACTCAAAAAAAAAAAAAAAAAAAGGCAGTGAGGCTGTTATCAGTGTCAGGATGGATTAGGTCAGTGATTCTTATCTGAGGGTGATTTTGCCCATGCCAGGGAACATTTGTGAATCCTAGAGACATTTTTAGTTATCATCACTGTGGGGCCAGGAGAGGTAGGGGTAGCCCTACTGGCTTCTAGTGGGTAGAAGCTCAACATCCTGCATTACACAGCCAACCCCTCACCACAAGAATTATCTGGCACAGAATGTCAGTAGTGCCAAGGTTAAACCCTGGACTAAGTTAAGTCGTGATAACAAAAAATGATAGGTTCTTAGTGGTATAAAGCAGTAAAGATTTTTTGCTCAAACTAACTGCATAACTTCATAGCCTCCATATCTAGAATCCAACCTGATGGGGCAGCTGCTCTCTGCAATACTGCTTGTATTTTATTGGCCAGAACTAGTTACATAGCCCCTCTAAACCACAGGGAAGCTGGAATTGCAGTCCTACTCTCTGCTTAGAAGAGGGTGAACTACCATATTTGATCACCAGCATTAATTACTACCATGGAAGGCTCCCGTGGAGTTGAAGAGTGGTCAGTGAGAAACCTGTTTCTTCATCTGTGCTGGCCTTCTTGTAGTTCTTCATTCTTAACTCTTTCTGTAGAATAACATCACAGTATGTATAAAATAGGATTAGAATGGTGGGGTGTTGCCAGATTATGAAATGACTGTCAGACTCTGGACCTAAGCTTCCCAGCTATTGTTGGGAACATTCTTTGTATGTCTGGATATTGATTGCCTTAGCCCTCTAGGAGCTGGGTGGGGCCTGGGGCAGTCTGAGCCCACGGTGTGAGCAGCCTCTTCCATTTTTCTCTGACATATACTAAACCTAATTTCAAAACCTTGGGAAACTGCATTACTCAGTGGGCTGTATTTTAAAATTATAATTAAGACTAAAAATGATTTACTTTGAAGACATCACTATAAGAAATGTAAATGGGAGAGAGCAGTGACATGAGATAGATGCAGAATTTTAATGGTGGCACTCTTGAAAATAAATAGGACAGTGTGAAGAGATAAACATGATTTATTAGAGGTGTTAAAATTGGGTTTAGAACATGTCGAATAAAATTACTAATAGAAAGTTGGAAATATTGACCTGGAGCTCAGAAGAGAAAGTGTACTTACCTAGTTCTGGCTATGGTTGAATAAACCTCTAATCCTTTATATTGGAATACACAAAGTGGCTTCCTATTTTCCAATGAAACCATGACTATTAGATGTTCTCCTAGCACCCAGTGCTTTCCCATTGTACTTCATTATTTGTGTAGCTCTTGGCTTATTTTGGGTCTTCTCTGTTAGACTATATGCTGGTTTGAACTGTATTCAGCAGTCTGTCCCTAACACCTAACATGGTGTCTAATCACCTAATAGGTTTGTTGAACGCCAAAGGCGAAAATTGGAGTAGAAAAAAAAAAATGTATGGATAGAGATTGCAATAAATTCAATTGCCCATGAAATGCTTAAGCGCAAAATGAACCAAGGAATACCTGGTGAACTTACTGGTTAGGAAGACACACTGTTTCAGAAGAGTGGTTGAAGGCAGGATTATAACTGCTGGGGTTAAGAGTGGTAGATAGTGACGGATTAGAGCAGTTGGTGCAGACCAGACAAGTGAGCAAGTTTGCAGAAGTGGAGAGAAAGTAGATTAGCTAAAGCAAATGAAGAGCAAGTTTTCCCAGACAGGTAGTTGACTTCAGTGAAAGGTCAGGAGCCGTAGAAATAAGTGGCTGGAAAAGGGGGGTGGAGCAAGAGCTATTGACTGAAGCATCAGATCCTTTCAGTCCAGTCTGGTGCATGGTAAACACTTGCACATATGGGTTCCTGGACTAGACCCACCTTCACTTAGTGCACACCTTTCACTGTTTGGGGGAGAAATGAGAGATAATCAGGGCAGTATTTGTGAGTGTTTAGTAAAAATGAAATATATTCCATTTAGATTATGTAAGTCCTCCTTTCAGTGTTGGCCCCTTTTTTTTATTATTATTAAAATATTGGGGGAAGGGAATTTTGCTGTTCTGAATGTTCCTTTTTGCAAAGTAAAACTAATAACCTAGTTCACCCCATCAATTTTACATTTTTAATTTGCTTGATGAAATATAAAAGTCTGAGAACACAGTGCTTTATGTATTTAGAGCAAAAGAGGACAAACTTTTAATTTTCTGAAATTTTCTGAAATCTGAAATAGGTGAAGTTCATAGATGATGTCCCATATCTAACTATCCAGTAATGGGGGAAAAAACTTTTTGATTTTATTATTTTATTTATTTGTTTATTTTTAACATTTTGATTTTAGATGAAGATCGACTTTCTAGAAGAAAAAGTATTGTGGACACTGTATCCATTCAGGTGGATATTTTACCCAACAGCATTCCTTCTGATGATGTGGTAAGTTGCTGAAAGTGTATGGCAAGGCACTTTCTTGAGATAGATATTACTTTAAAAGAATTTTTTGCCCCTCTCTAGGGGCAAACAGGAACAAATATAACTCTAAATTATCCCCCAAATCAACAGTGCTATTAGTAGATATTAATCTGATTTAGCTTTTAGCTTATTTCTTACATATTTTACTGAACTCATGTTGGCTCTCAGTAAAGATACATAAACTTAACATCGTGTATTATGAGGTTGTTAGTTTTTACATTGTAATTTAGTGTAATAAAAGGAACTGTGTGAAACAACTAAGTTTTTTTTTAATCAGTAAGAAATGTTATATAAGGCCTGTTAATAAATTAGGAGGCTCTCCAAATCCTATTTTTAAAGATTTATGAAACAAATTATGAGAATAAAGGAAATTGTACAATCTCATGTGAAGGCAAATACTTTATAGAAGGCTTCAAAGCCTCATCTGGGAGGGCATATTTTTTTTTATCATCTGATAGTAACTATAATGAATTTAATGTAGGCTATACTCTATCAGTGCCCTACATACCTTTTAAGAACTGTGACTTATTTGAAATGTCAGAGATTTGATGCTCTCCTCCTGTTTGAGTAGAGCATAAAACTGTACCCTCCCGAGTTTTAGGAAGAAAAACCAGCCAGCATTGTCTAGGACTTAATTCCACATGGATCAACCAGAGAATTTTTTGATAGTCAAGTAAAAATGCTGAAATGCCAGCATGTCAAGTCAGCCTCTTCCTTGGGGATTTATCTGCTGTTTGCCCACCTAGGTATTTCATGATTTCTCATGGTACAGTATAAATAGTTAACAGATTATCCATTTAAGAAAAGGGAAAGGAATTTGCCTGAATTCATGCTGTCACAGCCCACCTCACCCCCCCACCCCCCACCCCCCGCCTAATCCCTGTGAATTAATCTTCAAGAATTATAGCTTTTTGGTGGCCAGGCTCCAGCCATCTAGTTTACATCTTTTTTTTTGCTGTTCCACTCCCTACTAAATAGAACCAGTCAGTTTCACTAAGAAATTATCAGCAGAGTGTCAAGATCATTTAAGAGGTAGTTAGTGTTCATTTTGAGGTATGGTGGGTATAGTTTCTTGCCAGTTTAAAGCTCAAGAAAAATCATCTTCCCTAAATACACCTGTTGAAAGCCATTTTAATATATATACTTTTTACTAGTCAGGAAGATATTGTGCTACCTCTGTATTTTAATGATAATGAATTTGCTCTTACTTTTGGGGGGGGGGATTAATCTAAAGCCTTAGCTTACACACTTTATCAGGAGTGCAATAAATATTATTGAGTAGTACTCCATTCTTCTTTTGGCAACCATTGTTATTTAAAATATATGTATATAGCACTTCAAGTTATTGCAAAGAAGTCAGTCTAATTTGAGAAAAATGAAGTGAAGAAAACCTTTGTATACAGACTTACTATAGAAAGATTCTCAGACATTTTGCAATTAAAAGTCCGTCCATTAATGTATTTTTTAACTCGTTAAAGACCCTGTTTTCTCTTTGCTATAAGTTCTACGTCAGATATGCTGCCTACCAAGCATTTGAACAATTAAGTACAGTTTATTATAAGATTCACTTGAGCACATTGAAGTTTCAAACTCAATTACCATTATGGAATCTGATATTGCATATTAGTAATAATAGTTCAAAAAACAGAAGACAATATAACATTACTTTCTAGGTACAACTAATTAATAGCATGGGCAGGAGAAATTCACATCAGTTAAGTGTTCACCAGTTAATGGTATAACAAAATATCAAACTGTGAATAAATATATTTGCTAACAATCAAAGAGAAAATTGTTCATTGAAGAAAACATTCCTCTTGTATTTGATTGAAATTTTATATACATAATCCCAGTTAGTCCTCAAATATCCACTGCTTTTAGAGCTTAAATTTTTTTAAAAAAAAAGTCAGATTGCTTAGATGAGATCATAGCAAACTAATATTTTCCCTAGATATACCTCAAATTGTTACTGTAGTCTGTTGAAATACTTGGTCCACTTGAGGTATGTCAGAACTGATATTTGCAATTCAAACCTTAGCCCACCATGATCACTCCATGAATTTTCTAAAAGTTGACATATATATACAGAAAGAGATGGATAGGTAGATACCTAAATTAAGACATTCAAGAAGATAAATGGCTAAAATGGATAGAAATGCCTCTGCTTCCACAGATAAGATTATCAGCTTTACTAATAGCATAAAGCACCATTGACATGATTCTTTGATCTCTGGTGCTCTCAGCATTATGGGCATGATTGATACACATAATGGATATGAGTAAAACCTGAAATCCCCACTTGATTCTTCGAATAGGTAATCGTCAATGCTTGATTATTTGGGGGAATGGATGGAGGATATACAAATTACATTTTGAGTGCATATGGAATTTTTCTTTGTACAAAAGTTAAGTCCCAGTTGGCTAAAAAGAATTGTCATTTATTCTAGGACAAATAGCAGATCTTTGTTTTATACATATGTACTACCTTCCTTTTCCCAAATACAAGTAAAGAAACTTGCACATGTGCTAACGAAACACGTCTAGCATAATATTAGAAACTGCTGTGCTAGGTGTTGTAAAATTAGTAAGATACAGTGGAAGTAACATAACAACTAGTCTGATTGGAAAAATACAATCAGCAGATTTTATGTAGGCTCAGGGGGGTTGTACAGCCTAGGTTAGAGTTGCACATGTTGAGTAAGGCAAAAGTTCTAAAGAGTTGAAGGAATGTTGAAGCTCCTAGAGGCTGATATCTTTGCACCATTTCTCCCAAACATACAACTGGTGTTCTGGAGAGGCAAACAGACTGTAGTTTGTTTGGGCACCAAGTAAAGAAGGTGGCTTGTATTTACACTGTATGAAAAATATGAATCATTAAACAGTTGGTCCTTTTTCCTTTTTAAGCGGGATTCATAAAAGGAAAGGGGGAAACGAGATGGAAGCCAAATTATAGAAAGTTTTGTCACCCACCTGAGGGCTTGTGTGTGATTTGGTAGGAAGTTAGGGAAACATCGAGATTTGCGCAGTGTTGTTAGGGGCACTGTGATTTTATGAAAGGAGTCTCAGAAGCGTGGCCAGGTGAAATCAGGAAGAGGAGACTGGAGCTAGAGAAGCCAGCTTATAGATCCTTTTAATAATCTACGGTTGGATAAGGAGGACCCACAGTAGCCAGGCTGGAGATAAGGAAGCGGGCAGGAGAGCAATAGCTTGTTTGAGAGTGGGATGGGCATGGCCAAGAAGTTTCATAAAGGGAGTCTGAGAAAGAAGGTTAAAAACAAGAAAGCAGATGGACAGAGTGACTGCATTGTGATCATCCGAATTAGGGAAAAGAAGAACCAGTAGAGAAGAGTTCTTGGAATAAAGTACTTTAACTTTCCACTTCCCTGAGATTGGAATGGGTCATAAATTAACACTTAACATGTGACAAGAAGGCTGGCCTCATGGTTCTTCTGTGTCCTTTTCCCTGTAATATAATTGTTTTGCAGGAGTCTCTAAACTCGGTAGCCACATATACGAACGACAGTGGGTTTTTGTCATTGAGGTACTAGATTGCTTCTAGGTACAAATAATTAATGAGCCAGAGCCTAATCCTGTATATCTGCTCCAAATATCTAGAACAAAGCAACTGAAGATTCCCGAGTTTAATCTGACTTCAACTAGAAATATGCACCCTCAGTAGAAAAACTGAGGTAGTGGAACTCTTGCTGCTTTGATTTCCAGCTAAAGCCTTTGCATTACAGAGAAGCTAAGGTGCAAAAGCATGAAGTCTTGCTTTCGTTAGTCTTGCTGCCTTAGACTTAGGAAAAGAAGCTCATGAGCTAAAATTAGGGCTGACCAGAGGCCCAGGCAAGTACTCAGGTATCTTTTTTTAACTTCTATTCAGAGACACTGTAGTAACTTGGGTATATTATTCCCCCTGAAAATGTGCTGGTGCCATAAAAAGTATTACTTTTTATCATAAAGCAGTTGATTCCATGCCTTTTATATATCTCAAAGCAAGAAAGGGGAGAACCTCTTATTAAAGGGTGTTTCTGGAAAATAGGTCTTGATGGTTGACCTTCAAAGACCCAGAATATGATTAAGATGTTGATTGTCTATACTCATTGAATGCTTATCAAAGTAGTGATGATTCTTTTTTTTTATCGTTATTTTTATTTTTTTTAAAGATTTTATTTATTTATTCATGAGAGACACACAGAGAGAGAGCGAGGCAGAGACACAGGCAGAGGGAGAAGCAGGCTCCATGCATAAGCCTGATGTGGGACTCCATCCCCAGACTCCAGGATCATGCCCTGGACCGAAGGCAGGCGCTAAACCGCTGAGCCACCCAGGGATCCCCCCTTTTTTTTTTATTTTAAGTAGTGATGATTCTTGCTTTTAAACCATTTTGAGTTTTCAGTTTATTTTTAATTTGTAAGCTGTATATGACACCAAAATTAATAGAGGGTGTACAGTACTTAGTTTACATATTTTCCCTGCCTTGAATATCTCCAAGTACTGTTCACTTAGGGAAGCCTGGTACAGTCAGGGGGACTCAGATCTTGTTGCACACCCATGACAGGGGATGGACGTCTGTAATACAGTGGTGGTTGGGTTGCCTCCAGGAAACTGCCAGCCTGGCATTAATCACTGCAGTCAGGCCACTGTTAAAACCAAGGGAGAAATGGAGATTTTTTTTGATATTATGGAATATAGTCACAAATCCAGCCAGCACAAAGAAGAGAAACAATTGTAAAAGTTCTTAGATGACTTGTAACCAGGTGAAGCTGTTACTTATATTGACCTTTCTTAACTCTTTGTTTTACTTAAAATCACTTTTCTCTAGGTTAGTAACACTGAAGAAATCACCTTTGAAGCATTGAAGAAAGCAATTGGTGAGATTTTTGTTAACTCTCCTAATGATTTGCTAGCTTCTCGCTTAGTACTTGATGAAGTGTCAAATAAACAGAAGCTGCATGGTGTTTCTGCATCGATCTGTAATTGATTTACTCAGCTACGTTTTTTAGACTTTTATGCTTGCCCTGTCTTATCATAGGTGGTTCTTTTTCTTTCTGTAGAGTGACTTTCCTAGAATCGTGAAAGCATGTCAGTGTATTTTATGCCACACTTATTTGGTGGCCAACATGCAGGCTGCACGAACTTAGGAGAACAGCATATTTCCTTTTGTAGGAGATGGGAGGATGAAAATTCTGAATAATTCTAAGTGAATTAAGTAGAGTAACTTTTAACAGGCACACAGTAATGTAATTATAAGCGTGTTTCTAATGGGGTAGGAGAAAGGAGCTGGCTGAGATTGTTAGCAGATAGGCATAATAGAGGACCATGTTACATCTTGCTGTTTTATCAGTGAGAACATTGGAGCAGAGCAATGAACAAACTCTTCTGAGATCATGTAGCTCGTAAATGCTGATGCCAGATTTCATACCCACATCTAATTGACTAATCTCTTCACTTTGCATAAAGAATGATTTTTTTTTTCTCCTTTGGCCCTTATGGAAATAAATTTTACATGGCTTGCCTGTTTTTAAAATTTTTTAAATGGTTCTTTCAATTAAGTACTAATATAAATTACTACTAGGCTAGTGATATCTTGTCCTCAATTCATTTCTAATTGGTAAAGCTATATAGAGTGGAAATAGGCTCTCATTTTTTTCAGAGATGTTAGAATAAGAAAATCAGTATCAAAGAAAGTGAGTGCTCTAGCACACATCATGCATAAAAGAAAATCTGATCCTTTTCAGCTTAATCCATCAGAGGATTTAAAAAAAAATTTTGTAATACAACATCAAATTTACCAAAAAAAAAAAATTAATTGAATTCAGTAAGCAATTTTGAGTGCCCTTATATAAGGTACAGGATATTTTGAGACATTTGAAGATGAATAGGACATGTCGTGGGGTGCGTAGTTGGCTCAGTTGGTAGAGCACATGACTCTTTTTCTTTCCCCCTTTGTTTTAATTTAAATTCAAGTTGCCAACATATAACACCCAGTGCTCATCCATCAAGAGCCCTCCTCAGGAGCACATGACTCTTAATCTTAGGGTTGTGAGTTCAAGCCCCATGTTGGGCATGGAGCCTACTTAAAAATAACAGCAACAAGATAGAACATGTCAAGAAATCTACAGTCTAGGACAGTGGTGCTCACAGTATGTCTTGGACCTCTGGATAGCCTACAGTGGCTCTTTCAAGGGATCCTTCAAGCAAAAAAATATTTTCATCATAACATTAAGACACTATTAGCCTTATACTGCATCAATTAACATGAATGAAGGAAGCAGTGGCATCACACTAGACCAAGAGTCATCATGTCATATTCTTCAGCACCACACACACATATTTATTTTTAAGTGATATTTTATTTCATTTGTATATGTTCTTAATTAATATAAGTTATTTTATTAAATCTCAACCCATGGGTACATCTCTGGGAAATACACATAAAGCACTTTTTTGACTGCCTTGATTTGTAAGCTGAACTAGTTGACTTTTTTTAAAGATTTATTTATTTGAGAGAGAGAGAGAGAGAGAGAAAAAGGTGTACAGAAGCCGGGGGATGGGGGGCAGACAGAGAGGGAGAGAACCTCAGGTAGACTCCCTGCTAAGCAGGGAACCCAACACAGGGCTTAATCTCATGACCTGAGTTGAAGAGTCAGATGGTTAACCCACTGAGCCACCCAGGTGCCCCTGAACTAGTTGATTTTTTAAGGAATGCCGTTTTTAGTTCAAAAAGAAAGGAAAAAGAAAAGACTAACAGAAAACCTATGGTATTTGGTAGGCATTTTCTGGAAAATAAATGAAATGAAGCTGTGACTTTAAGAGAAAAAACAAACCATCCTCACTGTTTTTGCTTCTAATGATAAAATTAGCACTTTGAACAAAATTAAAATTTTAAAACTTTTGTTCACCACTGAGTTTGACAGCACCCAGGTATTTAAAGATGCTTCTAATGAGATCAGTGGTGGTAACTAACAAATATGATTTTAAAAATACTGTAATGGGGATCCCTGGGTGGCGCAGTGGTTTGGCACCTGCCTTTGGCCCAGGGCGCGATCCTGGAGACCCGGGATCGAATCCACGTCGGGCTTCCGGTGCATGGAGCCTGCTTCTCCCTCTGCCTGTGTCTCTGCCTCTCTCTCTCTCTCTCTCTCTCTCTCCCTCTGTGTGTGTGTGTGTGTGTGTGTAACTATCATAAATAAATTTAAAAAAAAAGATTAAAAAATAATACTGTGTAATGAGTCATGTCTACATTTAGACAACCTGCATAAATCACTGGATCAGTATTCCAATTAGCAATAATCACACCTCGGATAAACCTCATTGGCTATGATACTGCCACTGCTCAAAGCTTGGATCAGTATTCCAAATGACCATTGCATGATGTTACAGAATCATGCATGAAGATTATTCAAAGTGTAAAATTGACCAATAGATTTTAACCATAACCAGTTACAAAATGTTTATTAGGAAGATTTTTTTAAAATAGAAAGTTTAATTTTTTTTATTTTAATTTTTTTTTTAAAGATTTCATTTATTTATTCATGAGAGACACACACACAGAGAGAGAAGCAGAGATATAGGCTGAGGGAGAAGCAGGTTCCGTGCAGGGAACCTGATGTAGGACTTGATCCCAGGTCTCTGGGATCATGACCTGAGCCAAAGGCTGACGCTTAACTGCTGAGCCGCCCAGGTGTCCCTATTAGGAAGATTTCAAATTTCATATTGTAACAAACTTTTAAGAAAACTACCATTTCTCAAATTTTGTTGTAGTGTCCAAGAAAAAATACCCATAGTTCTGTGAAAGGCTATTAGAATACTTTTTCCCAGTATCTGTCTCTCTGATGCTAGATTCTCTTTATATACTTCAACCAAAATAACACTGACAGTGGGTTGGATCCATTTGCAGCTAGAATCCAGCTGCCTTCTGCTAAGCCAAGACATGGAAGAGATTTGCAAAAATATAAAACAATACCACTCTCCTCCTGGAATTTATTTCACTTTGGAAAGTATTGTCATGTTTTCATTAAATGTTATTTATGGTGCCATATAATGGTTTCATAATTGTTTTTAAATGAATTAAATATTCTTAAGGTTTCAGTTTTATATTGTAATCTAAAACCATTAATGTGGGATCCCTGGGTGGCGCAGCGGTTTGGCGCCTGCCTTTGGCCCAGGGCGCGATCCTGGAGACCCGGGATCGAATCCCACATCGGGCTCCCGGTGCATGGAGCCTGCTTCTCCCTCTGCCTGTGTCTCTGCCTCTCTCTCTCTCTCTGTGACTATCATAAATAAATAAATAAATTTAAAAATAAAATAAAATAAAATAAAATAAAAAATAAAAAAAAAATAAATAAAAATAAAACCATTAATGGATATGATAATTTGGCTTTCTTACAACTTTGAAGGATGTAAAGGACTCTTGAAACCAAAAACCTTGAGAACGGCCTAATGCATGGCAAATAGATTTGGTGCCTGCAGGTCAAATTTAGTTCAAAGTATCTTCAGAAAGAGTGCACAGATCAGGGTGCATCTGCCTCATCTCACCCACGTACCCTTATTTTCTGCTGCTTTTATATGACCTAATTTAAACACTTAGGTATCCTGCCTGGCCTCAGGCACATTTGAGCTGCTTACCCTGGTCTAGTGAAAAACAGAGCGGTGATAATAATTCTCTGTTTGTCATTCAGAAGTCTATAAATTCTTCAGTTTTGTTAACCTGCCACAGTTTCAGAGGAAAAATCAATCTCTGTTTCCTTTCTACCTGCTATTTCTATTTCCGCTTTTTAAAACTAACAGATTGTGACCTATAGATTATCCACCTCAAAAGCAGCCTGAGTTAAAGAACATTGAACACAAGCGCATTCATCCTATGAAATTCTCAACCAGGAAAAAACCAAAACAGCTAAAGAATTGCTGGGGGGTTATAGTAGACCATTACCAAATAAGCCATAAATTAACCCTATTTCCATATTCTTTTTTTTTTTTTAAGATTTTATTTGTTTATTAGAGCACAAGCAGGGGGAAGGGCAAAAGAAGAGGGAGGAGCAGGCTCCCCATTGAGCAGGGAGCTGGACGTGGGGTTCGGGGCTCAACCCCAGGACCCAAGAGATCATGACCTAAGCCAAAGACAGATGCTTAACTGACTGAACCACCCAGGTTCATATTCTGAAGCAGATGTTCACACTTATATTAGTAGTATCAAGATAGGCATTTATCTTACTGTCTCACAAACTTTGGTCAGACCTCACATCATTTTAAGATAAAACACGTCTTTTTAAACTGTCAACAAGTGCAAAAGGCTAAAACAATAAGGTTCCAAATGACTCTATTTCCACTATGACATTCAGTACCAGCAGACTTTTAATTTAGTGTCTCATGTACAAGGGCATGAATATTTATAAAAGAATTATCCTTCAGGTAGGGCCTTGACGTTGTTTGGTTTGTAGCAGGGTGTCCTGCTCCTGCTTTTTGGGGGAAGAGAGAGGTAGTCTTTGAGAAAGGAACTTGTACGATATAGCTTTACCTTATATTGAAAAAAAATATTTTGTGTATCTGCTCTCTAGTGTTATAGACATTTCAAGGATGTTTGGTCTTTTGCTTTCTTCCTTTTAAAACTAGTCTTATAAATTACCTTTATTTTTGATTTATAGATTATTTGCTTTTATGGTCATTGGCAAGGTTCTGTGAAAATCTGTATTTCCTTTAATGGGTCTTTGTAAACATTTATATAGATACCAGTGGAATGGAAGAACAGGAAAAGGAAAAGAGGCGTCTTGTGATAGAGAAATTCCAGAAAGCACCTTTTGAAGAAATAGCAGCACAATGTGAATCCAAAGTGAGTAAGCCACATGGTAAAGGGGATAGGGGAGGAGTTTTATTTTGTGAACATTTTCTTAGTCATTAGGTGGTATGCTTTATGCAGATCCACAGAACACAAGGTAATGAATGTATCAGGTAGGGACTGAACCCTGACAGCCTGGCTAGGAGGCCTCAGTGATATCTGTGTGTAGTACAGGCTGATGGAATGCCAGATCCCGAACTGAATGGTGAAGATTATTGTTGCCCTGATACTTTCTGGGCAGTAGTTTTCAGGGACTTAACTATGAGTGTTTTGTTTTACGTGTCTCTTGGTTTGTTTCTACCAGTGAGACTAGGAAATGGATGAAAGAGGAACTTTACATTAAATTCCAGTGTATGGGACAGAAGAAACCAAAACATGAAAGCACTTTGTACCATCAGCTTCATGGTTTCACTTACGGCTTTGCTCTGTAAACTGTGTTTGTATTAGCACAGATGGGTATTAGGGAAATAAAGAAATCCATTCTTAATTTTTTTTTCTCCATTGTAGGCAAATTTGCTTCATGATAGACTTGCTCAAATATTGGAACTCACCATACGGTAAGGATTTTATTACTACAACAGCAATAAAATAACAAAATAGAAATTATTAAACCCCTATATAGATTTGTGGCTGATTATATTTTTAGGTAATAGTGCTTTTCAGTTAGGGCGAACACAAGATCACAGAGGTGCTTCCGTCTTGGTGTCATTCTGTTCCCTGGACAGACCTCGATAGGATTGCTTCTAGTGTCTTCTAGCTGTCCTAGCTTTCCTTTTTAGATCATTCCTTCCTTTAGCCTGCTGCCGTAAGGAAATCTGGGTAACTTGGAAGTTTCACATTCTAATGATATGTTTAACCAGGTAATTTGTCATATTCAACCATTTTGACCTACAAAAAAACTGCAGTTTTATATGGTTCAACCTCACCATTGTCTCCAGGGCAGGACTGATTTTCCCTATGCATACGGCTCGCTTGAATCATTAAATTTTCCTCAGTCATACCTATTTCAGTCCTATTGTAACTTTATGTCCCAAACATAAGGTATCTGACATACTTGGTCATGGCATTACCTGCTTGTATCTGGTGGTTCTTAAGTAGAGAAGCACGGGAGAGAGACAATGGCAGGTTCCCTATAGGGAAAGCGCTTACACAGGTCCCCCTGCCGACCTCCGTGTGGACGCTGGCCTGTCTGAGGGAGCACAGTGGATGAGCTGTAGTTCAAAGCTATACTTTTGGAGGTTTTTTAATACATCAGCTGTGTCTTTTATATCTTTAACTTGATTAGCTAAGTCTGTGTTGCTTCAGCCCCAGTATTCTGTAAATAGGAAAGACAGGTACATGCTATAGTCCACTTGCTTTTTTAGTTCAGCCTTTTTTCTGCTGTCCTGTACAAGGCATGTTTTCATCAGTACCACCTCTTATTCTAGGCGTTTCCCCCTCTGTTCCTGCCACCCCCACTAAGCTAACAATTACTCATTTAAAAATTTTCGGAACAGAAAATCAGACTATAGTATGCAATATGTGATATACCTTAGAATCAGATAAAATTGATGGCTGTGAGCATTTAGTTATTTGATGCCTGTTAATTATAATAGTAATGGTCTATTTTGTAATTGATCTTATGCAACATGTTTTATATGTTATTTTTGCTAATTCTCACCACAGCCTTGAAAAGATAAGTATATGCTTCTCCAGCCCCCTCACCCCCTGCTTCCAGGTAAAAACACTGAGGCTTTATTTAGAGAAATAACTGGCTGGAGGTCACCTGGCTACTGAGTGGAAAAATCAAAATTCAAATCCATAACTGTTCTTAAAAGGAATATTGCTAGAACCCCACCATATTACATTTAATCACATCGTCATAGCTCTGTGGATTTAGTATTTTAGGATAAAAATTATGGCTAATCCTCTTTTATTGATACTGCAAATACTACTAATAGCATTTATTGAGCACTTACTACTAATTGTTAGTATTTATTGAACACTTACATTGTTCTAGGCTTTATATTAAGTGCATTACTTCATTTAATATTTATAACAAAACTTAAAAAAAGGGTAGTAATTAATTTTACTTGACGAATGTAGAAACTAAGGAACACAGAAGTCAGGTGACTTATCCAAGGTCACCTAGTTGGAAGGAGTAGTTCTGGATCACTTACATCATATGAAGAAGTCTTTTGTTCTTGTTGGATGGATTTCTTCTTGTTCATTTCCCTGCTCTCCCTAACAGACAGAGGGCAGGGTTTGTGCCCTTGAGAAACAGAAGAGTCTTATACTTCAGTCTCCATTGTTCTTTCATTCCCTTGGACCTGCAATAAAGAAAGTAATAAGAAATGCAGAGAAGCAGGAAAATATAGTAAGAATAGGCAGCCCCACAGATGATCCAGTTACTGGAATTAGTAGACAAGGACAGAAAAATACATACACACACGTACATTAAAGAACTTCAAGGAAGATAGTCACATGTTTTAGGAGAGAAGAGGAAACTAAAAAAGAACAAGGTCATAATGCAAGAACAGAGCGACACAGTGTGTGAAGGAAAGAATTTCAGAGGATAAGCCTAATGGTATATTGGGACGCTACAGAAGAACACTCTACATTGTTCGTGGGAATGTAAAATGTGTACTTTGTGAAACTTTAGCAATTTCTTACAAAGTTAAACACATACCTGCTCTTGATCCTATAATCCCATTTCTCAGTATTTACCCAGAGAAATAAAAACTTATGTTCACAGAAAGATACAGACATGAATGTTGTAGCAGCTTTTTTTATAATTTCCAAATGTCCATTAACAGGAGAGTAGATAGACAATAGACAAATAATGATATTCTTAATATAGTGAAATAATATTCAATAAACAGGAACACTTTTTTATGCTAAAAAAATAAACACATTGAACAAAAGACATAAAAGAGTATAGCTTGTATGGACAATTCTTTACAGGCTGTATGTATAACTGTATGAAATTCAGGAACAAGCAACTCTAATCGTCAGCAGGAGAGATCAGAACACAGTTGTTGGATGTGGGGATGTGAGAGTAGTGAGAAATTAACTAGGGACACAAAGGAACTTTTTGAATAGCAAACATGTTCATGATCTTTATTGGGATGTGATTATACAAGTGTATATACATTTGTCAATTCTTGTTGAACAGTATACTTAAAATCTGTGCATTTAACTCTGAAAATTATCCCTCAGTAAAAAAAAAAAAAGGAGGGGTATTACAAATACTGAAATGGGGATTGCAAAATAATTATTAGTTACAGAAATAAAATAATATGTCAGGAAAGTAGAAACAACTAAATAGCTTAAGAACAGTTTACAGTTAGATAATTATATGAAATTAATATTTGTGCATACATTATTTAAATTCATTACTATACAAATGGTAATGAAAATGTATTCCCATATATTCATAACTATAAAACACTAACTCAAAGAACTATTGATGACTTACATGAAATAATCCTGTCTCTGAAGTATGCATAAGAATACTTCATAAGTGAAAACTCATACCTTTGAATAGAAAGTATTTTAAAGGCACCAGTTCTCTGCAGATGAATCTTCAGTTTTAGTCAAAATCTTCAGGGTTTTTTTTTTTTTTATACTTGAACAAATGATGCTAAAGACAGTGTGTAGAAAATCCAATAGAAAACAGTCAAGAAAGTGTCATGGAAAGAAAAACAGGGATCCTTGTTAGGTAGGAAAGCATGATAGATCTTTGGTATCCACAGTAGGATGGACTTGTGTATAGTTAGGTAGACTAAAGGAGAATTTGAAATATAAATGTCCATGGTTTTCAGGGAAAAGAGCAGGTATTATGTTCAGTAAATCTTGTTTGGACAACTACTAAAGACTGTTGACAAACAAAGGAGGGAGGGTGGAGGATTCTTCACTATTTTTACCAAAATAGAAAATTTTAGCTCTGTTTAGGAAACTATGTGGAAATACTAGAATTTATATAGGAATGTTTTTTGTGATTTTAGTCTAGGGAAAGTTTTCCTTAGCATATTACAAAGCTGAAAGTCATAAGAAAATGGTATGGATTTTTTGGTACAGTTTTTTTCAGCAAGACAAAACTCAAAACATAAGGTTCAGATTCAAATAGTACAGTTGTGGAAAAGCATTTGTATCATACAAAAAGAAAAAATTAGTTTCCCATACTGATAACATAAAAACATTGGAGTACAAATATAGGAAGTGGACTCAATAGACAATTTGTTTTAAAAGAAACAGAGTGGATACTAAATCTTTTGTAGATATCTTAGTGATATATACTACTAGTGGTAACCCCAAAATTAAAAATGAGTGGTTCCCCTTTTGCCTGCCAGATTAGCAAAGATTAAAGAAAAAAAGAGAACAGGTGCACTCCAGTGTTGAAAGTATAAATTGCTAGTAATCTGGCAATATGTATCAAAGTCAAAATTGTGAGTATACTTCAAGAAATTCTGTTTGTAAGACTATAAACCTAGAGACAATAAGGATAAAAATGATGTGTGCATATATCCAGTGGACTAGATCAATGAACAGTATGAAATATTATGCTGTCAGCAAAAAGGATAATATGTGTACACATGAAAGATATCTCTGCTAATGACACAGAGCAAGCTTACCTGAATGGATGTAGTGTAATCCTACTATGAGAAATTGTACACACACATATTCAAAAGAAAATGTCTGGTTTAGACTTAAGAACAGCTTGATAGTACTACAGTCCTTTCCTCCATAGCCTTGTAGCTAACCAGCATCGATAACGATGCAAGGTGTGTCTCACTCTGCTGTGTGCAGGTAGGTAAGAGAATGCTCTGTGAAATGAACGACTTCCAATGTACCTGTTGACAGTGACTTGTTCTCTTACAGCCCTCCTCCCAGTCCATCAGGAACTCTGACCATTACTTCTGGGCATGCCCAGTACCAGTCTGTCCCAGTCTATGAGATGAAGTTTCCAGATCTGTGTGTGTACTGAGTGGCTGGCTCATGAAGACCTCAGCATAGGAGCCTAAAAATTAAGGCCACACCAAGTTTTCAGGGTTTACTTAATGCGTGTTAACATACTTCTGGAGAATAATGGTGAGACTTCTCTTTAACCACATGCTTGGCGCATACCACGTTAGAAATGGTGGAACCAAATGTGATGTGGAGTGCTTTTGAAGATGGATTTCTGCCCTGATAATTTCTTTTGCGGTTCCTCTTGGCTTTTGAAGTTCGACATGTATTGATCTCCCATTATTCCATAGTTAAACAGTGTATTTTAAACTTTTCACAAACATGTAATTTTTAAAAATTTGCCTTCAGAGGGTTGAAGATGTATGAAGTGTCTACTGTATTTCTTCAACATCTACACAACCGCTTAGAAGTAGAAGTGCTTTTGTGTTCAGTTATCTGCAAAAGCAAATATATACAAATATATTGCTAATCTTGGGGCTGCAAAAGTGTTCTGTGGCTTGTTGTCCCCATGTTTTAGATGTTGTGAATATATAACAACATGTGATAGGCATTCCTCAACTTGTTTATGGTAATACTCCTAGAATATGACCAACCCTACAATCGCCATACTTAAAAGTGTCTAGTTCTTGTAATACTGTGTTTTCTGCCAAGGGTTTAAGCATTCTACTTGAGAGAAGCTTAGAGCTTACTCTTGGCACACCAAACTGTGCAATATTTTTTTACATCATGAGATGTATTAGTTTACAAATTATACTTTGAAATTATAGTAGTATTTTGCTGTGGCTCCATTAATTAAATGAGATCTATATTTAGTGTAGGGAAAAAAAAGACATTTAAAACAGCTACTAGTTCACCTGTGAAGAGTGTGTATGTTTTGATTTCTTTCAGAAGCACATTATTTACATTTTTATATTGTGCATTGTTTAAAATCTTCATAGTCAAAAAATTCTCCAGATGGACTTTTAATTTGTAAATTTCAACTGTTAACCCATATGCATCTGTTTAGGATTTGTTCTATTACATTTGAAAAGAGTGCCTATGGCTTTAGCAGGCAAGCTAAGGATCCTCAGTGTAAGCTTCTGTTGATTTAAGCTATCAAGGTTACATGTGTACTCTACACGTGTGCTCACAGGCCCTTAGTGTTTTCTTGAAATTATGTGCATTTTAGTGAATTCCATCACACAGCAAAAATGAACAACTTTCTTTGCAACTCTTAGAAAATTCTCGCAGGACATTTTTATAGAATAACCTGTTTATAAGTATATTGCCTTTTCAGATTCAGTTTCTTTTTACAAAGAACAAATATACATATCAAAATTTGTAGTTCAAAAACTACTTTTGTTTTTGTTTGAAAAATTACGGTGAGAATGGCAGGTTATAAGTTTGTGTTTATGATTATTGGGTACCTTTACAACAGAAAAAAGTCAGGAAGTGAGAAAAGAACAAGCGTACCCCGTATGTTTTGAATAAACAAGTACAGTATCTTGAAAAATCTTGCAGAAGATCCTGATCATTTAAACCCATAAAATGGTACTCAGCCCTCCTGGGCAGTGTTAAATGTAGGTAAGCAAGAATAATAGTGGAGATGTTGAATGGCCTTCTTGCAGCTGTCAGTATAACTTTGCCTCTTGATCAGGTAAAAAGTATCATCATATGATCGGCCAAGTTTTAATTTTTATTTCCCTTTTTTCTTCTGTATTTTTAAAGAAATCTGTTATTTTTTTGTGCATTAAAAAAAGAAATCTAAGCAGGGGGACATGCAAAAACAATCATCATCCACTTGGATGTCATTTTATAGATTAACACTGTGTGCTTTTGTACGGAAAAAATATATATGTAATTTAATAATATAAGTAAAGGAGATCTATATTCATTTGCACTCATGTAAAACAAACTTTGCTCTACAAAATGTCAAGTTTCTGTGCTTTAAAAAAAAATGCATGTATTGCATGTAAAGGAAAACCATTTGAATTAATGTTTATCACACCTTTCTCTCAGTCTGTTTGTAAATTGTTGTTGTGGGTTTTTTTTCTTGTTGTTTTTAAATCACAGTAGACGTCTGTATATCCTAGATTACTGAGCTGGTCTTATTAATGATTCCCCAGAAGTGGAGCTTTTCTTTGGTTTGTCCTTTCCAGGAGATCGCAGGAAATCCTGCCAGGTAATGGGTGTACTATATTAGAGCCAATTTGGAGACTGAAAGTTTAGGGTTTGTTGAAGTTCATCGTATGGCTATATTTTTGTAGATATTTAAAACTTAATAATAAAACTGTTATCATTCTCTTTTTGCGTATACACTCGCTTCATTTTTTCCTTGACGTTAATTAGCTAACATAAACATTCCTTATATTTGTGTTGCCTTTGACTGCTTATGTAGAGTTTATCATTGGAGTTCGTCTGAATACACACACGCACACATGTGCACACATACACCCTTTATGCTCCTGAACTCATTATCTTTTAGAATAATACCACACTTTACCAGCACTTAACATCTCTCTTCATCCTATCTGAAAATGGAACTCATTTGTCTTACTCATGCCAATATATGTAATGTATCGAAGTGAGGTTTTTTTTTTGAAATGTAAAAATTCACTTGGCAATTCATGTGTAAGCAAGAAAACAAAATCAGATCACTTCTGTGGAAGATATTTATAAGAACTATTACACTTACTAAATTAAGTTTAATATTTTGCTTTAGCTAAAAATGAAGAGCTTTTATAAAAACCAAGCTGCCGTGTGGATGCGTCTTCGCATAGTGGAAGAATCAGAACGGTAACTGCCATCATGATGAGATGCAGTGAAGGTGGAGCTCATAGTTTGAGCAGGGAAAGCACAGGTGCCACCTCTGCATCCATCTCAACCACCCCCTATTGAATACATCATACAGAGCCTCTCTCAAAAAACAAAACAACGGCTCTAGTTCCCTCTGCCACCCTGGTTTGCTTATTCTACTTCCAGGAAGCTGTGGTATAGACGGAGCAGTCTGTATTATGTGCTTTGTCACATGCTTTCTTTCCAGCCTTAACTGGTCAGATCCTGTCAGCTGTTCTGATAAATACAGATTTCAGGCACCAAGTTCATATGAATGAAAAGGTAGAGCCAAAGTAGAGCATCACGTGCTGCCTTCTACTTCTATAAAATTTGACTTTCACTTGTGCTTTGGGTCACAGGCTCTGACTTTGGAGAACTTGGGCTAGGACAAAGGCTTACACTCGAGGATTATTCTGGGCTGCAATCCCAGAAAATCCAGCCAGGGCCTGGAACTGTGAAATGCAAGGAGAAAAGGCTCATTAAGACGATTCATGTATGAATTGTCCATCGCTGTAGGTGACTGGACGTTCTCATAAGGAGGTTCGTGAACTCAGAACTGGCCACCCAGGCGATGAAAGCCGGGGAAGGGTGTATCCTTTCATCCTCAAGGGGAGCCTGTGGGCAGCAACATTTCTGTGTTGAGTGTTTGTGTGTGCTTGAGCCTTAAGTGGTTTCCCAGGGTGCCCCATGCTTCCTTCCCAGAGAAGTCCTGTGTCAGAACACAAGAGGAACAGAAGTTCGGAAGGCAGACCTTGTCTGATCCACCTCTATAAACGAGGCAGGTCAAGGCCCGTGTGGAACTGGTTATCACAGCAGTGTGTGGAGTAACGTCTGATGATGTAGAGTCAGGTAAACGATGCCCAGCAGAGCACCATCTAGTTGGGCAATTAAGGACAAGACTAAAGGTAGGAGCATCAGATTTACAATTTCACACTACAGTCATCTTAATGAGTCGAGGGATTTTTAAAGATGGGAGATTTTAGGGCATGTTTGCATGCTCATTAAAGTGATACAGTAGAAGAGGATAAATTGGTTTAAGAAGGAAATACTGGGGTGCCTGGGTGGTTCAGTCAGTTAAGCATCCAGCTCTTGATTTTGACTCAGGTCATAAATGAGGGTCATGAAATCAAGCCCCACATCAGGCTTTGCACCAAGTGCAGAACTTGCTTAAGATTCTGCAGCGCCCCCTACCCCCATGCATGAGAGCTCTCTAAAAAAAAAAAAAAGGAAATATATACAGGAGTCAAACCCTAGAGAATACAGTAGAGCGTTATACACAGAGCCTAGTTGGAGGGATTGACCTTTGATCCGAATAAGGAACACTTCCTTGTAACAAGAGGGAAGAGAGAGACGGTAATTTTGTAGCTTTGGCAGCAGGAAGAGGAAGCCATTGCCCCTGGAAACCTTCAATTTTCTCAGTTGGAATATTAGCTGAGACCACTGTTGCTAGACAATTCTCCGTGTGTCTGTGCATGTGGTGTGAGCATGCAGACACTAACAGCCTTTATTCTGGACTGTGTTCTCAAGAATGTGTTCTAGCAAACGGATTCTACTCTAGGAAGGTAGGAATGGTGTCGCCCCTTGGAGCCAAGGGCAGACCTGCTTACTGTCCCATATAATGTGTTTGGGGCGCCTGGGTGGCTGAGTCGGTTAAGCATCTGACTCTTGGTCAGCTTGGGTCTTCATCTCAGGGTTGTGAGTTCCTAGGATCCCAGCATGGAGCTTGTTTTAAAAAAAAAAAAGTTAAAAAAAATCAAAAAATTAAAAGTCAAAAAATTTAAAAATTTTTTTAAAAAGTGTTCTGGGATCAAGCAGGGTAACAGCCAGTGTGCAGTTTCAGGTTCCTGAACTAACTCCCTGGCTTGCCTCAGGGCTGGAGGGACCCACGTAAATGCTGACACTCTGCCTACTGCCATTACTAGACAATAAAGTCCTTAGTCTCTGACCCTGGGGTGGGTGTGGGGGGTCTCATGTGCTCTGGCGGCTTCCATGAAATGCTGACGAACTTAGAAGTTGCAAGGAAGGTGAGTCTCAGACCCTTCACAGTCCTGCAGAATCGTGAGCTGAGTGCAAGCGGGAGGCGCGGGAGGTCTGCCGAGAGGAGGTAGAGCGCGGAACAGTTGGAGAGCAGAAAAATCAACTTTTTAAGAAGAGGGTGGGCATCCGCAGGAGGTTCTGTGGTTGGCAACCGGAGTGAAGTGGGTCGGCTCGGCCTCTGTCTTGCTCGAGCACCACCTGGCCGCACGGCAAGGCGTGGAGAAGGCACGGTCACCGCACCCGTGGCCGGCCTGGCCCTGGGACTGCCAGTGGGGTGGGCAGCTGGGCCCCAGCTCCGGGCTGCGGGAAGCGGGAGCCGGCGTCGCCCTCTGCCGCTGGCCGCACGCGGGCTGACCGCTGGCTGCTACTCCTGCAGGTCCGCCCGCGGCTTCCCCTGGGCCTGGAGCCTGCTTTGCGCCCCGTGTGCAGGCCCGGAGGGAGGACATCAGGGTGGGGGGGGAGGGGCGGAGGCTGATCTGATAGAGGTCCCAGGCTCTCTCCCTTCCAGTTGTAACCCTTCGCTGACTGCCTCTCCTGTCCTCTGTCTCCCGTCTCCGCACAGGCTTTCCCTCACTTGCCAACTAAACTTGCTCTCAAGTTCTTGTCGGGGGGCTCACTTCTGGGAAAGCCCCAACTTAGGCTGTTATGGTACCTGGTGGAAAAGGTACCGATGTGCTGGATTCCATCAAAAAGGGCTCATCACACGAATCCCCTGGAAGGCAGGAAAGGAAGGATGGCAGCTAGTGGCTTGGCATCCCCACCCTTTAGTTTTTGGTTTGTTTGTTTTTTTAAAGATTTTATTTATTCATGAGAGAGAGAGAGAGAAGCAGAGACACAGGCAGAGGGAGAAGCAGGCTCCATGCCGGGAGCCCGACGTGGGACTCGATCCCGGGACTCCAGGATCACACCCTGGGCCAAAGGCAGGCGCTAAACTGCTGAGCCACCCAGGGTTCCCTACCCCCCACCTTTTAGTTTCTTAACCTTGTTGCCAACTTGAGAATATTTCCTGCCACGAGGAGGTCAGCGACACCAACCTCCAGCGGCTCCGCTCTCCCATCTGGCTGAGGAGCCAGCAGGGACTCTCACCATCTCACTCCCAGACACGCGATTTATGGGGCTCGAGAACCAAGGATGTGATGAGAACCAAGGAGTTTGTGTTCCTCCCGGATATCGAAGGAGATGCTGGTAACAGGCGGCCTTCCACCTGCTAACACCGGAGCATCTCTAACAGTAGGTGCGTGGGTGGATGGAGGGATGGATCCCATTTGCTTATTACAATTACCCTGATCTTAATCTGCCTCTGTCAGCAAGGACATTTAAACCCCCAGAACTTCCAGCCACTGGGATAAACCTTATTAAAAAAAAAAGGGGGGGGGGGACGCCTCAGTGGCTCAGCAGTTGAGCGCCTGCCTTCCATCCAGGGCGTGATCCTGGAGTCCTGGGATCAAGTCCTGCATCGGGCTCCCCGCAGGGAGCCTGCTTCTCCCTCTGCCTGTGTCTCTGCCTCTCTCTGTGTCTCTCGTGAATAAATAAAATCTTAAATAATAAAAAGTCCAGGATCCAAGACAAGGGTGAGCAGTAATTCTCCGTGGGGTGGTGGCTCTGGCACATGGCCACTTGTAATAACTAGAATGGCAAGTGTGTTTTTAGGGGCACGGACCAAAAAGAGCTGTCATTTCACCCCCTGGCATACATCCTCGGGTTACTGGTGACTCGCAGGTGATCTCCTATGCTTGATTAAAATACTCCTTTTTTTTTTTTTTTTTTTGGTCCTAATAGAAGAGAAAGTAGCTTTCAGTGATTATGGAGTGGAGATCATTAACTTTGCTCTGTGGCACTGTCATCTTACATTTGACATCTACTCGCGCTCCCGTATCTACAGCATTTCTTCCAAACAAAACCAAAACCAACACTGATTGGAGGATTTATTGAGCTCCCGGGGCGTGCTGGAGGAGGCCTAGAGCCTCCCCTGGTCTGCCCTCTCCGAGTGCACGTGTGAGCTGACACACGTCGCGGTGCACGGGGCTGGCCGGCTCTTTGCCCTCTGAGCCTTTGCTGAGGACCGGAGGACGGAGGACGGGGATGGAGGATGGGAAGATGGAGATGGAGGACGGGAGGATGGAGGACGGGGATGGAGGATGGGAAGATGGAGATGGAGGACGGGAGGATGGAGGACGGGGATGGAGGATGGGAGGACGGAGGACGGGGAGGGACAGAGGCCCGAGGAGCTTGCAGGAACCAGAGGAACCTACTGCGGGTGTGCGGGCCGCTCTCCGCAGGGGTCTATCTGGGGCCGTGAGGTCGCCTGGTCCCCACAGCAGCAAGCGACTTGCCCAGGAATCTCCTGGTCCTCCTCCGGCCCTCTGGGTCGGGCACGGCCTCCTCGCTGTTCTCCTCGGAGCTGGAGCCGGGGGAGGCGGCGGCGGGCGCTCCGTGCAGGTGCTCCCCGCACGACGGCCGGCGGCCCTGGCACGCTCGTTTGCCCGCTGACCCGAGGCTCTGGTTAAAGGCAGCAGAGGCCATGCACTCGGCCGCCGTCTGGTCACAGGCACACAGCAGCTGCGCACACAGGCTCCGCCCCACACCTGGGAGGCAAGAGCAGAGGAGCGGCGGTGACCGGCCAGCCTGACTGTCCCCTCCCTGCAGCTTGGGGCCTCGTGACGTCCAGCAGCCGTGATCTCCCCCTGGGAACTGTCCCACGTTCTCCGCCTGGGGAACTCGTACCTGTGTGTCAGGACTCCCCCTGGCTTCCCAGCTGCCCCCGAGAGCCCCCGGAGCCCCCGGGTAAGGGGAGTATCTTCCCGCGGGCTCCCACCGAATCCCACCTATGGCCCTTCGGTCCCAGCAGGTTGAATGGTCTGCGTCGACCTCCCCCTCCGGCTGGCCGGAGAACCCTGGTGGCACAGCCCGTGTGTTCCGAGCACCCACGTCCATCCCTGACCCCCATTTCCGGAGTTGGCACCCGGAGCACATTTGCTGCCCGGAACCGCTACACCTCCCTTTCCCCCTCCGTCCGAGGGAACTGGCTCCTGCCCCATCTACTGAACTTTGCCGGATGAGATGTGGGATGCGCAGTGCGACGGGAGTTTCTGATAAATATGTTCAAGTGAGTATATCCCTTTGGGGTATACTTATACCACGCAATTATTTGTTGTCCGTCCGGCATTCAAGTTAGTGTATTTTTATTTGCGAGACCTGGCAACGCTCCCGACTTCTCGGATGTCTCGGTTGCGTGCAGAGGGGGTGGGATGGATACCATCCGTGTGGCACAGATGAAGTGATCTGAAGTGAGTGTTTCCAGGTTCTGGGACGCAGATCCGCCTTCTGCAAATATCATTTCTTACCTATAGTTTTCAATGAAGCTCAGGATGGTATTTGTTCTGACTTTTCTCCCCTCGTCTGGTCCTACTACAAAATGTTCATCGACCAGATTTTTTTTTTTTTTCTCAGCACGCAGACCCTGTCAACTTCCTCCACTGACCTGCACACCAGCCCCAGACACACGTGTTGTGTTCCAACACGAGGAAGCAGAAGGAGGAGGAGGAGGAGGGGACAAAGGCAGGACCCAGAGCACGGTGGACACACACACACACACACACACACACACACACACACACACACGAGCCCACTGCCCCCGGGGAGATTCTGGGCCTAGTGTCAGGACAGCACAGAGCACGCTCTGCCCTCCTTTCTCATTCGCTGCATCTAGGATGGGACACTGCTCAGAGCTCAAGGGGTGGGGGGCTCTGCTGGGTCCCGGGAGCCCCACAAGAGTTCAGACTCCCAGGGCAGTGCTTCTGCACTCGGCAAGGCTGCAGCGTGGGCGAAGGAGCCTTCCTCAGCTGAGCAAGTGACACCTCGAGGCACCATGACATCCGACGCTGACAAGAATCTGATCCTGGCACCCAGGCTCTAAGCTCCCACCCATCTCCTCGTGTCCCTGGTGGACGAACCTCAGGTGGCCCTCTGGTGCCTGTCTAGCTCCCACCGCACCTGGCGCCACAGCCGTCCCCACCCCCACCTTCTGTTCCCAGCCGGCTGGGAGCTCCCCCAACTGCCTTGATTTTCCTCTTTTCCCTTCTCTTGGACCGTCCACACCCAGTGCGGCCATCTGGGAGCCCAACAGCCTCTTGTAAGACCCTTCCTCACTGCCTCCCCTGACTCTGCTCAGCTCCCCACCCCGGCGCCCTGCTCTGCAAGCTCAGACACCCTCGGCGGCCCCCAGGGCACCTGCGGGGCGCACCTGCCAGCCGGGGATGAGCAGTCACCTGCTGTCTGTGTCTGTGTCTGCACCACACACCCGCGGGGCTGTGAGGGGCTGTGTCTGCTCTTTGCCTGCCCACCCCTGGGAAAGGTGTGTGGGATAGATGGGGGAGTGCGTGCCATGTGGCCACGGGGTCCTGGGACGCGGCAGGTGCACGTGGTCCCACCCGCAAGGAGGCAGGGAGGCCCACGCCACTGCTGAGGGAGGGCAGGGGAAGGATGGGGGCCTCCCTGGAGGCAAAACGAGGTAGGGAACGAGGCCTCACATGGCTCTGTGACACACTCCAGGGAGCACAGCCTTGAACCTGCAAAGCCCGGAGCAAATAAACGCAGAAAGCAGGCCCTGGGGTGCGTGAGAGGGAGGCTGGCTCATGGGGGGCCAGGGCTCAGACACCCACTGAGGCTCCCAGGACAGGGAGGAGCGGGGCTCCGCAGGGGGCTCCCTTGGGAGAAGGCTTCTGCTTCTTCGGAAGAGAACCACATGCCCTGAGCCCCCGGCCCGAGGCCTCAGGTGCTGGTGGGAGGTCACCCAGAGTTCGTGGCCTCCGCTGAGCCCGGCCCCTGCCGCCTGCCCTGTGAAGGGAGGACTCGGAGCCTCCTCCCAGGTCTGGGGGAGGATGAACTCTGCTCACACACCTTGAGCGCTCAGGCCGGCCCGAGGCGGGCGCCGCATCAGCTCGGGCCCTTCCCGTTGTCTGTTCCTACCCAGCCCTGACTTTCGGAGGCTGACGGAGCCTCTCGAACTTGCGTGTCCTCAGCAGGCCTCACAGTTAGGGAGGGTGTTAAATCCCGTTACAGACGGGCAAGCATCAGGGGGCATGAGGCCTCCGTGAGGCGGCCTGGGTGAGGGGGAGCGCGCCGTGCACGGGCCCTCGGCACTTACACTTGGCTGTACCGTCCACGCACTCCACCAGTGACCCAGGAAGCCTCTCGGACAGGCAGCCCAGCCTTGTCACCTGCTCCACGCAGCAGTGGTGGGAGAAACAGCACCTGAGACCAAGGAAAAACCCAGCTGCCCCAGGGCCTCCTTCAGGGCCTGCTTCTGCCACAATCCCTCCAGCGGTGAGCTTGCACGGTGGGGCCGGATGGCCGTGAGTGGTGAAGGGAGAAAGGCCTAGGGAGGCGGGTGCTGGGGGAGGGACACAGTCGGCCAGACCCCATCTGACCTGCAGGTGACATGCCCGTGTGCCTGCCATCACCTAGCCCGTGTATTAACTATAGCGAGCCTGTCTTTTCCTTGTTTCCAGCATCCGCTCTAGCGGCTGATTGTCCTTCAGCAACCCCACCATCCCAAGGGCCCTACACCTTTTGAGCGCAGAGCCCACCGGCCAGGGGCCAGGACAGTCCCCACGTGCGGTCAGGCTTTACGCCTTATCAACTCCACCCTCGGAATAGTCCTGCAGTTCCCGTCTAGGTTGGCTCCCCACCCTCCCCGCTCCTCTGTTTTGACCGCTGCATTTATAACGTTGGTGGTCTTTTTGTGGAACGGCCCATCTTGGGCACCGTGCAGCTCCTCTTGGGCACTGGCAGTTTGTTTCGATCTGCTTTGTTCAGGTCTAACCATTTGTGCGCCTCCACCACCGAGCACAGTGCCTGGCACAGAGCAAAAGCTCAAGAAATGTGGGCTGAATGGATACATGAATGAATGAATGAATGAATTCATCAATGCATAGGGTCATTGAAAATTCTTCCAGGAGTGGCAGATATAAAACTTAGCAGTTATACTTAAAAGCTATTGAGAAGCTGGGGGACCTGGGTGGCTCAGTCGGTTAAGGATCTGACTCTTGGTTTCAGCTCTGGTCCTGATCTCAGGCTCGTGGAATTGAGCCCCATGTCCGGCTCTGCGCTCAACACCGAGTCTGCTTCAGACTCTCCCTCCCTCTCTCTTTAAAAATAGATAAATAAATCTTTTTTAAAAAAAAAGTTATCAGGAGGCTAAGTTCCACGTGGCCACCTGCAGGGCAAACTGAGTGGGGGTGCCAATTTGCCATGTTGGTTGTTGCAAAACAGGCAGATTTGGGGTCTTCTGAAGGGCTTCGTGGGTGGACTCTCTGGGGCAGCTGAGTGGTACTTGTAGTAGAGCTAAAAGAGCTCTAGACCCCATATTGATGGGTCAGGGTCGCTCTGGCTCTGCCCCTTCATAGCCCAATGCCCACAGACGAGTCCGGGCCTCTGCTGCCTGTGACGGTGCCAGCCGCCTGGAGTGAGCCTCTGCTCTCAGCGGAGCCCCAGGCTGTGGCCAGCAGAGAGGAGGGCTATCACCCCTCCCTGAGGCAGCATGGGCACCTGCCACCCTCGCCTGTGCCTACCTGTCCAGGGCATCCCTCGGCTCGCCTTGTCCTTCTTGCCCACAGTAACAGCCATAAGATTCAAATTCTTCTGGGCATCGGGATGTCAGACAAAAGAGCATCTCTGCAAGCTGAGGCGTCACCCGTGTGTCATCCCCACCTCCTGGGTGCAGGAAGGTGAACCTGTCACAGGCTGATGAGAAACAGGGCTGTCAGGAGAGCGGCGTACAGGGGGATAGTGCTCACACAAGCGGGCAGTGATCCGGATGGGTACTGGTCATCCAAGGAACACTGTGTCCTTGTTTCCCATTGTCATTCTTCTGGGAAGATGGCTACAGGCCGGTCCCCCCACCCCACCCCACCCCACCCCCCGTCTGGCATGATTTGTCTTTCAGAAGGAAGTCTTCCTCGCCAGACTTCTACGGCTCCGCCCAGACTCTTGGTTAAACCCCCCTGAGGGGTGGGGGGCTAGTCAGGACTGAAGGGGCTCTTAGGCGACGTGTGATTCCTGAATGGAGTGATTGTGACCCACTGAGGTGCCAGCAGCGCCCGGCATCCTGGGAGGCATCCTGGCTGTCCTCTCGGGCATCCTGGCTCCATCAGGTTAGCACACTCTGCCGTCAGAGCTCTGATTTTCTTTCTTCGCCTCTGCCCTTTCCTCCTGCACCCTCCTCCCCACCCGATTCCCCTCCTCCTCTGCCTGCACCTTTGGCCAAGTCCTTCTTGCAGGTGTGAGGCCTCTGGTGCGTTCTCTGGGGAGGACGAGAGAGAAGAGGGAGGGAGGGAAAGCCTGGGGGTTTCCTTCTTTCCAACAACTTAGTGTGGATGGTGCCAAGCTGTCACCCTGGGGGCCAGTTCAAGCACTAGGCCGGCAGGCCCCTGTTCCCGACTCAGCAGTTGGGTGGCCACAGGCACGTCAGATGCCTTCTATGTCTCACGAGCCACCTGGCAAGGAGTGTTCTAGTCGCACCAACATAAAGAGGTCACAGTGTGATGCCATGGCCTGAAGGCCTTTGTTACTGTCCCATCCAGAGTGTCTCAGGGCCAAGAGAGAGCAGATGCTCCTCTGCCTGCCCCCACTCACCTTTTCCCGTTGTCTCCTCTAGGCCACTTTTGTTAGATGATGCAGCTAAGCCCAAAGACTTCAAGCCGGCGGGGGCCAAGGTTACTCCTTTTGTCGAGGCAACGATGTCTGCAGATCCTGAAAATGTACACGTTATGGCTCATATTCAGCAAGCAGTTCAGGAAGAGATTTGCCGATGGACACACGGTCAAGCCCACATGCAGGCAGATATTTTAGAAGAACAGTGTTAGGTGGGTGTCCTCAGCCTGGGCTGACAGATGTCAGGGCTGAGTATCAGGGACCCACAAATGTTACATGAGAATTTCCAGATACTCCGATACAGTGAAGGAAACAATCCACTCAACTGAAAGCCTATGGAATGGGAGATGTTTGCACATGACATATCTGGTCAAGGGTTAGTACCCAAATTGTGTAAAGAACTTATCAAGCTCAACACCCCAAAAACAAATAATCCAGGTAAGAAATGGGCAGAAGACATGAGCAGACATTTTCCCAAAGAAGACATCCACATGGCCAACGGACACATGAAAAGGTGCTCAGCATCATGCATCATGAGGGAAATACAGATCGAAACCACAATGCACTGGTCAGAATGGCTAAAATTAACAGCACAGGAAACAACAGATGTCGACGAGGATGCAGAGAAAGGGGAACCCTCTCACACTGCTGGTGGGAATGCCAGTTGGTGCAACCACTCTGGAAAACAGTATGGAGGTTCCTCAAGAAGTTAAAAATAGAGCTACCCTATGACCCAGCAATTGCACTACTGGGTATTTATACAAAGGATACAAAAATACAGATTTGAAGGGTACATGCACCCCGATGTTTATAGCAGCAATGTCCACAATAGCCAAACTATGGAAAGAACCCAGATGTCCATCCACTGATGAATGGATAAGGAAGATGTCACACACTCACATGCATGTGCGCACGCACCTACACACACACACACACACACACACACACACACACACACACACACATTACTCAGGCATGAAAAAAGATGAAATCTTGCCAATCACAATGACATGACTGGAACTAGTGTGTATTATACTCAGTGAAATAAGTCAGTCAAAAAAGGACAAATACTACATGATCTCACTCATATATGGAATTTAAGAAACAAAATACATGAACATAGGGGAGGGGAAAAGAAAGAAAAAGCAAAGAGAGGAAAGCAAACCATAGGAGACTCTTAACTATAGAGAACCCACACTGAGGGTTGATGGACGGACTGGGTGGGGATGGGCTAGATGGGGGACGGGCACTTGTTAGATGAGCCCTGGGTGTTATACGTAAGTGACAAGTCATTGACCTCTACTCCTGAAACCAGTATTACACTATATGTTAACTGACTAGAATTTAAATAAAAGATGAAACAAAAATACATACATAGAATGTATTGGGCTAGAAAAATTAAGTAAATAAATGGAACATAAATATAATGAGAAAACCCCACACAAATACTCCGTGATAAACTTAAATCGGACAGGAGCCCAGGCTAGACCAGCTGCATGACATCTCTTGACGGGCACTGTCCGAGCCCGCCAGGCCTCTGTGTACGTCATGTGTCCTACCACGCGCCCACCAAGTGGAGGCCTAACATGGTGTTCACAGATGAAGGGATAAGACTGGTAGAGAAATGAAGCCAACTCCTGGCACTTAGTAACGGAGGCAAGTACACCCGCCTCAACTCCCCAGAATCCTGGAAGACCTTCTCATCATAGTCTGAATGAACTGCCAGGTCCTCATTGAGGCGGGTGATCTGGCCCTGCCTCCTGCACACAGGCTCCCCGGCGCAGTCGGTCCATGTCTCCCTTTGCTGTGCATCTGCTCTCTCTGTTCTCTTGGCCAGAGGCAGCGACATCTCCAGCCCAGTCTGGTCCAGCCAGAGGGAGCTTTGTAGGCTCTGCTCTGCCATCTTGCAGACCCAGAGCACTGGGGGAGGCCTGGGCATCTTGAGAGGCCTCTTGACTGGCAGTCTCTTCCCAAACCTACCATATTGGTTTGCGTCATGCATCTGGGCTTCTGGGTCTTTGCTCAATGCTCTGTTCCCTGGGGTTTGGGAGGAGGGCTTTCATAGCATCATCCCCTCGGTCTCTAAGATTTTAAGTCTTTAAGATTTTATTTATTGATTTGACAGAGAACACAAACAGGGGAGCATCAGGAAGAGGGAGAGGGAGAAACAGACCGTCCACTGAGCAAGAAGCCCGATGTGGGGCTCAATCCCAGGACCCTGGGATCATGACCTGAGCCTAAAGCAGATGCTTAATTGACTGAGCCACCCAAGGGCCCTGTTGGCTTGCTCTTAAATAGCAGTATGTAGTATCACCCATGGGATATGTATATGAGGGTAAGTTGTTTCAATTTTTCTCTAGGGCAGTTAGGCCACATATGGATACATACATATTATGTGGGTACATACAATGAATGTGCCCCTGTGCAGTAATTCAACTTCTAGGCATTTGCTGTGACAAATTAATCAGAAGTGGAAGGGTATAAAATGTCTATTATTTATAAGAGCAAATGTTAGAAATAACTGGCTAAATGCACTATGGCATTCCACATATTTCACACCAGAAACTATGGTACAGCCCCTAAAAACTCTGTGTGGAAAGATATTTCATGTCAGGAGAATATCATCTTATTTTTTGAGTGATACAGCTCAGACCGCAAAGCCGTGGTGCCAAGTGATTTCAAATTCATTTTAATTATATTCATGGATATGCTCGTGCAGGTGGGAGACATTAGAAGGAAGCACCTTCAGATATTAAAAGCAGCTAACTTTATAACACGGAAGTACGAGTGGTTTAAATAGAAAAGAAAACAGTTTTCTATATTTTTCTAAATGCATCTCTTTATCAGATAGGCTTCCATTTCTTCCTACTAATGAATCCACCTTTTAATTTCATTTGTCTACTTTGGAGGGGGTGGTATAAAAGTGAATTGGTCCCAATGATTCTTCCGTGTTTTATTTTTTAATTTTTATTATTTTTTAAATAAATATTATTTATTTATTCATGAGAGACACAGAGAGAGGCAGAGACACAGGCACAGGGAGAAGCAGGCGTCATGCCAGGATCCCGATGTGGGGCTCGATCCCGGGACTCCTGGGATCACACCCTGAGCCAAACGCAGATGCTCAACCGCTGAGCCACCCAGGCGTCCCTGATTCTCCTGTGTTTTAGAACAAACGTGATCTCATACCCATTTAGGGACAACCATTATTCGCAGGTGGGAGAAGCCAGGTGTGCTTACCTGGAGGGGATGCGGACCTCGCGGCTTCTGTGCCTTTTTCATCTTGACCTGCTTCTGCCCACAAAAGAATAGAGATGCAGTGAGTGTTGGCTCCAGCCTGTCCCACCTCGATATCTGGGAGCAGTTCCCATCCCACGGGCACAGGAGGCAACATGGTCATTGCTCTGCCCCTTGTTGCCTCCCAGGGGAGATGGTGATGACAGGGTCACTGCCAATTCAAAAAGATTGCCCTCCCCAGACAGACGCACCGGCAAAGGCAGCTGCAGCCTGCTGGGCTAGAAGCAGGTGTATCTTTGAAATACTTTAGGAAAGCAGATCTCTCTCTCTCTCTCTCTCTCTCTCTCTTTTCTCTCTCTCTCTCTCTCTCTCTCTCTCTCTCTCTCTCTCTCTCTCTCTCCCTTCAAATCACATATTTTTGAACAAAGAAAACCAAGACAAAATTGTGGATTCTAGTTCCTTGTTCTGTGGCTCTCAGAAGACTTCTGAACCCTGGTCCTCAGTAAAATGAGTTTGTGGCTGTTTAATTATTATTAGGCTCCTATTGTGCTGTAGACCGAACGTCTGTCTGCCCCAAATTCATGTGTTGAAACCTAATCCCCAGTGGGATGGTCTTGGGGCTTTTGGGGGTGATTAGGTCATGAGGGTGGAGCCTTCATGAATGGAATTAGTGCCCTTATGAAAGACCCCCCCAAGGAGCCCCCTGGCTCCTTCCACCATGTGGGAACACAGCTAGAAGGCGGCTGTCTATGAACCAGGAAGTGGACCTCAGCCAACTTGACCATGTTGGTGTCTTGAGCTTGGACTTCCAGCCTTTAGAACCATGAGAGATGAACTCTGTTGTTCACAGGCGACCCAATCTGTGATATGTTGTTGTAGCGGCCAGAATGGACGAAGACGTACGACATGCCCAGATACAAGATTAAGTGCTTGGCTTGTGCCAACTCCACCACAAGCCCACGAGTTAGTACCATGCTCGCCCTCATTCAGAGAGGAGAAAGCAAGTGGATGCACCGAAAACACAGGTCACTGGCCCTAGGTCACGGAGCTAGGAAGCGGCAATGCAAGCCCAGGCCCAGAGCTGGCTGCCCTAACCTCTGAGCTTGCTGCTGCTGCACTTCGGGCTGTACCACAGAGAGGAGCGATGCTAACTCCCACCACGCTTGGGGAAGGAAGGAACTGCCTTAACCTCAATGGGTCAAAGATCAAGATCACGATGCTGTTATGTGGAAGTCGAGCTTACAAGTTTACTGATGAGGTGGACCCGCAAAACGTGATCCAGCAAAGAGCCAGAACCTCAAAGGTTCTAAGCCGGGCAGATGGTTCTCTTCAAAGTGAAATGCGCAGGTTCAGAACAGAGTCCTATGCTGGGGTTGTAACCCCAGGCAAACGACTGCCTCTTGGAGTGCATCCTTCATCTGCCAAATGGGCCTCCTAGGACCAGGGGGGCATCTCAGAGGATATATGGAGGGGCTCAGGAACATGCCAGCACACTGAGGTCCTCCGTGGTGTCCCTGCCTGTTCATCAAGGAATCCGTTTGTTTATTGTTCATCCTTAGTAACTGGTAAATGGTTATTATGAGTGATTAATACGTATTAATAAAGAATCCATGGTTCTTAATCACCACAAGCAAAGCAAATGGCTAGGTCACTTCTTCCGATGACAGCCGATGACACTTCTTCCGATGACGGTACCAAAAACCGTACATTTTTGGGTACGAGGCTGTTCCCACGAGTCACTACCATATCATGGGGACAAAATGAATCTTGCAGCCTGAGGCCGGGTTCAAAACCAGTCCAGCAGGTCTCGTGCTGAACCACCTGTAACTTTTCACCTCTCAGAGCCTGGGTGTCCTACATTATCTGAAAAAATGGGTATCCTGTTATCTTCTGAGCCCTGTCCAAGAGCAATCATCAGAACTGAACGTGTTTATGTAGAAGGTGTGTCTCCACTGGATCCCATGCTGCCCTCCTGTCGCGTCTCCTTGGCTTACTTGTCCTGGAGGGACTGGTTAGTGGGTCAGCTGTGCTCTCAATAGCCACTGTGGAAAGAAACCATTCAACCTCAATTACCCACCCATCTCACCACATAAGCCAGGCAGGGGTCACCTGTGATCAAGACAGTTTTGGGGCTGGGAGACCCGGGAGAGAAAGCCCATGTTGGCCTGACCAGGAACATTGACACACTGGTTCCCCATTCAGGGGACAAGGGGCCAGATTAGCATCAGGCCTGTGTTTAGGTAGTGCGACCTCTCTTTGGGAGGAAGGGCCATTATGTCCCCTGCTAGAGTGGGTCCTTGGGGCATCGCAGCGTAAGAGGAAGTTCAGTCTAGCAGGTAAAGGCAAATGCCATGGAGGCCTTGCCAGCCGGCTCCCAATCTTGGACAATTCTCTCTCCAACTCAATCTACCATCTCAATGTGGAGGTTATGGCAATGATTTCACAGCCTTGTGTGAGCAAGAAATGAGATCATGTATTTTAAGCAAGTTGTCCAGTGTCCAACATGTGGCTTAAGAGGGCATTGCTGTTTTTTTACAGCCACACCAGAATTTCTGAAGACGATGCTGGTTCAGAGTCTTCCCATGCTCTTCTCCTTTAATCCCCTGCCACCCTGAAGGACAGGTATAACCATCCAGGGGCTGGTAAACCATGGCCCAGCCCTTGGCCTGTTTTTGTAAATAATGTTTCACTTGAACACAGGCACACCCACCCAGTCTCTGGCTGTGGTCCTGCTATGATGGCAGACTTGGGTCATTGTGACAGAGACTGTATGATCCAGAAAGCCTAAAATATTTATTCTCTGGCTTTTTATAGGAAAAAAAATTGCCAATCCCTGCTTTCCAAAATGAAGAAATTGAAGTTTCGAGAGGTCGAGCCATGCTTCCAGAGTCATCCAACTGAAACACGGAGGAGTCTGGCTTCCATCCTGAAGCTGCCTGATTTCAAAGCATGATCGTTTCATTCCATGATGGTGAGAACAATCACGAGCCCTCTGCCTTTTTCTTTCATAATTAGTGTTTGTCCTACCTTCAGGCTGCCTCCCTTTCTGGTGGACATTTGTGGGCACTGCTGGGTCATGGGTGTGGGTGCATGTGTGTTGGAGGACAAATGTGTGAGTGTACGCACTTTCTTTCTCCAGTTAGACTAGATTCCTTAAGAAGCTTATTCTTTGCCCCGTTCCCCATGGCCAAGCCACAAAATGATGATGGTTCAGGCTGAAGAGAGTGGAAAACGTGCCAACGTAGGGTTATTTTGTTATTGTCTTGTGGGCACGTCCTCAGTTGAGAATGAAAGTGGCCACTGTCAATCATGTGGGAATTGTTGCTGTGCGGGCAGGGCACATGGTGAAGCTTTGGCTTGGCATAGGTGCCACTTCTTCTTTTTCTAGACCTGGAACACAAGACACAGGCTGACTGTGAGCTGTCGGGGATGCGATGCCCTTGGACATGGAGGACAGCCAGAGATGAGCTGCACCGTGAGCATCTGCTTCTGTTCTCATAGCAGCAGCAGCAGAGGACAGATATACACAAACTTCCAGGGAGGTGGTTGTGCAGAGCCATCTCCCTGAGGCATGGGGTTGCCAAACTTGGCAAATAAAAATACAGGATGCAACTGGGGTTAAATTTAGATTTCACATGAAAATAAAATAAAAACCACCTGCAAAAAAAATAAATAAATAAAACAGATTTCACATGAACAACAGATCACTTTTCAGTATAAGTATAGCCCACACCAATTCTGGGACATACTTATACTTAAAAAGTATTTGCTGTTCATCTGAAATTCAACGTCAGATGGTTGAGGGTGAAGGTCCTGCATCTGACAGTTCTACTGAGGTGGAAATAAGGGTGTGGGAGAAAGCAGAGCACGTAGAGAAGAGCTTTAGGAGTCAGGAGAAACTGAGAGTGGCTCTGGAATGATCTCGAGGTGGTATCAGTGCAAACCCAGGAAGGGGGCATTTTAGGGGAGCTAATTGCAGCAAGTAGGTAGATGGTACAATCAAAACATGGGTACTTGGGTTTATGCATCAGTATCCTTGTGCTCACCTTCTCCTGAAAGGGCCTTTGCACTGGTGTCTGTGGGTTCCGTGGGAACCACTGAAAAACAAAGTCCCCAGATCAGTGGCTGATCACAGCCACAGGAACACAGTGACTATACCACATGCTACGGGTCTCAAAGGGACCCAGCAGTCTGGGACTGCTGGAGCATAGGAGGCGGGGGCTGTGAGAGGTGTTGGCAGCCAAGGGCTGTTCGTTCTATCCCAGGCTTCCCCTGCCTCTCATGCATCTCCCAGGGCGTGGGGTGCCCAGCAAGGCCCTGGCTCAGGAAAGACTCCAGCCCACGCTGGGTTCTGACCAGGAAGGTGACACCTGCAGACCCAGGCTGGGCAATGAAAGCCCCACAGACCCCAAAGGCTTGTGGCTCTGCAATATGGCAATCTTTCTTGGGAAGACCTCTGTTCCAAAGGGAGGCCGATGACACAGAAAAACAAGCTCTGGACTCAGAAGATACATAGAGGTAGAAGGTGCACATATACACACTCATACTCATGCATGTACGAACTCGTGCACCAACCCACACCTATGCAACATGCTCCTTTAACCAATGCCACAGCACTGGGGAGGAGACCCCAGCCTCAGGAAAGGGGGGGGTGCTCTGCCAAAGGGCACCTACAACTTCCCGTTGGGTCTGAGAGATCGTGCGAACTTTCGTGACAAGGAATGACAGAAGCTGAACCCTCGCTTTTTGCATAGGATGCGTGTTTTAGGGTAGGAATGATCACTTGCTTCTTTCAGTTGACAGGCATTAAGAGCCCACCCTGTCTCAAAAGGAGGCACACAGAAAAGATCCTGCCCTCTGAGAAACCACCATCTGGGTCTAGGCTGCCCTTTCTGCTGAAGGTTCTGGAAGGCAGAGGAGGGAGCCAGCTGGTTGGCTCGCGGGTGGCCTCAGTGGCCAGGAGCTCACCCAGCCGAGATAGGCCTTTCTCTGTCAGAGCGTTAGGCTTTGTCCTGGTCACACCACACACCAGGGCCCTCACCTCAGCGAGGTGAACTGGGGTCTGCCTCTCGACTGGATTCAGCACACACCTGTCCATGTGGCAAAGAACAACGTCTGCCCGAGGGGCATCTGCTGCTGGATGTTTGAACTGGGTCTATCAGAAGTAATGGCATCCCCTGGCCAGGGAAAGGTGGGGACATCTCCAGTGCCATGGGTTACTCCTGCAGGCCCAGGGGAGGGGGGTGTAGCCACTGGCTCCATCTGTAGTTCGGCCCTTGGGATCCAAAGAAAAGCAGCTCCCCTAGAAGGCCTTACCTCTGGGCGGAAGCGTTGTCAGCTCTTCCGTGCTAGCTGTCTCTGCAAAGAAACACATTGGAAAGTTAGTTGAGAGCAGCGGGTTTGGGGAGCATCAGAAGGTGCTGGACTTGTGTCTGAAGATATGCCACCACTACTGCTCCCATAGCAGCTCCCGGCCCCGACCGTCAGCGCCCCCGCAGGTGCTCCCACCTGGAGGCTGAGCCAGACAGAACGAAGTGTCCAGATGGTTCAGGGAAGAGTTGATACTGGACCGAGCCAAGCATTCTATGGCAGCCTTGTTGCAGGTACACAGCAGGTGCTCACAAGGGTCCCCGGACTCTGCACAGAGCAAGGGCAGAGCAGATTGGAAAATCTCATTTGGAATCCCAGGGTAATGCAAGCTCCTGACCCCGATCTGCCCCCCGAGGCCCTGCTCCTCCTGCAGGTGTCCTATTGTCCATGTCGGCTCCATGAGCTTTGGCTGCATAGGTCCAACCTGGGAGGCATGGCCCCCCACCTCTCACACTCACACCCAACCAGTTGGGCCATCCTATTGGCTCAACTTTTGACTTTTGACCCTTTAGAGCATGACCACATGTCCCCATCTCCACGCCCCTACCCTACACTGAGCCCCCCTCAGCTCATGCCTGGGTTATGTCCCTGGCCTCCTCCCCCTGCTTCCCTATCTACTGTCATCGAGGAGCCAGAACAAGGCTTTCAAGACTCAGGGCGAGCCATGTCTTTCGGGGGGATTCAGAACCCTCTGACAACTTCCCAATCAACGTCAAAGCTGCTGCCCTGTTCCTTCTCAGGGCTCGTCTCTTTCCTCCCTATCACCCCCTTTCTGAATGACTGGCCTGCCTCCCCCGCATGTGGGGCCCCGCGAGCCTGGGGGTGAGCCCACCTCCCAGACAGCCACGAGCGGCTTCCTTCTCTGCCCCCAACACCTCAGTCTTTGCTCCATGGGCGTCTCCTCCCAGCCAGCCCTCCCTGGGCCTTGCCCCTGGTTCATTTCCCTCCACGGCTCTGGCCACTGCCTAACACACTCTGGCACTTTGATATTTTCAAGGTCTGGTGGCCATGAGGAGATTTCAGAAGGTCAAAATATCCCCAACATCTGGACGATTGCTTTGCACTAGGTGCTCAGTATGCATCTGGTGAATGAATGGATGGATGATGGATGGATGATGGATGGATGGATGTTTTCTATGTTCACTGTGTAGTGACTTATGCCCATGCCTCTCCTCACTCCTCTCCCCATGCACCACACTGCAGCCAGTCCTTGCTACCTGGACTTTGGGGTTAGTTGAAACCTGGGCTCAAATCCTGACTCTATCACTTAGCAGCTTATATGACTTTGGGCAAGTTATTTAATTTGAGCTTTCCTGCCTTCTCTGAAAACTGGGAATATCTCATAAGATGGTTGGGACAGAGGCACCTGAGTGGCTCAGTGGTTGAGCATCTGTCCTCGGCTCAGGTCATGATCCCGAGGTCCTGGGATTGAGTCCCACATCGGGCTCCCTGTATGGAACCTGCTTCTCCCTCTGCCTGTGTCTCTGCCTCTCTCTCTCTAGGTTTCTCATGAATCAATAAATAAAATCTTAAAAACCAAAGATTGTCGGGATGATTGCATCTGCTGGCCATAACGCCTTTGGCACATAATAGGTGCTCATAGAGGGAGGCTCAAACAGAGCACCCCAAGGTGCCATGTACCTCTTCCCTCTGTGCCTTTGCCTATTCTAATTCTTCCATCAGGGTTGCCCAGAGACACGAAATAAAATCCCTGGAGTCACACGGTGAGTAGGGTGGAGAGCTGAGATCTGCATTGACACATGTCTGATTCTTAACAAACAGCAGCAACCCCAAACCTAATTCATCCCTCCCTGCCTCTCTTCCACTTCCAACACTGACTTCTTAACTTAGGCCAGTCCCCGTGTTAACTGTTTTACATTTAGCCATGTTTACACGTAACAAATGCACCACTGTTTTACACTGAAGCATTTATTTTTTTTAAGATTTTACTTATTCATGAGAGACACAGAGAGAAATAGAGGCAGAGGTATAGGCAGAGGGAGAAGCAGGCTCCTTGCAGGGAGCCCGGTGTGGGACTCGACCCCAGGTCTCCAGGAACCTGGCTAAAGGCAGGCGCTAAACCACTGAGCCACCCAGGCATCCCTGAAGCATTTATTTCTTTCTTTATTTTTTACAAATCTCTGAAGCAAGTTTTCTCTTCCCCATGTAGAGGTTCCGACATGTGGATTAGCTGCCCTCCAACCACACAATGGGTCAGTAGCAAGCCATCTGCCCCCACAAGCTCCCAGGATTGCTACAGTATGAAATTGTAAATCAAATAACCTGCCAATCAAATATTCTTTCATTTCAAAAAGCATTTATTGTGCATCTACTCCATGCAAAGTACAGATGCCACAGATCTAGCCCTTGTGGGGTTCGGAGCATAGCTGATGATGTCCTTAGTGGTGGCGACGATGAGGGGGACCCCTGGGAGCCCTGGGTCTGGTCCAGGCCTGGGATTCCTGAACTGTCATGGCTATTTCTCAGCCCAGCCCCCGGGGACACCTGGGGATGCTCACCACACGTGATGCTCTTGCTGACACAGTTGACATCTATGCTGAGCTTGGCTGGGTCTTGGGGACAGTCCTTCTCAGCGGCCTCCTCGTAGCATCTTCGGTGCTGGAAGCAGCAGCTGGGGCAGGTGGGGGGAGGTCAAGGTGAGAGCATGGGGGCGGGTGAAGAGAGGGGAACTGTTGTGTCTCTGGATGATCCCTGGCAGTGACCTGTTTCAAATAGTGCTCTCTCTCACAGACACATGCACACGCGCACACGCACACACACTATTTGAGTTCTATTACCTACACAGCAGATGGCTATTATCATTATGAGCCTTTACACACGTGGGGATTGAGACACAGAGGGTTCAGGAACTTGCCAAGGTCAAAGTCGGTCACAGAGCGAGGCTGACACTAACATGGGAATCAGGAAGCTTTTGCAGTGCACGCAGGTGGGCAGTGGAGACCGAGGTAAAGAATAAAAAAATATACAGGCAGGTGATGGCCTTGGGCAAGTTACTAAGTTTCTCGAACTACCTACTCAAGAATTTTGGCAGATTTAAGAAAACATCTGCTGCATTCAGGTTCACCCTTTCTCTTTTTGAATGTCACCAAGCTGCCCCCGGGAGGCAGTTTGCTCATGATCCCAAAGGTAGGAAAACACCCTTCTGATCAGAGGCAACTCACACCCTCTCGTGGAGATGTGGAAATGGGAGAGATCTATTGCTTGATGCCAGAGCCATTATTCCTGATCCACCAAGGATCTATTGCTTTTTATTTAATTAATTAACTAATGAACTCGAAAAGCAGTTGGAGGCGGACTATCTAGCCAGTCAATTAATTTGCTGAGTTCCTACTATGTGCCCAGTGCTGTGGCCCATGCTGGGGGTGCAAAGAAATAACACGGTGCAGACCCACCCCCCTTGAGCGCATGGGGTGGATACCATGTGCACCCACTGGCCCATGTGGCAGGTGCAGGACAGGGGAGCGCAGGTGTTTGGGGAGCAGGGAGGTTGACCTGGTGCCTTGGGGGCAAGGTGTCCTAATGGAGAAACGTCCAGGCCATCCGAGCTATTCCAAAGGGGAGTCCTTCCTGCTTCGATGAGAGCGCACCCTCCATCACACTGCTCCGGGCACAGGTATCAGACCAGTGAGGCAGGGACTCCGGGGGTCAGTGAGGTAGGGATGGATTCCGGGGCACAGGGAGATGCAAGTTCAATTCCCTGCTTTCCTACTACTACTGCCGCTGCTGCCGTCACTATGGCTGCGATGACTGTCACTACTACCACTAGTACAGTGCTAGTAGCAGTACTACGAGCGGTACTAGTCCTACAGCTCTGCTAGTATTGCTGCTACAGCTGCCCGCGCTCCTGCTGCTGTGGCTGTTACTACTACTGGTACTATTCATGCTACTACAGCTACCGTGACAACTTGCCACGGCCGTGGCTACTATTACTTCCGCGGCATTACTAACATTGCTACTATTGCTGCTAACACTGCTGCTGCTGTGGCTGCTACGACCATTGCTGCTGTTAGCGTTCCTACTACTACACCTACTGCAAGTGTTACTGTGGCCATTGCCACTATTTCTTCTACAGCATTGCTAATATCGCTACTGACACTGCTGCTGACATCGCTATTACTACTACCCTTGGTATTAATACTCCGATGGCTACTATGACAACTGTTACTACCCCTATTGTTACTACTATTACGACGATAGCCCTACTGTGACTGCCGCCACGACGGCGACTCCCGCTGTCACCACTACCGCTATAGCCCTACTCTTCCTGTCACTGCTGCTACCGATCACCAGTACTCTTAGTAAGTAAACTCAATAAACCGGACGGAGTCCCAGTCACGTACCGTGTCCTTGCTCACTTAATCTTAAATGATAATTCTCTGAAGAAGGTATCACCGAAACGTGCGGCTTCTACCAAATTTTCCCAGCTGACCCCTCCCCGCCGCCAGTATCTCTTAGGCAGATCCTTGCTACCGCTCGATGCATCTCAGGTTTTCAATTGTGTCGCCCATCTCCTGTGCGAAGGTGGGTATCTCGTGTTCCTTTCCTCCCCCGTGTGCAGGGGGGGGGGGGCACACATCTTACCGGCCCCTCGTACCTCCTCCACATTCCCCGCTAGCTGTTTACCTCTTCGAAGCAGGGATAGCATTCTGCTTATGTTAAGCCCAGAGTTCAAATGCTATTGGTGCATGTTTGCGGAAAATTAAACAGATGCCTTCAGAGTTGCTTTACCCCTGGTGGCCAGGACGGTCTGAAAAATGAATAATTCTCTTATGCTTACGGGTCACCTGGGAGCTCATCTAAAATTCGGACTTCCAGGATCTAGCTAAAGGTATTCCGAGTCAGTAGGTCTGGGATGGGTCCCTGGAATCTGCTTTTAAGCAAGCATTCAGGTGGTTCTGATACCAGTGGGCCCAACTTCGAGAAATACCACGCTGCAGCTTTGCATATCAGACATAACCAGGCTCTCGACAACCCCCAGGACGTGGGGCGATCACAGAATATGCTGCATTTTAAGGCTGAGGCTACCTGTTGCCCTGCAGGTCAGGAGAACCAAGACACGTCCTGGCAGCTTTCCACGTCTGTGCTCTGCCCAAGCAGCAGCCAGGCCTCTGACAGCTGCCCGTCCCCCCCACCCCGGCCAGGTGTGGCTCACCTGTCAGCCTCATCCACGGGGGCCCCCTCCATCTCGAACCTGCAGGCACAGCCGTAGTCTTCGAAGTCCCGGGGGCAGAGACCAGCCACACACTTCATGCCGCTCACGAACTGGAGCAGCGCAGGGAAATTGGTGAAGACAGCCTGCAGCCAGGTGAAGTGGGAGCCCAGGCAGTCTGCGGGATGGCACAGCGGGAGGGGACAGCCTGTGCAGGGACTGGGAACCAGGGTCGGGGAAGGAGGCCCTGGGCCCGGGGCTCCCCACACCTCAGCAGCCTACTGAGCTCCATCTGTGTACTCGCAACTGTTCCGGACAATTGCAGGGAGGCGGGTTTATAAGCTGTGGTCCCTGTTGGTTGCCCCCTGACAAACGGTCATTTAAATCCTCCCTCACCAACAAAGCTGAAAGGGACTCAGGGAAACTGAGCTTCATCCCTAAGTCCCTGGGGATGTTTGACACTTGCTCATTCTCAGTTGGTCGTGCTAATCCCAGCTTCCGTGACAGTGAGTGACCTAGGGCTGAGCATGTGACCCAGATCCGGCCAAAACAGCTTAAGGGGAAGTCATTTAGAGGCTTTTGGGAATTATTTCTTTCATAATACAAATCAAAGGCATGTAAGAGGTCCTTTTGATCTACATCTTCTTCCTTCCTTGAATATGGGTAAGGATGTGCTGCCTGGGACTACAGCAACCACTTTGGCACCATGAGGCCCCATGTCTAAAGTTGAAAAGCCAGTAGGCTTAGTTATAGCAGCGGAGGAGGAATGAGCCCGCTGGGCCTCTGATACCCGTGTTGAGCTACTGCAGCAATCCTGATGCTTTCAGCATCTGTGACATAGTTAAATGTCTCTGTTATTTAAGTCCCTATGAGTCTGCTGAATGGATCCCAAATGATAGAGTCCTCAGCCCTGGAGAACTGTAATCCAGGGGGAAGAGAAGGGATACAGACACTAATAATTTGGGGACCCTACTATGTGCCACAAACTGTGCCGCATGCTTCAAACAGCACAATGGTTTAGAGTCATAGTGAGTCTAGAGAGCATTCACTTGGTCCATCACCCCATAATCTTCATGTTCGTCCTGCAAGGCCGATGCCATTCTGTGACTTGCATTTCACAGATAAAGAAACTGAAGGTCAGAGATATGCCCGAGGTACCAACCAGGGGCAACGATTTACCCTACACAAGAACACTCTTGTGAACAAAAGTGGCAAGAGAACAATTTCCAGTTCCCTCTTCTCAGCCTTTCTGACTGGAGGACCATTAAGTGCTAACGGGGTGACCCCCCAAACCCTGATTCTAATGCAGAGGGTCACACGTCGGGGAGCTTGGGGAGGTCGTGCAGTGGTCTGTGAGGACAAGTGTCACCCAGACCGTTCTAGTTTTTCCTGCCCCATTCAAACCTCCTTTCCCGTGTCTTGTTTCCACAAAGCCTAACCAGAAAAATGAAGACATAATTCTGTACTGAAGGAAAAACCGACTCTAAGGTGTGTGTGTGTGTGTGTGTGTGTGTGTGTGTGTTTATATAAATATGCATGTTCACTCAAAAACTTACCAAGCACCTGAGCTTAGGCACGTACCTGCCTTCAGTGCTGTTCTCTGGGCAGCACGGTCTAATCCAATAGCATCTCAGAGCTCCTTGCTCCCGTCAGTCCTATGATAGTCTCATTTGGGGGCTACTTTTAGAAAGCTATGGACCATCACGGTGCCCGGCAGTTGATAGTCACATGATAGATATGTAACTGGTAAGTGGGATACTTGGCACTGTTCGGAATTCTTAGGCTTTATTATATTTCATCATATGCATTTACCGGTTGGGGAGAGAAAATCCAACAACTTTGGTGTTGGAGGCTAAGCTCTGGACACAGAGGGAGCTTCCGCCTTGTGACCTGGGCATGGCACATAATTCCTGTCACTTCCTTTCCTGTGCTTTCTCTTCCCAGCCAGGTTGTGGCAAGGAAATAAGGACTAGGAAAGCACCTGGCCACTCGGTGACTTACCGTGCCTTAAAAGACACCTTGGCTCTTGTTGGACCTGGATCGCAGAGCTCAGAGCTTGCTGGGTTGGCAGGAGCGTGGAACCCAGAGAGCAGAGCCCGAGGTCCTGGTAATCGGCTTGGATTTCCCACACTCACCCCATGCCCTGACACCAGGTGGATGGAAGCGCTTTGGTTTTGGTATTTAACTTACCAAAAATGTCAGCCACATTTTCCACATTTTTAAACACCCCGTGGAAGGCTGTGATATCTAAGTGGAAGGCAGAGAAAGAAAGTCAGAGAGCTGTTGGTTTCTCCCCGTCCCCTGCCCTGCCGCCTGGCCCTGCCCCACCCCTGTGAAGAGCAAGGAAAACCCTTTCTCTTCCTCTAAGGATAGATTTGACCTTGGGCTAACTTTCTAGGAACACAGGTTACCATGGAGACCCGATAAGATGAGCCGGGAGCTGTGTTACCAAGCAACATTGCTCGGTGGTACAGAACACCCTGGATGGTAAGGTGTGTCTGGACTTGGCAGGGACCACGGCTGAACTGTAAATACCTGGCGGGAAGTCATCCCCTGGGGGCTTCCCTCAGGGTGACACCTCTTGCAGCGGAAGCATGCCTTTTCTGGGCATCCCAGAAATTATACCTATGAAATTGTTGCTAGAGGTAGTAATTCCAATAGAGACTAAAGCTTCTAGGCCAGGGCAGGTCCTGGGGGCTGCTCCATGTGAGCCCCACGCCCCTGTCCCAGAGCTGCTACCTGGGGGCTCCAGGCAGATGTGCAGATCACACCGGGGAGCCACGCTCGTTGGGGAAGGTACGGCTGGCATGGCCTGATGGCACATGGGGCTTCCTGGCCTTGATCCTTCCAAGTGCCAGGTGTGGTGTATGAGTCTTAACATCCACCAGAACTTCTTCTTGGGCCACGAATCGCACTTCCCATGGGGGTTATGGCATTGCGAGGGAGGTCAGACAGTCATCTGGGTCTGGGTGGGACTGATCACTTTGCTTGCATGGACTCAAGCACAGACAACTTGGTTGACTCAGGTCACCTCTCTGCAAGTGGGGAGATGAACCCTAATTTCGGGGCTTAGGTGACCAGCTGGGTCGCTGTGCATCGTGTTCTTCAGCAGTACCCAGACAGGAAGCTGCTTGAGAAATCCTTACGGTCTATTACCAGGAAAACGTCTCCTTCCCAAGGGAACAATTATGGGTCCTCCTCTCTTATAAGCAGAGCACTGAAATGCATTGTCTTTCTCTTTTTGCCTTGCCTTCTAGGAGGCTCCGAGCTCAATTTGAAGCTAAAAAACCCTGACCATATAACCCTCACAATCAGCCCATTTACTTCTATCCCTCTTTCAGCTGCCCTTCGTGTTTTGATGGAAGTCATAATACTTTGTCACTTGGTGGGGGCGGGGGGAGTTAGACACAGGGGAGACTGCGGAGGGGGAGGGCTTTCGAGTCTTATTTGAATCACTCTGCCTACAAGAGCCACAGCAGTGAGCAGTATATTCCGAAGGGGTCATCCCCCCTGCCAATATCCTAGACAACTCTCTACCCGGCTAGGTCGCCCAAGGGAAGTTCGAAGGATCCTTACTGATATTTTTTGAGAGTCCTGGAGGCAGCTCCCGTGGAAAGTGTGGGGTGTCCAGAGGGTGGGCCCCTACAATCGAGGAGGAGAGCAGGGTTAGCAGGAGCAGCAGCCAGGAGGTGAGGGGACTCAGATAAATTCAATTCCACGTGTATTTTTCTAGGACCTGCCATGTGCCGGGTCTCTGATGACAATGAGGTGGCGCCAGTGTTTTAAAGAGTAGCCTTCTGGTGGAGGATAGAGAGGTTTGGGGACTTTAATTTTAGATTGCATGTTTGTTTGGAGTGCCTTGCGATGAAAGATTGGTGGAAATAAGTGCAGGCAAGGAAAGGCCCCCAGGTCCCCGGGAGCCTGGAGTCAAGGACAGGGCTTTCCCACACCGTCAGCAAGCAAAATAGCCAGTGGCTCGTGGGGATCCACGTGTGGTGAGATGCAGCCCCCGACCCTGCATCTATCCTCAGTGGAGACACGGGGAGAGGACGCAAGGTTTGAACTGCAGGAGATATTCCGGCAAGGAGCCAGTGGGACCTGGTCCTGCCCCAGCCTTGGTCACTGGCTGGGCTCCATCCCCAGGGGCCCTGAATGCTCATTACGAAGTAGGGCATCTGCAGGGAATCAGGAGGGGTCGGGCCGAGGATGGTGTGATATTAGATGAACTTGAACCTGCAATTCTGACAGATGGGGGCCCCTGGTCAGTTAAGCATCTGCCTCATCCTTGGGTCTTGGTCCCAGGATCTTGGGATCGAGGCCTTTGTCGGGCTCCCTGCTCAGTGGGGCGTCTACTTCTCCTTCTTGCTCTCTCTCCCTCTGCTCATACTCCCTCCACCCCACCCCGTCTCTCTTTCGTTCATGCACTCTCTCTCTCTCTCTCGGATAAATAAATAAAATCCTAAAAAAAATAAATAAATAAAAGATCTGATATTACAGGTAAAGAAGCGTGTGAATAGTAGAATAAATGGCCCTGGCAGGTGTGCCGTGGACACGCCAATGTTACAGCAGCCATGCATCGTTATTATTACTACTATTATCACCGACTTGTGCCTCTCCCTGCCCCCTTCCCCCTCCACACCAGGACGTGGTTGCATTGCTTGGACCTCACCTCCTCACCAGCCTCCTCCTGCTCGCCATGGACTTATCTCAGGGACACTGATGACTATAGCAGGTGTTTGTCTGTGGGAGGGGAGCTTCCCACCCTACGAGCACCGCAGGCTCGCCCTGGGTCTAGGCAGCCCCAGGCCTCCGCTGTCAGGCCCTCCAGGGATGGGTCAGAGGGGGGGCGGCCGCCCTCCTGTGCACGGCCTCGGCCCTTCCCCACAGGCCTCCCTCCCAGCCGACGTGCTCCGGGGCTGTGGGCAGGCGCAGCCCCTCTGGCCCTCTGATCGCTCACTATTCAACACAGGGCGATGGGCCCACCGAGGCATGTTCCCTCCTGCCCGAGAGCCATGGGCTGCATGGGGAGATGCCCTGCAGATGTCCCGAATGTGGGGAGACCCAGGTCCTCCTTCGGCTCCAGGCGAGCCCCATCACAGAGCCCCTGTAATGGCTCTGCCACTTTCCATATTTGGTGTCATCGCCTCCAGAGCCATCTCATTAGCAGACCAGCCCACAGCTAAGAATGTCTGCTGCCCACTTGGGCACCAGCAGGGAGATATTGCCTGGTCCTCCATCGGCTCTTCCCTGGTATCGCCTTGGGCCCCTGGCAGGTGGAGAAGCAGTGGACAAGTGTGCGTCCCCACGTCCCTCACTCCTACTCACATCAGGGTGTCGACACCCACACATCTCATTAGCAGCTAAAGAAGCCGCCCTGGTTTTTACATTGTTTATCCCAGAGGTCTGAGTTGGCTCGTTCACAGAGTCCAGAGGTGGAGGGTCCATGGGGACGGGGAGCCCTGGCCCGGGAGGAGCGCTGCTCTAAGGGAGGGGAACTAGCATTCCTACCGGTCCGGGCTTGCTCTTGCAGGCATCCCCCGAAATCCAGGGCTGGGCCCAGTACCGCGGGGCACATCCTTGCCATTGCCATTTTATGGATAAGAAGCTGAGACCCCCGGAGGAAGCTCTAGCTTCTTCTGCCCCTGCACCTAAGGCTTCCGTCCCTCTGTCCCCTGCCAAGCTCTCCCAAACCATCTCCCTCTTCGGACCTAACCTAATGCTTCTGGGATGATTATCATTTCCCAGACACCAAACTACTTCTAGCCATCCTGGCTTTGCTTGTGCCATACCCTGAGCCTGGGGAGCCTGCCCCCTTTTTGCATTACTGACCCTCATGTTTTGGGATTCCGTGCAGAGTTCGAGAAGCCCTACCGGGACCCCACTGTGGGTGGGGTTAGGGGCACCTGCCGGGGCTCCTGTCATGCTGGGACATCCTTCTCTCACTGCACTTATGACCTCGTGTGGCAATGATCTGTTTATGTGACCCTTTCCCCCACTAAACTAGAAGTGTGTTGAGGGTAAGCACGCTGACCCACTGCGTAGAGTGCGGTAGGTGTCTCTTTGATGAACAAAGAGCATAGAGTGGTTGAACTTTGCCATCAAACGGCCAGTGTGTGGCCAATGAGTGGTGGCCCAGTAGAAGCACAGAACCCTAGCCTCGTAACATTTAAGTGAAACTGGGAGACGTCGTCTTGAGATAGTGGAAAGATGAGGTCTACCGGCGGCTATGAGTGGTATTTCCCAGTACCAAGTACTCTACCCAGAAGATCAACCAGGAAGGCACCAAACCCCCCCTTGGCCCAGCCCCCTTTCCCAGAGGTTCTGGAAGTTGGACATGCAGAGATCCATGGAGAGTGAGAACAAGTTTCCCTGCGTGATGTGGGCCAGTGTAGAGCTCTCCGATAAAGGGAGCATGTGGTGTAGACCGAAGGTCCAAGGGTGTCTCCCTCTCCTAACACAGACCTGACCACCGTCCCACCGCCTAGCTCCTGCAAGAGCCAGCTTCAGTGACAAGAAGAGCACCTGCCCTGGGTGTGCTGAGGAGGCAAAGATAGAGGCCGCTCCTACTCCTGGCATGAGGACAAAGAAACAACCGGGAGAGAGAGGAGCCAGGTAGGGCACAGAGACTCTCCACATTGTCCACACACCCAAAGCCTTGCCTTGAAATCTGAGTCAGAGAGCACTGGGGGCACAGAAGTAGGGGTGCTCTGAAGCCCAAGGCAGGGCTTGCACTGGCTCCCAGCCAGTGACTCAGCAGGTATACTGCAGTGGGCCACTTCCTGGGGGACACGGGGCTCTTCTGATGGACTCCCCCCTGGTGGCCTCGCCAAGTGCTCCTCAGACCCAGCAGTGATCAAGGACGCCCTGCCTTCACGGGCACACATCTGGTCTCTCCCCCTTCCTGGTTGCTGTCTCATTTTTTCCCCCAGGTGTGTGTCCACTAATGACATCTCCAGTCCCAGCATCTATTTCTCAGAGGACCCAGACTAAGACACCACTCTCACCTCTTTGAGACCAGGCAGGCAAGCAGAGAGGCCTCAGAAACAGACCTTTCCCCCTATAGTGCCTGGATCAAGAGCTGGTGAATTTGTTGGGTGGGCAGTGCTAGCTCTGTGGTGGTCATACCCTCACCCCTGTGATGTTGAGTCTGCAGGTGAGGTACATTTAACTCCACACACACAGAAATAAATAAATAAATAAATAAATAAATAAATAAATAAATAAATAAATCCACACACACATGCATGTTTGCACTTAAATTTTCTATGGTGATAATTTTTGGACTCTATAGGTGTTTGTATCTGAGAATAAAACCTCCCAGGACAGATGCACAAATGCTTGTGACAGTTTAGAATAACAATTTTATAGAGAAGTTTTATACATAAATAAAACATTTAAAGAGATGTGTAGAAGGTGTTTGGGGGGCGGTGCTGAAGGGGTCATTTTGGTCAAAAGCAAATTCAATGTATTGGAAAAGAAGAAGGACAGAGAAGAGAGTAAGTTTGAAAAATTAGAAGAACAGGTTTTGGCGGGTAAGATCTCATTTTAAAGAGTAGGGAAGAAATTGAAAAGCTGCAGGCTATTTCACAGCCTTATCGTCCAAGAGCAGGCAAGTCGAGACCATAGTTGGCATCTGATCAAGACAGTCGAGGTAAAGGTGTCCCACCTGCGCTATCCCTGAGAACCCAAGTCACGACAAAATGGTTTTAATGAGGAAAAAATCATCCACGAAGGAACTAAATAATCAATAGAAGCCCAACAACTCCTGGAAGTGGGTGTCCACTCTGTCCTGCAGGGAAGGTCTGGAGTCTTCTGTGACGTGCAGTGATTTTTGCTCACAAGCTTCCGGGGACCATGTAAACCCCCGTAAATCTGCTAACTCAGGTCATGGTCACAATAAATTTCAGTAATCCTGGCAGATTCACTGTGGCTCACCCCACTCCTGTGTTCAGCACAGAGAGGGGCGCTCAGCGTGTTGGTCCCAAGTTGATGTGAACAGGAGAGAAGGGGAAAATGTCTGGATAAATGAGTGGTGTCAGTCGCTACAGAGTCTGGGCAGTGGTAGGAAGGGAAGACGCGAGCTGGGGTGTTGGAGAGTGGCACCAGGAAAGGAAAGAGGAAGGAGCCAGAAGTCTCAGATAAGAAGCCCCGACTCTGCGCAAACTTGAGACAACTACCCCGGCTGCCAAAGAGCCTGCTCAGATGTTTCCAGGCTCCTACAGGTGCGGGCCCCTACAGCGTGGGGTGGAGGTGTTTGCCTCTACACCAGACACACCTACGCAGGGGAAAGGGAGCTGCTGCATGTCAAGAAGGCTGACACGCTCGCTCGGAGGAAACCAGCCAGACCTGGGACGGTGATCCATGAGCAAAGGGAAGAGGACATGCGCTCTCAGGTGGAGGGGTGATTGCCGACTGGCCACCTGCCTTTAGCTGTCCTTGGATCTCCACCTCATGGCCCATCCCATCCACCCTTCATGCCCTGGGTGGGGGCGGGGGGAGCTCAAAACATCAGCTAAACTAGCCCATAGCTTATCATTACTGTGTGATTCCCATCACTCCTAGGCAAGGGGATAAAAGTAGTAATAGGCAAATCAGATGATGTTTGCCAACAGTCCCCAGTGTTCATAGTGATGATATACCAAACCGGAAAGCGTAAAATACCGTCACTCACCGCCACGCGAGGCCGTCAGCATACTCAGGAGGAGAAGCACGATCATAGCGGGAGGCCAAAGGCTGGGGGCTGAGGCATCAACTGGAACAGCCTCCTGGGAGACAAGTCAGCAGAATACGATGAGGATTCTTTCAGAGATCCCAGGAAATAAGAACCACCAGGAGCTTTGTCCCACGGTGCCATGCGGTTAGCAGGAGAGAGTCCCCGAAGGGTTTCTGTCCCTGCTTTGCTACCAACCAGCATTTAAGTAATCAGGAGATCATGTTCTCTCTATGAGATTCAGTTCATCCATCTGTAAGGTGGAAACCTAACCGGGCTCTCCTTGCGGACACAGGTCTGGTCCTGTTGTGTTACTCATTTTCCCGTGCTCGTTGATTGTGTGTCAGGCACGTTTGCAAGGATCCAGGGATGCAAAGTGAGGGGGAAACGCTCCTTATCTGTGAGCTGTTCACAGACTAGTGGGGAAGGGAGACGGCCTAACAAGTACTATGGCTTGACTTTTGTAGGGATAACCCACCCGTTGGACTCTAGCAGGGTGCCCACTACACCTGCAGCGGTCTGACTCCAGCCTTCCTACCATCACCTGACACAGGTGCACATTTGGCGACCGCATGGTGGCGCTAGCAAACAGTGCTTCCCTGCAGGGGCTCCACATTCCTTTCCAGTGGCTTCAAAGCACTTTGAATACTTGGACAGTGCTTCCGGGGACTGCCATGGTGGTGGTGGTGGTGGTGGGGGGGATTGGAAGGCAAGGGGGCAAGGTCCAAGGACCTACCACCTCTCAGCTGTCGCTGCCCTGTGATCGGAGCAGCTCAGCAAATATTTAACTTGGGGAGGTGCTTAATGCACTCAAGGAGGTCAACCATGTATTTAATAGGGAAGGAAAAGCATTAAAGACCTGAGAGATTTCAGAATAATTTTAGCTCCCTGGGGAATATAACTCCATAAAGAATGTCAGAGGCTTGGCTGACTTGTGCATATTCTGCTGTGAAGCAGGGACTTGTGCATATTCTGCTGTGAAGCAGGTTTTTTAGAGCCAAGTATGAATGATATGCAGTCTGATCGGGCCACCTCAGTTGACATACACGGCTGCTGGACAGGGTTGTACATGTTGCGCACTGTGCAAAGTTGTTGCACTGAGGGGCATGCAAGGGCTGAAATGCAACCAGTGCTCAACCCCCAAGGTTGCCCTCTGCAGGGCTGCATCAACCTGGGGGAAGGAGGACTCTGCAGTTTGTTCTTCCAGAGGCAGAGCCTGCCCCATGTTCTGGTGGCCCTGCAAATGTACCCGGGGTCACAGTGGGCCACTCTACCTTGTGGGCAGGGAAGGTGTCCCGGAGGAGAAGACATTTGTAGGTTGTAGGATCACTACTCTGAACCTTCCCCAGGGCCTAGCACAGCCTCTGGTGGCTGTAAAATAAATGTTGAATGAACGCAGAGGACAGAATGTGAGTTCTTGGAGGTTCTCGCTCAGCTCAATCATTTTCTTACACTCTGGTTATTATCTTTTTTTTTTTTTTAATTTTATCCATTCATTTGAGAGAGAGAGAGAGGGCATAAGGAGGGGGAGTGGCAGGCAGAGGGAGAGGGAGATGCAGGCTCCCCGCTGAGCAGAGAGATGATGGAGGGCTCGAACCCAGGACCCCAGGATCAAGACCTGAGCCCAAGACAGGCACCGAACTGACTGAGCCACCCAGGTGCCCTCTGGTTATTCTCTGATGGGCATAATGCTCTGCTTTCACCCTTTGCAGTCGCATCAATTCCGACAGCAAGTTAACATTAGAGGTTAGGAGGGCTCTCTGATTGTTCTGCAGAGATTTAGACCCGAGTGACTCGATCAAGGCCGTGGAACCAGACTGAAAATGCAGGGCGAGCTCTGGGACGTCTCCAGATGGAGAGTGGCTGCCCTGGAAACTCCCCGGGGGAGCGGTTGATGGCATTCCAGGGGGTCCTACTCACTGAAGTCATGTCCACAAGACTTCAGCCCATGTCACCACCTGGCACCAAGTCCTATTTGCTATTGTCCCCCAGCACACAATGAGGGAATGCTGGGATGCCTGAGCTCGGAGAAGGTGCTGGAACCATCCTGTGCAAACTCATTTTGCAGATGAGATCATTGAACCTAAGAGACCGGCAAGTTATGGTCAAAACGTGCCACTTCCCAGGTCCAGAGCTCATTCTGATAACAGTACTGCTTCCGAGGCTATTGTAAGGACCGAATGAGCTCACCCACCCAGGGTGCTGACAACAGTGTCTGATGGACAGAGGTGGCTCGGAAACATTTGTCATTGCAGCCACTGTGTCTGGCACACAGTAAGGGCTCCATAGACAGCAGCTGTTACAATAGTGCAGAGGATGCTCCTCTTTTGTTCCTGCAAACTCATTTCAGGGAGGCCCTCCCCTGGGTTGTCCTGACGCGCGGAGAAGACAGGCTGAGGGTGTCGCGTATTGGAATTGCAAATATGTTGATTGGATTTTCAAGCATGTATTTATTAGAAGGCAAATGAGCAAGAGTGACCTTAATACTGATCAAATCTTGGCTCTGTTTTTTTTTTTTTTTTTAAGTAGGTTATGGGGAGGGAGGATGAGGGTCATTGTTGAGTGGAACAGGGCTTCAGCTGGGAAGACGAGAAGGTTCTGGAGATGGACGCTGGTGGTGGTTGCACCGTACTCGATGCTAGGGAACCGCATGCTTACAAGTCGGCCAAACGGTAAATTTTACGGTATGTGTATTTCACCACAACTAAAAGCGAAGTAAGTCATACGCTCTTGGACCTTGCTCCTTTAAACACTGCCTTTCATTTACGGGGTCATTCTTTGTGTCAGGTGCACCACCGAGCATGCGCCGTAGACTGGCTCGTCAGGACTTTTACCAGCACATCTCATTTCCCGTGCGGGGAACTGAGGCTCAGAGAGGTCCCGCAAGGCTGTGGCCACCTCTGCAGGGACACCACGGAGAACGGGACGGAGTTTGCAAACTGAGCCGGCCCGTCCGATGGGCGTCTGTGCCACGTGTGTGGCACCCGCCCAAAACTGCCATCCTGATCAGCAACCCCGAACAAGGGACGCCTGGTGGCTCAGCGATTGAGCCTCTGCCTTCAGCTCAGGGCATGATCCTGGGTCAGGGATCGAGTCCCTCATCGGGCTCCCACGGGGAGCCTGCTTCTCCCTCTGCCTGTGTCTCTCATGAATAAATAAATAAAATCTTAAAAAAAACCAAAAAACAAACAAAAAAAAAACAAGCAGCCCGGCAATCATTCGCTGTACAAGTGTCATGATTTTTTGGTAACACTTGCTTGGCAGGCCCCTCAGGGTAGCCAGCCGCTGGCTGGGGTGCGGTGTGATGCTGAGAACCAAGAGAGGGAAATCCGGGTGCCAGCCAGAGGAGGCAGCGCACGCTCAGCCCCGCGCCACGGCGAGGGAGACCCGCATCCAGGGCACGCACACTAACTAGGGTCTCCAGGTGGGAGGGCACAGGGCCACTGCTGACATCCAGCGGCCGTCTGTTGGCCAAGCCAGGGGCCCTTGGGTGTGGGGCTGTGTCCCCCCGGAGGAAGGCCCGCCTCTTCCTAATTCACCCAAGGAGGCCTCCTGGGCGGCAGACACCTGACAGCCCTTGAGGAAGTGAGGGCTCCCCCGGGCTTGCCTCGGTCCACGTGCACTATTTGGGGTGCTGGCTCGTCAAGCTGCCCCTGATGACCGGTTCCGAGGCAGCATGGGAAGCGTCTAAGAGCAAGGGCATCCTAGTGGGCAGGCCCGGCTGGGCTCGGCCTCCTGCGTACTGAGCGGCCTGAGCCAGGCACCGGAGCTGCTCGGAACTCGTTTTCCTGGGCAGTAAAATGCCCAGATGGTGGTTCGTCATCATGGCATCGTGAGGGTTCACTGGGGCCCCGTGTCTGGCTCGCACTAAGTGCTCGGGAAGGCTGGCCCGTAACTGATGACTTGTCTTCCCACAGCAGGTGCGCTGGGGAGACACATGGGCCCGCGCAGGTTTGCAGGGCCCTCACTGCTGTGATGCAGTGGATTTTTCTCCAGGTCCATTCGGCAGGTGCTGTCCCTGCGGCATCGCATCTCCTCGTCCATACAAGGGCTCAGGGCGCCTGTGGTTTCTAGCTCCATCCTGCACTAGCATCCGAGTCTCAGGCACGGCCCTGAGAGCTCCCCCCTCCCTCCCTCTCTTCTGCCATCCAGCTCCCCTCCTCCATCCTTCCATCCACACCTCCCTCCCTCCCCCTTCCCTCCCTCCTGCCCTCTTCGGCTCCCTACCCATCGGGAGAGAGGGGGTGCCTACCGTGAAGGTGCCACTTGGAAGCAGGTGGATGAATGATGCTCCGCTTTGAACAAGATGGTGACGGAGCCCTTTATACCCCCAAGGGAAGACCCTTAGTCACGTGATCCCCCTCTCCCTCCTCACCTGAAGAGGATGGGCTTTTGTGCAGGTTGGCAGGTGGGAGGCCTCTGAGGGGGAGGAGGACATCATAATGCTACGACTTGGAGCAGGTGAGGCTCTATATTAAGAGGCCCATCTTGAGCCTTCCAGGAGACCCAGGGTCTAATCAGAGAACAATGGCTCCCCTGTTCCCCACCTCCCACCTCCCACCTCCCCTCAAAGGCCTAGAGGCCCAGGGATTGTGTCTCGGGGTCATCAGCTTCCAGAACCGATGAAAGTCACGTGGGCTCTCCCACGGGGAGAAGGGCTGGCTTTGTCTGGTTTAGTTCATTCTTCAGCAAGAGGATCTCTGGGGTGATTCTTATATGTTCCTGGCCTCAGGCCTGGGAATTTGATGCCTCTTTTCTTATGGGGTTTCCAGCCCCAGCTGTGGGGTGGGGTGAGACGGAGCTTTATAATCAGACATGCGAGGATCGGGTGCCAGCCCTGCCACTCATTAGCAGTGGGACCCTGACCTCGGGCTTGGCTCCCCCATACTTTTCATGGGGATGACCCCACTGGGACTGTGTGAACAAGGCGAGCTAAGGGTGGTGCATGGTGAGGCTCATGATCCTAGATGCCTCCAGAATTTCAGGTTTCCTTTCAGAGCTTAAGAGGGAGAGCAAGCATCTACTGAGCACTACTGTGTTTTTACGGGATTGGGTCCCTCTCTCCCAGCAGCCGCCCTGGTAATCCCACAGTCATGACAGCCCGCACAGCAAGGAGTCCACTTCACAGACAGGACACACGGGTCGGCGTGGGGGCTTTTGTCCAAGCTCACGGTGATGGGATCGAGCTTGGCTGACAGGTCGGCCCAGCGGCGCGAGCCCTCCGAGTGGTTCACCTGCCACCACCTGCTGGAGCACAGGGGCCCATCCGACGATTAACTCTGCGGGAGCTGAGTCTTTACAGAGTCCACCAGAGGCTTCTGCAAATAATGAGTTGCCCTTGTGCATTGAAGCTTTCGTTTATAGATCATTAGTTATTATTCGGGGTCTCGTGAGCGCTGATGATGAACGAAGCCACGCTGCCCCCATCTTTACCCACCGGCACAGAAGACACTTCGTCTCTAAACTGCGAGGTCCACAGGCTGTGTGGCTCAGCGCCAAAACTCCTGCCTTCCCTCCCTCCCCTGCCCTCCTCCCCCCTGCCCTCTCACCTGCCAGTTTGGTTTGTATTTCGGGCATGAATGAAACAGACGAATGCACCTGCGCCTTTGCCTTGCGAAGAATCCCGTTTAGTGATGTTGCACCTGTAGCCGACTCCTCCATCAGCTCACTTACCTCGTCAGTGAACCTCTGGTGGCCACATGGGCACACAGTACCAAGAACTCTAGTGGGGGGAGGGAGCACCCCCTCAGGCCTCCTCATTGCCCTAAGCATCCTCCAAATCGGGACTTGCTCAGCTCAGAAAGGGTCAAACCTCTCCCCTTAACCTCCAGCAGACCGTGGACTCCAGTTTGCTCTTGGATCCTGTTTTCCTCCTGCCACAGCTGCTGTTGTGACTGGAGAAAATCGGTCCCGTGTGGTCCTCCAAGCCTCTGTCTTTGCTGCGATGTCAGATCCCTACACACACCTCCAGGTCCTCCATATATGGGCTTTCAAAAGTTAGCCCCGCTAGGCCGTCATCGTCGTGGCGTGGGGTGGGTGGGCCCACTTGGGCTTTCCCCCCCAAGTGAGGAGCCAGGGCGTTCGGGCTGAGTCATTGTCCCACCTTCCCTGATGGTAGATTTCTCTTTGGGGAACTTCTGGGATCCTTCTCTGCCAAAGAGCCTTCATTACTACCAACGTTATCCATTAGAGAAGGTCCCCTCAGATTAACCCACACCTGATGAATGGTGCTGTTTTCTCCATTCCTATCCAGACACCGGGTCCCTTTGCACCAGCAGATTTCCTGTGTCCTCCTCAGCTTTGCAAACTAGAGGGTCCTCTGCAGGCCTCAAGAGTCACGACAACAGGGATTCCCCAGCTTGACATTTGCATAACTTTGAGGCTCTCTCAAGAGTCCTGGAGAGTAAAAAGAAATCTGTGTGTGATCAGAGAGGGAAGTGCCTGGCTGCTTCTCTCTCCAATTTCAAGTTCTTAGCCTTTCCAAGAGCCTTGTGATTCACAGGGAGTCAGAGCAAGGGCACTCAAGTGTCTTCCAATGGGGGAAAAATAGGTTCTACTTAGACTGCAAATGGAAAGTGAATTTTCTTACCAGGAGGTAGGCACAGATCACAAAGGTGGGGCTCTGATGTCAGAGCAGACATCTCATCACGAACATGAGAAAGTGGAGCAGGAGATCCAGGCACAGGAACGAGGAACTATGGGGTCGGCACAGGGCCATTGGAAAGAGCAAGCCTGCTTGGCAATGGTCTGCACGGAGACTTGGCATTCACAGGGATGTTGGGACTACTGCAGACTTGGAAAAAGTTAAGAGGGGCTTGAATTAATAAAGGACACACCTGCACCCGTAGGTGTGCAGGAAAGGGTTGACCCAGCAGGGCCAGGGCATGTGAACCTTGCATCTGCCGAAGAAAAGTCTTAGCCCTTAAACAGCTCCCGGGAGCTAACCTCTGAACCCTTGGAATCTCCTGCCCGATAAAAGTGTCCATCCACCTGGGCTTTGGGCCATGCTGGACAGTCTAAGCTAACAATGTGATTTTTTATTTTTGAAAATTTTATTAATTTATTTGAGAGAGAGAGCAGGCATGAGCAGGGTGAGGAACAAAGGGAGAAGCAGACTCTCCTCTGAGCAGGGAGCCCAACCCCACATTGGGCTCAAACCCAGGACTTCAGGATCATGACCTGAGCTGAAGGTAGATGCTTAACCTACTGAGCCACCCAGGTGCCCCTAACAATGAGATTTATAGGGGGTGCTTTGGGTTATACCATGTTGCCTTGACCTCTCAAGAGCTGGAGATTGAGTAATTGAGGTCAGCCATGTAGGCGCCTCATGCCTACAGGCCGATCCCAATTGAAATTCATGGTTCAGGGGATCCCTGGGTGGCTCAGCAGTATAGCACCTGCCTTTGGCCCAGGACGAGGTTCTGGAGTCCCGGGATCGAGTCCCACATCGGGCTCCCTGCATGGAGCCTGCTTCTCCCTCTGCCTGTGTCTCTGCCCCTCTCTCTCTCTCTCTCTCTCTCTCATGAATAAATGAAAAAAATCTAAAAAAAAAAAAAAGAAATCCATGGCTCGGATGAGCCTTTCTGGTTGACAATATTCCTTATGGGTTGTCATATGTCATTACTGGAACAAACCAGTGCTACCCATGCTGCTTCACTGGAGACCACAACTGGAAGCTGGTGCCTGGGCACTCCTGGGCCCTGCCCTCTGCCCCTTTTATCTTTGCTGACTTTAATCTCTGTCCTTTTGCTGTAGGGAATGTGATTATAGGAGCTGTTCCGAGTTCCATGAGGCCTATTAGTGAATCGCTGACCCTGAGAATGCTCTTGGAGGCCCCCGAATACCACAGGATCCACAGATGAGGAATCAAGACAAGAACTTAACAACAAAAACCCCACAACTCTCTATACTTCTTCCAAGGGAAGATCTCCTCACCTTCTACTTAGGGGTGCTTGGGCGGTGATATGGGTCCTATAGTGAGCAAGTCTGATGAGTTGTACATAACTGAGGGTGAGTTAATGGTATAGAGAAATCCTAGGTGAATCTCTTCACAGCATGGGCTCACTTTTCCTTATCTATCTCGTTCTCTTCCTACAATCCCAAGTTTAAGTCGCTTTGGGTCAGGGTCTCGGTGCCTGGACTAGTTTCTTCTTGCTAGAGTGACACCCCTCACACCATCTCTCCAGTCTCAGGATTGCTGCGAACATCATGGGAGTTTCTTGAGCATGGATTTATGTTTCCGTGCAGCTTCTAACACTTTGGCCTTCCACCTTCCCAGGAGTCACAGGAGAGAGAGAAATGCTACTTCCAAAAAGAACCTCTTTCAGTTCATTGATGACCTAGCTGGAGCCTGGCAAATTTTGCAAAGTCAGCCAACTCGGGCCAGGGGCCAGGGTGAAGAGATGTCGTCCAATTTATCAATAGGTCCCATCGCTTTTTCAAGGCCTCACACCGACTGGCAGATATTCTGGAGGCATTTTTGTTTTAAGGCTGGAAAGAAAAAAAGAAGAGGGAATTCAAGGGAGTGAGAAAGAAAGGAACGCTACAGGGACATAAATTCAGGTAGCACCAGCCATGGGCCAGGCTCCTCTGGAGGGCAGTGGCCAGGGACTCAGGAGTCTGTGTCAGAGAAGGGGAAGGGTGTGGACAAGACCCCGTGCTGGTTAGAAGCCATGTGGAGAGGGAGGTAGCATTCAGTTCTCCACTCTCCACCCCGTGATGGCTTCCCAGTCTCCTTGGTTTGCAAAAAGCTAATCTAACCTTGTTAATATGTTGTGCAGCAGATGTAATATATTGTTTGAGTCGAGACTGCAGTGTGGCAGGGACCGAGGAAGAGCTGTTTAAGTAGAGGTTGCTTGCAAGATTTCCTGCTCCCTCTGCCCATACCAGGCAAAGGAATTTCTTTGACTACTGAGCCCTCCACCCCCAAATGCGTGACTTTTATGCTGCAGAGTGAAGGTAATTTAAGTTCCATATAGTTCCACAAGTTTTAGAAAGTCAGAGTCCTTTGACTGGGAAGTCCAGGTAGATGGCCAGACCATTAGCTTGGGGACCAGTTAGGCCAGATCGGCCACTTTGTCTGCAGGAATGGGAGAAAAAACAAAGGTCACACCTGGCCTCTCTGGGAGTAAATGGGGGTTTTGATGCCATCAGGATAAGGAGAGGGGTACTGTATACCCTACTCCTAGCACCTCAGGCCACCTTTTTTATCTTGGATTATTTGGAGGAGCTTGGCTGGCTCAGTCCATAGAGCACGTGACTCTTGATCTCAGGGTTGTGAGTGTGAGCCCCATGTTGGGCATAGAGATTACTTAAAAGTAAAATCTTAAAAAACAAAACAAGAACAAGCTTTTTCTTGGATTATTTGTGCTCATTTAGCTTTGGTCAGGAATTTGGGCGTTTCTATGGGATCTGTCTTTTGTTTGATTTTTCTTTGTTCATTTATATGTTTACCTTACATGGGAGTCAGGGAGGATTCAGAAATTTGCTGGAGCTCACACAGAAAGCAACACTGCTTGGTAGGGCTGACTCCTGCTATTTTTCTTTTCTTTTTTCTTCTATGCCTAATTGCAAACATCAAACTGTTAGGTGAAGAGTAATCAGAAATACCCTCCACTTTATTTTTTTTTTTGGTCTAGAATTAATGAGGACTGCATGAGCTGCACCTACTGTGATTGGCCCCCAACGAAGGCAGGAACGACCACTGAGTTCTAGAACACTTTCATAGAAGGCGTTTATGATTAAGTTACAACACGGTCAGGTGTTTACTTACTCTGGGAGTGAGGCATCTGTTTCACCCTCTGACAGATGTAGGTGGCATTCTTCAGAAACCAGGAGTAGTATTCAAGACAGTACCTAAAGATTCCAATTAGAGTGGAAAGCAGTCACCATCCCTTGTGGCTAAGGGAAGATTATCATCATTTAAAAAGTCAGAGTATGAAACGCTTGGGTGGCTCAGTGGTTGAGCATCTGCCATCGGCTCAGGGCATGATCCTGGAGTCCCGGGATCAAGTCCCACATCGAGATCCCTGCGTGGAGCCTGCTTCTCCCTCTGCCTATGTCTCTGCCTCTCTCTCTCTCTCTCTCTCTCTCTCTGTCTCTCTTATGAATAAATAAATAAAATCTTTAAAAGATAAAAAATAAGATAAATTAAAAAGTCAGAGTGGCCAACTCTTCACAGTAAGAACCCCCTCTCCATCTCTACAAGGTGTGGGAAGAGAGGCAGGGGATGAGGCTGAGCAGGGAAAGGCTTAGACCTTGGAGTGAGAAAGCTATATTTTTAGTTCTGGCATCATTCTTGACTAGGGATGTGTGACTTCAGGCTGAGCATTCACTTCTCTGGGCCTTAGATTTTTCATCTACACATGAAAGGGCAATGCTAGAACCTACCCTCCCAGGTCATCACGAAGATTAAGTGAGCTAACGTGGACCAAGTTTCCAAACAGGGCTGGGCTTGTATGGTGCTCAGCAAATGGTGATGTTCATTTATTTGTTTGTTTGCGTGAGGTGGGGTGAGAAGAGCGCAGGGCTGTTACAGTTTACAAGGCCGCCAGTACTTGCAAAATAATACCCGGCTCTCGGCTGGGACTGCAGGGATGGCTTCGGAGGGCTTCAATGAAAGAGCACCGAGCACAGTTTTAGGAAGAAGAGCTTTCTGAGTGGGCGGCTCACTGTGGGACTCTGGGAATTCACCGGATACGTGATGAGGTTGGACCAAACATCTTCCCATTTCTCTCCCGTCTCCACCGCTCTGTGATTCTAGCATTCTCTGGGGAGCCACTAGCTGCTCAAGTAAAGCTGGCTGTAAGGATTCCCCAGGCTCTATCACTCTCAATTTATAGGACACTGAGACATTAAGAAAACTAGGGCACAGAGATGGTCTGATTTGCCTGAAGACTCACTGTTCTCAAGAGGCAGTGCGGGATTTTTACCCACGTAATCCGCTTCATGCCCGAGCGCGCTGCCGTTCCAACAGGGCTATACTCATTTTGCAGAAGAACAAACTGAGGCTCAGAGAGATTACATGACCAGCCCACGTAGCGTGTACACAGCAGAGCCTAAATTTAAACCCGGGTCTGCTTGGTTTCAACCCCCATCACCCGCCCCCCAATCGTACAGCACAGTAAGCTACCTACTAGCTTTGAGGGTGCGGTTCTGCGGCCTAATCCCTAATCTCCCCTCGGCTAGCCTGAAGTGGGCCAGCTTGACAAGATTGTCTTCTAACAACCGCAAACAAAATGCTTAGAAAGCTTCCAAAACAGAGAGGATATCCTACTACCCTGGGGAATAGGTTCAATCTGTTCTGAATAAAGGAGGAAATGCACAGCCGGGAGGAGCAGCTGGAGCCCGATGGGAAAAAGTCCAGACTTGCTTGCCAAGAGCTCGCCAGGTGCTTGAAGACAGCAAAGCTCCCCTGACAAGGGACCTGTGCCAGGGCCACTGGCCCATCACCTTGGCTGCAGCCACCCTGCCTGTCCCGGTGGACCTGCGATGCTGCAGGCTGCACCTCGCTTGTCCGTCTTTGCACTTGCTGCTCCTTTAGCCTGGAGTGGCCTCTCCCACTGCCTGTCCTGGAAGCTTCTATTCCTCCATCAAGCCCTATCAGTGGCCCTGGTACATACTTGGGATCTGCCACAGTGCTTGTCACACTGTTTTGTAATTTCTCTTTACGTGGCCAACTTCCCCAGTCAAGCATGATTTTTTTGATCACGGAGGCTGTCCTATTCAACAAACACAGAGTCCAGCCAGCCTCCCACTCTATTAGTCCTAGCCGGGACTCAATGTTTAGTATGAAATTATAGAACAATTCACTATTAGGTTAAAATACAGGGATAAGCTCAGATTCATAGACGCTTCATCTCCCTAAATTTTCACTTAAAGCTCTTTCTGGAAACTTCCTCCTTCCTCATGTATCCTTCCACCCAGCACTTGCAATACAGATTTTTTAAATGTGATTTTTTTTCCCCCAAGGGGATATGAAGAATAGCTTCTGCCTCTGGGTATGCCTTGGTTCTGTCCCTCACCCTGTCGTATTTTAATTTGTATTTAGGATCATGAAATCCTCGGTTTCTGGGCCTGTTTCTGATTCACCTCTCAATTCCCGGGGCTCGGCATGGTGCGTCACGCGTAAATAGGAGAGACTCAACTCGTGTTGTTGATTTGAAGAGCTGTTGGAAGTAGGCTCTGATGGTGGGATCCTGTGAGAAAGCATGGTTGCAAAAGTGTTCTCTTCCTTAGGACGAAGGGACAGCATGCATGGTGGGGAAATGCCTCCTCAATGCTTGCTAACACCCTTGGGTCTGTGGACCTTGGTCAGGCCTCTCTCTGGGTGGAGGAAGAAGCATTGCTGATGGAAGGATCCAGGACAAGGATTTAATGGAAAGAAGCTTCAAACCCAGACTGGGGGCTCAGAGCTAGTGGATGATGGAGGTTTGAAAAGCCAAAGAGTAGGGGCGCCTGCCTGGTTGACTCAGTTGGTAGAGCACACAACTTTTAATCTCGGGGTTATGAGTTCAAGCCCACATTGGGTGTAGAGATTGCTTAAAAATAAAATCTCAAAAAGCTGAAGGATCATGAGCGGACTTTGGAAGGAACGTTAAAGATCTTTGGGATTGGCCCCGGACCACTGGAGAAGACGTGTTCATCCATGTTTGTTTGGTTCTGGGTTTATAGCCAAGACTAAACCCCAGAAGAAAGGATAAAATGTCTGCACTCGAGGGTGAGAAAACCTTCATGCCTAGAACATCTAATATGAAGCACAGTCTGCCTTCTAAGTGTCTTTTTACGATCTTCTTATTAGGCCAGCAAATAACTGCTAGGGATTTAGAAGGAGCTGGGATTTCGATGGACATGTCCTCTGGTTGTTTTGTTCTGGCAAATCTCACCAGGTAGAGGCCAAGTCTACCAGGGGTGACTCAGCCAGGCTCAGTTTACACCAACTCGGCTCACCTCCGCTCGACTAGATGTATTTGCTGTGTCAGGCCTTGCACTGTGTTCCGGGGACCCAGGAATGAATGAGGTTCCATTCCTGGCTCTCAAGGAGGTGATGATCTAATAGGAGACTCACTAGAGAGTCTAATCTGTTGCCTGTCTGTTCCTGGCCGCCTGTGGCCTACAGAGCAGCCACACAGCGTATACAGCCCCTCAATACTGGCTGTGGGAAGGGACAACTGGCTCAGGTTACCTCACAGCCTCCGTCCTCGGGTCTCTCTTCCTGCTCGTGCAGAGGCATTGCTGGAAAAAGCGGCACAGCTCCATCAGGCAAGGGTTGAGCTTCTGGATGGCCAGGGTGAGGGGAGCAGCTGTGATGGCCCCTTCCTCGAGGAGCACCTGAGGACACCCTAGAAGAGGCAATCCCAGGCCACCGAAATCACCAAGGGTCGAGCAAGCACCTTCCCTCTGACAGGTACGATACTTGGTGAATAGAGTCTCGCCCCTGATCTCAGGTGGCTCTGGGACAGAGAGGTAGACAAGCGTTGTTTCGTCAGTGCCCAGGAAAGCTGCTGTGAGAAAACAAGAGGCAGGTGGAGAAAGGTGGGGTCCAGTTCCCAGAGGAAATCAGAGATGGTTTCACTGAGAGCAAATATTAAAAAAGAATCCAAAAACATTAAACAGAAGTGAATAAGGTGGAGGCATCTCCAGAGGAAGAGGTAGGGTATGTGAGGACCCAACCTCATGCAAGGGGATGGTTTACTGATAGGGAAATGGAGCATAATTGGATGGTACAGAGGGTGTGGGGTATGGTGTGTGTGTGTGTGTGTGTGTGTGTCTGTGTGTGTGTGCAGGCATATGTGTGAGGGTGTGCACACATGGGTATGTGCATTTTGCATGGGTATGTGGGCATATGTATGTACATGTGTGAGACTGGGTAATGTGTATGGGTGTGTGTCGCCTGATGACCACGAGGAGGATTAAAGGAGACAATTTATGCAAAGCAAACTGCAAAGTTCCTGCTATGGAATAAACAATAAATAATAGCTATGATTACCGATCTATTAAAAATGTATTGAGCAGAGCACCTGGTTGGCTCATTCGGTCAAATGTCAGACTCTTGATTTCCACTCAAGTCATGATCTCAGGGTCCTGGGATCAAGCCCCACATCGGGCTCCCTGCTCAGCGTGGAGCCTTCTAGGGATTCTCTCTCTCTCTCTCCCTCTGCCCTTCCCCTTTTCCCCATGTGCATGTTCGCTCGCTCTCTCTCTCAAGTAAATAATCTTTTTTAAGAAGAGGAAAAGAGGCTTCCTCTTACAGAGCTCACCCTTCAGTGATTTGAAGACTATATTAGGATATTGATAATAATCTTCCAAAAAAGAATTGCTAGTTACTATCAAGAAAGATGATCTAAAACCTGGAAGTAAGTTCTGGGGATTGTCTAGCAGACTCGGTGGGGGATTATCTGGTTACATAAGGGTATGTGCCTTTGATTGATCTATTGAGTAGGTGATTTTACAACTCTGAAGACATTAGCTGATAGTAACGTAAATGACTGTCATCTGAGAGCAACACAAATAATTCTTGTCCATAAGCAATGTAAATGAATCATGCCTGGGCAAGGTGCAACTGTTTTTTTTTTTTTTTTGTCTAGTGAGAAAAAAATAACTTATTGCAATACGATATCAATTAGTAAATTCCCTTCCAAATTCCTGGGACTATAAAAATCCCTATTCCTCACACTCTCCATTGAGCCAATTTTAATCAATTCATTAATTAATGGTCGAATAATATCTCTGACATGTGTTTGTTTCATATTTTTATGAGTCATGTTTTATGATTTGAAAGTTATAATTTAGCAGCTTTAGATTTATTTTTATATTTGCTTTTTAAAAATTTAATTCCAGTGTAGTTAATGTACATACATATATAATATAACAAACTAATATTATTTTCAGGTGTATGATATAGTGATTCATCACTTTTATACATCACCCAGTGCTCATCAACATGTGTGCACACTCTTTATCCCTATCACCTGTTTCACCTGTGCCCCCAGCCCCCTCCCCTCTGGTGACCAGCAGTTTGTTCTCTATATTTAGGAGTACAGTATGCTTTTTGCTTTGTCTCTTTTCCCCGCTTTGTTTTGTTTCTTAAATTCCACATATGAATGAAATTATATGGTATTTGCCTTTCTCTTATTGACTTATTTCACTCAACATTATACCCTCTAGCTCCATCCACTTTGTGGCAAATGGCAAGATTTCATTCTTTTCCATGGCTGAGTAATATTCCATTGTGTATATAGATAGACCACATCTTATTTATCCATTCATTTATCAGTTATATATGTATTAAAGTGGAGAGAAGGCTCATAATGTTAGGAAAAGATTTAGTAAAAAATGTAGACAGGAAATGTATTTTGAATTTTATCCTGAGTCCATTAGAACAATAAACCCTCCAGAGCATTTATCCATTTTTGTAAGTATGCTATGGCTTTTTTTCTTTAACATGTATTGCACACCTGCTATGTATCAGCTACTTTCCTAAGTTCTTTACATACATCGTTTCATTTAATTCTCATAAAACATCTATTTTATAGAAGAGGATACAGAGAGCCTGAATGATCCTGTAGTTTGATCAGTTATATAGCAGGTAGTGGCTCTGGCAGGACCTGAGTCTGGAGCTCATAACCAGCACACTTTACTACTCAGAGCATCCTTGACATTTCTGAAGCTTGATTTCCATGCCTCTCTCCCCTTCCCAACCTCTCCCATGCTTCTCCATCTCTGGAAATGGCTCTTTGCTGCTCAGCTGTCCAAACTTGGGTGTGATGTTTGGTTATGTCTTGGGGGATCACGCCACCATCGTCACATTTCTTGATACCTGAATATCACTCAAGTCTCCCTATTGAGTCAAGTCTTCCCCAGCCAACTCCTAGTTCCAGCCCCCATCATCTCTGGCTGTGGTTAGTACAACACTCTCATATCCTCCCCTCTTTAGTCTCCACTTTGCAGCCAGAGAAGCCTTTCTGCACCACAAATCTGACCATGTCACTCCCACTTGTCTCAGGAGAGGAGGTCCACATTCCTTCTATGGCCCTGGGACAGCGCCCTGTCCCCTTGCCAGCCTCTGCTCCCTCACTCCTCATCACTTTCCTGTAGCATCAGAATTCCAGCCCCTGGAAAAACATCTGTCCTTTCCTGCCTCATGCCTTTGCATAAGCTGTGCCTCTACTTAGAATGCATACTTAGAGGCTACCTTGTTCTGGTGCCTCTTTCTTTCTTTCTTTCTTTCTTTCTTTCTTTCTTTCTTTCTTTCTTCTTTCTTTCTTTCTTTCTTTCTTTCTTTCTTTCTTTCTTTCTTTTTCTCTTTTCTTTCTTTTCTTTCTTTCTTTCTTTCTTTCTTTCTTTCTTTCTTTCTTTCTTTCTTTTTTCCCTAAAGATTTTATTTATTTATTTATTTATTTATTTATTTATTTATTTATTTATTTATTTATGAGAGAGAGAGAGAAAGGAGGGGCAGAGGGAGAGGGAGAAAGGATCTCAAGCAGACTCCACACTGAGTGCAGAGCCCAATGCAGGGCTTGATCCCACAACTGCAAGATTATGACCTGAGCTGGAAGCAAGAGTCAGATACTTAACTGAATGAGCCACCCAGGTGCCCCCAGATGCCACTTTATGGATGAATGAAAACCTCTTGAGCAATCCCTCCAGATGGAGCTAATCTCTTCCTCTCTGGCTGCACATAGCATTTACTGCTTTTTCTCTTAAGAACTTAACCATGAAAGATTCCTAACTCTGGGAAATGAGCAAGGGGTAGTAGAAGGGGAGGTGGGTGGGGGGTGGGGGTGACTGGGGGATGGGCACTGAGGGGGGCACTTGATGGGATGAGCACTGGGTGTTATACTGTATGTTGACAAATCGAACTCCAATAAAAATATACATATAAAAAACTTAATCAATTTCTTCCTCGAATTGCAATTATTTTATACAGATGGAGAATCTTGGGACAGATAACACAGAAGAGTGGAAGGAGCACAGGCTTGGAATTAGACAAATGTAAGCTCAAAATTTAGTTACTTTTTAGGTGTAGCATTCACTGAAATTGCTTAATGAAGATAACATTACCTATCTTGCAGAATTATTGCAAAGAAAGGGTAAAAATAGGCTTAGTACAGTGCATGGGAAACAGCAGAAGCTCAATAAATATTCACGGAGTGGATGAAGGAGTCAATCTCAGAAGACTTTGTGGCATGATTTCTTTGTGAATGGGAAGAATCAGTTACTGGAAATTGTCAAAACCCCTTTATTTCATACTTACATTTCTTATTGTATGGATGGATGGACAGAATGACAGAGATGATAGATAGATAGATAGATAGATAGATAGATAGATAGATAGATAATAGAGAGAGCTATATAAGTAGATACAGATACAGATAGTTTATATAGTCAACTCGTTTCCCAAAACTCAGTCTGACAACTGCCCCCCATCTGCACCAACAGTGTGTTTCTTTAGAACCTCTGGGGGAAAATGGCTATAATTTCTTTTGGCAGTATAATCATGGCTTTGTGTCTGAAAGGCCCATTCACTGCAGGTTGGGAGTAGGGCTGGGGCAGATCTCCAGTGTATGAAAAAAGAGACTGTGTAGTCTCCAGGAATTTAATAATGCCCTGCTGACATAGGCCTGGATAGTCCAGGAACATTCTGGAAACTGGCATACAAAGGCACCCAGGAGTGGGAGGGGCCTGAGGGCTCCGCCAGCTTTGAAGGGCTCACTTTGTATCAATTTCTGTCTTCTGGAGCAGAAAGGAAGAGAACGAGGCATCCAAAAATGGAAAAAAAAAAAAAAAAAAAACGCATCACGAAACCCAGAAACTGAAGCGCAGAGCCTCTGTGAGGAGTCTCAAAAACCCAGCATAAGCCCAAAACATGGTTTCCTCTAGAATTCCATAGAAATTAAGGGTCAGGGATGAGAGAGGCAGGGTGTCCTTTCAAACACAACAAAAGTAGGGGTGCCTGGATGGCTCAGTTGGTTAAGCACCTGCCTTTGGCTCAGGTCATGATCCTGAGGTCTTGGGATCAGGTCATGGTCTCAGGGTCCTGGGATCGAGCCCCAGGTCAGGCTCCTTGCTCAGCAGGGAATTTGCTTCTCCTTCTCCCTATGCCCCTCCCCTGCTTGTTCTCTCGCTCTCTCTTTCTCTCCAATAAATAAGTAAAATCTTTAAAAATAATAAGTAAAATGCAAAAAAAGTAAGCTGCATCCAGTGAGTGGGGGTTGAATTTGGGAGTCACCCGTTCCTCCTTCCGCCGCCTTTGCTGACATCAGGCTCATGAAAAGAACAGCCTCTGTTTGCAAAGTGCACAGCGCCTCACTCAATAGGTGTTCACTCGATAAAAGTTGATTGGATTAAGTTATGCGGAGCTCTGTAGTTCCAAATCACTTCCACACACATTATCTTACTCAATACAAAACCATGGGAAATAAAGACAGTTTTAGTGCCCATGATAATTGTTATTATTCTTGCTTCCCAGTCGAGGAAACTGAATTCCCGAAGCTGAGCGCTGGAGCCCGCCTCACCAGTAAATAGTAGAGCTAGGATTTAATCCCAGCACTCTGAATCTAAATTTATCTAGCAAACCTCTTTTTATTGCACTACACCACCTCTTTCCAAATACACAAGGGCGACAGAGCGGCAGGCTGCCGGGACGTACTTGAGACGTGGTGGGGTCCTGGGACCAGGGCCGGCTCTTCTCCAGTGGTAGGTGGCCATGCTGCAGGGAGGTCCCCTGCAAGGGGCAAGAGTGGCCACACAACAGTCAGCACAATCTGGCTTTGGGTGATGCACACAACTAAGGAATAATAACACCTTAAGGATAAAGCATTCTCGAAATCTAGAGGGAATTGTAGCCAAGAAAGAGGGAGTGCTTTATGCAAATCGCAGGGCAACTTAGCAACATGGCAAGGCTTGTAAACGAGTTCTCCTGCCTCTTTTGCTGCTAGAACTGATGAAGTATGATGCCAGGCTTGGTCAGCCTACTGGCTCCCTTGTTCCCACTACCCCCCACCGCTTCGGAGCCCTACCCCAAAGCCATGTGGTACTGGGATTCCCTTCCCAGCCGCATGTTCTTACCTGTCTGTGGATATTTTGGAGCTGGTGCCTTGGTCGGATTTGGGGTCTGTGTGCCAGGGGTGGAGGATCCTGGGAGGAAGAGAAGGAGGGGGAGAGCCCATGTTTTTTCTTGGGGTGCATGATGGGGAGAAGAAGCCCCATGCCACCAGTTATGCCCTAGTCAACCAAAGGTGATGCCTTCATGCCCATCCTTGTAAATTGTCTGTCTTCTTCATGGTAGAGCATGGGCTCACCTCAGCAATTCTTTTCATCATGTTCGTAAAGTCCTGGCTTAAGGACCGCTTCAGGATACGAACCTTGCTGTCAAGAACCTGGTCTCTGGCAAAAGTGGCAAAGCGCCTTCTTGGAGGGGGTCCGAGGGTGAGGGAGATGGGACGGGCCATTTCACTTGTGTGGTGAAATGGAAGCAAAGGGGGTGAGGCTGACCTGCACGAGAGCAGAGAGGATGGAGGTTGGGGGCAGAGGACATGTTCTCTGAGATGCAAACATAGTGGTTAGTGAGGAGAACAGGCCTTCCAGGCAGAGCAAAGAGCTTAAGCAAAGTCCCAGAGAAGTGAGTGGCAGTTCGTTTGCTATGACTGGATGGCTGGACTCTCGGGGATGATGTGGAGGGGTGAGGTGGGGGGGGGGGAAGCCAGCTGCTGGTTCCTTATGCTCCCCTGCTAGGCCATGGGTGTGGCAACATTGCATTAGATGCTGCTTCTGCTCCACGTGGGCCGCTGCGTTGGTACCCAAGCTGGGCAGCATCACACATGTGCAGACCACTATGGTCAGGGGGCCCACCTACATGGGGCAGTCTTGCCATTTTCTTAGAGGGGGTCAGCACAGGACTATAAGCCCCCTGAACCCAGAAGGTGTCAATTGAAGCTTGCTAGCTGGGTGCAACAGAGCAGCTTTAATCACAACCCAAACACAGAGTTTAACTAAATGACTGTAGAAATTATAGAGTATTAGAGCTGAAAGGGACTTCGGGCAAAAGCAGACCCAGGCTCTCCTCTGGTGATGTCCTGCTGGCCACTGCCCTTTGCGAAGTGGGTCCCTAGGAGCCGGCCACCACGCTGCACTGGGGGTGCAGTGGGACAGGTTGGTAGGAGTTGCCAGGGACTGAGTGGTTCCCAGGTGCCACATGCTGAGCTGAACGCCTTAGTGAAGCCACCTGATTCAATCCTCACAGCTGCTCCAAAAGTTAGCTATCCCCGCCCCAGTTTTGAAGATGAAAGAACCAGGACTCAGAGAGATCAAGAGAAGGGTCTCAGGACAGACAGCAAAGGTGGAGTCAGGATTTCAACCCTGCTGTGTCTGGAATAAAGACCAGACAGTGTAGCCTCGGGTTAGCCAAACCCAAATGTATTAGCTTTTATTGTTCCTATGCTATCCTGTGAGGTGTTTCTCCCATCGATTGCAGTTATCAAAATTGCATCCCCAGATCTGTTGGTGCAATTGAGATTTTGAGTCTCAAGGCAAGACTTCGCATGTATACCTTCCATTTCTTAAAGAAATGCAGGTGGTCCTGCCAACTTTTCCTGAATGCCTGTTACGTTCCAGGTTCTTGAGGGGGGAGCATGGCTCACAGGCAGGAAGGTCAAATTAATGGACACGAAGCACAGACATGACGAGTCTTCTGATCTCCAGCTGTGGTGAGCTTGGAAGAAGGGGCACTGGCAGCAGGTGCCAGAGGAAGTGATTTAAAAATAAATACAGTAAAACTTTTTTGTTTGATTATAGGAGGATAAAAATATGGAAAATTCATGACAGTGGAGTGAAGAAAAATAAAAATCATATCAACTTCCCAGATATAGTCAAGGTTAATACGTTGTGAATTTCTTTTCAGTCTTATTTTGGTTCACTTTCTATTTTCTGTGTGTTATTTATTACACACTTACGTAAACACATAGATACATGAAACTGAGATCACATTTGACAACTTTTTTCTTGTTTTTTGTAACTCAGGCTTTCCTGATAGCACATGATTGCATATGAATGCACATCATTTTATTTGTGTATGTAGTTAACGAGTACGCCACATTATATTGCATATACATCGTGCATATGTAATTAATGAAATAACATTAATACCTACTGATCCTATGCCAAAAAGGCAGTTGAATTGGCTGGAGGGAACAGTATTGGCTCCTAATGGTCACTTGCTTTATGAGCAGGGAAAAAGAAATTTTTCTGGAAATTGGAAATTTCTAAGTTCAACACATAAAACAGAGAGAGCATGGGAGACCCTGCAAAGAGGGAGTTTCCATTCATTCATTCATTCATTCAAGGTGAAAGAAGAGGGTTGGAGTAAAGAAAAGGAAGAGAGAGTTTGCTTTATGATTGTTAATTATGGTGCTAACTTAGGTTTCATTACTTTGCTGTGCATTGTATTTCAAATATTTAGAAAATGTTTTAAAAACAGACAGTGCTAAATTTAGCTTAAAAATGGGGGAAATGAGAGTGAGCACCTCCTCTTACCTGAGGTTGGGCTGGCCTGGGAGGAGCTGCCCGGTGTGGCTGCTGTCCTAGAGGGAGGCCCAGAAAGGTTCCTTGTGGCCGTGGCCTCAGCAGGCGATGTCAGCGTGGAGGACAGCATTTCCCAGGGAGGCCCTCCAGGCGCCCAGAGCGTAGGCAGTGTGGGAGTCCGTGCCTGACTGTCCGTTGTCACCCATGGGGTCCTGGCCAACCTCCTGGTAGCTGATCATGAGACAGTAACAGGCCACTTACATTCTTGACCGATTTGATTCAGACATAAAATAACCAAAACACTGAAATGTTACCAAAGGGGAAATGCAACGTGCATGCATAAAACAAGTAACTCAGGGATTTAAGCTCTACCTTGAACTGGAATGAATAGAACAAAGTAAACTTTATTTTCCTAACTACCAATTAAGAAAGGAATCTCTAAATTCCTTGGACATCCGAACAGCGGGCTCTCTCAAAGTTCATCGTGTGACCCAGGTTATGGGGTTCGAGGTGAGGAGACCCTGAGAGGAAACTGTTTTTGCCTCCCTCATGTTATGACATTGAGAGCAAGTGACTTCACTTTTTTTTAGCTTTATCATTTAAATGGGGATGGTGATAAAGCTAATAACGATAATACGGTATCACAGGATTGTGACGAAGCCCAATCATCCCTCTCTGGTCTTTTTTTTAATTTTTATTTTTATTTATTTATGATAGACACACAGAGAGAGAGAGAAAGGCAGAGACACAGGCAGAGGAGAGGGAGAAGCAGGCTCCATGCCAGGAGCCCGACGTGGGACTCGATCCCGGGACTCCAGGATCGCGCCCTGGGCCAAAGACAGGCGCGAAACCGCTGAGCCACCCAGGGATCCCCCCTCGCTGGTCTTTTAAGTAATTCTATCTAGGTTTTCTCTTATTCATTTCCATGGTAGGCATGAAAAATATTTTTTTCAAGTTTTTAAAACTCACAGAGAAAAATTTAAATATAAAAGTTAAGTTGGTGGGACGCCTGGGTGGCTCAGCAGTTGGGCAGCTGCCTTTGGCTCGGGTTGTGATCTTGGGATCCGAGATCGAATCCTGAATCAGGCTCCTGCGGGGGGCCTACTTCTCCCTCTGCCTGTATCTCTGCTCCCCTCTCTCTCTCTGTCTCTCATAAATAAATAAATAAATAAATAAATCTTAAAAAATAAAAATAGTTAAGTTGCAAACAACTTCCATCTTTAAAATACTCAGATTTCTCATCCAGGACATGGTATATCACTTTATTTATTTAAATATGCCTTTATTACTCTCACTAAAGTTTTATAGTTTTTCTTATATAGAACCTAGCACTTTTTCCTGCTAGGCTTACAGCTAAGTATTTTATGGTTTTTCTTGCCACTAACAATCACATCTTTTTTTTTTTTTCTTCTTCATATTGTTCTGGGAAACTTTCTAATTATGTGGAATTGTCATGATACCAGCTCGCATACTAATGACTTTCTGGTTAGTGAAGTTGATTCATTTTCCTCATTCTTGCTTTCCTTCCTGCCTGACTCCCATCAGTTTTCACCTCCTCCAGGAAGTCCCCTCGCTGGGCTCTCCAGGATAATAGTTCTTTGTAGGATAGATCCTAACTATCAGTTTACTTGCCCCATGTCTCCTCCCTGGACTGTAAGCTCAGGAATGAAAGGGAACATTGATAGAGCTGTGCTTTTAGCAGCTAACCCGGAGTCTGGTATTAAAAACATCTTGATGAGTGAATGAATGAACGAATGAATTCTATAACTCTCGTCCCTTGTCGGAACTCATCAAGACAGTACTGGCTTTTAATGAAAGTGTTATCTCTGTTGTATCTTATTTCCAAATAGCATGAACATATCCTTTCATCTTCTGTGACAACAGTACTGATGGTGTCTACAAAGATGGTGGCACATGATGTATGGCAGCTTTCCATGCTGGCATCAAGTCATCAACATATTTTTGGCATCATTATCCAGCCAGCTACAAATTAACCTAACCCTGCCATGAAATGTTGACCTCATTCCACCACATACTGTTCATTTCAGGAGAGATATTGCTAAGTGCTTTGCTGAAATAAGAATACATCATGGTACAACATACTTCACTTAGGTAAGATACTCCTATTGGGAGATGCTGGGCAAAAGATATCAGGGAGCTCTCTGTACTATTTTTTGCAATGTCTTGTGAGTCTTCAACTATTTCAAAATTTTAAAAATCATACAAATAAATGTCAGCAGGACATTATGCCAATGATACTTGGTGCCTTTGCTTGTCTGCATCAAATTCATATTGGCTCACACCAATCTCTTATTTCAAGGATGCTGAAGAAGAACAGGGTCATTGGAGAAGGGATAATGGAAAGGTTTCACTTATTTATGTGAGCTTAGGGGGGGAACAGGTGGGAGAAACAGGACAGGAGGGGAAAGGGAGAGAAAGCTTCTTACCCAAGGATGGGAGGGTGGGTGAAGCACTGCCCTGCGTGGCCGTGGCCCTGGTGGGAAGCTGGGCAAGCCTGTCTGTGTTCCTGGTCTGCTCTCCTTCTGCAGGAGGAGTTGTCTCTGTCCATGGAGAGGTTCTTAGAGCAGATGCCCTGGTGCTCTGGACTCCGCGCAGGGGGCTTGTCCTCGGTAGCATTTGCTGGCTTGTGGGCTTGAGCTTTGAAGTCATGGCTGTGCTCCTGGTAGCTGTACATTCAGGGAGATGGTCAATGGCAGATTTAATATGCTTGACACTTTGAGCAAAAAATTGTCAAGCCACTGAAAGATTGTTGGATGCAAATGTACCAAACACAGAGATCCAAACCTTACTTGGAACAGTACCACATGTCACAAAAGAGGAGGATTTCTTTTTGAATGGCAAAATAAGCTAAAATATCAATTTCCAAAAACACTATGTGGAGAAGCACTGTGAACAGAATGCAAAGCTGTCAGACTGCAAAGTATCCGACATCCGACAGGTTTCCTGACAGAACCTGAATCCATCAGAGTCCTCACCCACCTCACAGCCCTCAGCAGCTTGATGGCTCCAGAACTTTTTCCTAGAAGGGGGACAGGCTTGATCCATGTGTCCTATGGGTGCAACTAGAGACCGGAGGTGGAATTTGGGGGCATCAGAAGCTGCCAGGAAGAAGCTGCCTGAAAGATGGGTCCCCACTGAAATAGCAGGAAGGCTCAATTCGGAGGGCGATCTACACAGTGCCCTTGGATGCTCCATGAAGACAGGGAAGAAAAGGCTCAGGTGTTCATTTTTACCTTCTAGCTCCTTTTGGGCAGCCTTTAGTGGTGGAAGCTGCATGTCAGGATGACAGGCTCCTATGAGCATTGGATCCCTTCTTCTGGGTTGGATTTCAGCCCTCACTTGCCCCTTTGGCAGGTCACTGTACAGGGCACATCCTGTACAAGGGTAAGACATGGTCCTGCATCCTCATCTCTTCTCTCCTGTTTTATTTCTGGGATCAGTAGAACCCACACGCACCAGAGGCCTGGTGCTTGTTTCCAGATCAATTGGACATAGGGCTAAGTGCCTTCCAATCAAACCATCACTCAGCCAGGTGACTGGCTATCAAGCACATCAACCTTGCAAATACGTGTCAACTTGTAAACATGTTCTCTCTTCCCAAGCATTTGTACTTCATAAAGGAAGACAAAGGGTAGATATAATTAAGATGGTGTGGGAAGGTCTTGGGAGGATTCTCTAAAGAAGTGAAATTGACCCAGTCCTTGGATCTGCCCTCAGAATCAAGTAGGCAAAGGGAATCCAACAAATTCCCACTTCATCGCCTCATCAAGCAGCCTCATTCCATACAAGTTGAGGTTCCTTCCTCAGCATAACTAAGATAAATAAACAGAACTGTTATAAAAGCAAATCAAGGCAGTCCCCTGAAGTGGAATTGGAGATTTAAATTTCATTTCACTCCAAGAAACGCTGTTCAAGAGCCTCCTATGGACATGATACCATGCAAGGCACCAGGGGGAAGGCAGATTGTGAGACTGAAGGAGACTTGGTGTCTGCCTTGAAGGATCATTCAGTGAGGAGACACACACAGAAAGTCACCAGTGTTCCAACCTGGAGTAACACAGAGTCCAAATGATGGATGAGTGTCATATTAAGGAGTCATAGAAGATAGAAGGCAAATATTGATTGGGGGATTTTTAGGAAAAAGGTGGCAGCAGCTGAGCTGGTGATTGACAGACATAGTGGGGCTCTGAAATATGGAAAAGTAGGAAGATGCTCCAGGCTGAGCAGAGCGACACGGGCATGCAGAGAGATGCCATCTGCAAGAAAGGCAGGAGTTTCAATGTCATTTTAGCAGAAGGTTCAAGGAAAAAGAGAGCAGATGAGGCTGGGCATGATGACAGAGCAATGTATGCTCCAGACTAAGGGCTTTGGACCCTCTGCTACCAACTCTGTTCTGAGCAGTGATGAGACAAAACCCAAATGTATTTTAAGACTATCGCTCTATTGGCAACAGAGGGATATTTTAAAGAAATATGAAAGGAAGACTGGTTCAGAGGCTATCCCATTTCAAAGGCAGATGAGAAGGACTGGAACCACAGCAGCAGCAGATAATCTTGGAGGACCAGCCAGATTCCAGAAACTTTATTCAGCTACAAATGATCATTAAGTGTAGGGGCGAAAGTGGGTTCAAAGGTAGTTCCAAAAATGCCACTTGTGCCACGGAAGAGGCAAGCAGATGGGCAGGAGTGTGCGCAGAGGGGTAGAGGATGGTTGGGAGGGGCTGGGTATTATAGGGTGACAATGTATACAACAGTGTCACTAATTCAATTATACAAAATCCAAGTAGTTAATCTGAGAAAAATGTGCCAGGTGATAAGGAACAGAGAGGTCTATGGAAAAGAGGAGGATGGTGTCCCTCCTAATGGGAGGAATGGAGACAGTGACTACTCAACTCCAGTGGAGTCATCATTTCTTCTTTTGTAAGAGAATCCAGAGATGAATTTTCTTTAGAGGTGAAACCCATTGATTTTAGCACAGTGTAGCTAAACAAAACACCCGAGGGCAGCATTCAGTTTTCATTTTGCTACCTGGGAACCCTGGCCTGGAGCCTCTAGTAGGAGCGTTGGGGATTTACACTCACCCAGAACACCAGCCATGCTGCTGGTGAACGTGTAGTTGATAACAGGAGACTTCTCTGCCATCTCCCAGAAGTCAGAAAGATTCCTTCCTACAAAAACCACACCAACAGGATCAAATCCTGGGTTCACCTGCTGGAAGGTTCTGTTTAAGTCTCAACTCAGAGAACTTGTCAAAGAATGGCGGGTAGTTCACCTGACTTTCCTGTCATCACACAGATGAAGATGCAGTCGGATTCATTTGTTTGGCTCACTGTAAGACAAACCAGTACACCACACTTAGCAGTGGGTCTAAAGCTGTAGGTCTTTGGTTGAAATGAACATTAAACTGGAATCCCTAGTTTAAGATGTTATAGGAAAAAATAAGGCAAACTCCTTTTTAAGGCAACTCTGATTTTCTGGGGATTTTTTTTGGGGAGGGAAGGTGCAGGATAATGTAATGGCTAAGGCTACAGCCTCTAGGGTCAGCTGCCAGTGTTAAAATATCAGCTCTGCTGTTTACTAGCAGAATATGTGGCCATCAGTGAATTACTTGACCTCTCTAGGTCTCAGTTTACCCATTTTAAAATGGTGAACATTTGAATTCCACAGTCCCTCATTTGAGATCACTGTAAAATGGAAGGTTTTATATGAGTTTGGTACCAGGACTTATTTGGTCGCAAATCTGACTTGACAGATATGAGGCTAGTTACAGTCTTCAATTTGTCTCATTTAGTGTAAAGGGCCATTTTGCCAAATGAATGTGAATGTGTTTAATTATGGCAGGATGCTGCTGGCAATGTTTTATCATGTGTGGTATAGATGTCCTACTAGACCTTCAAAAGTCTGGAAACTAATGAATTCCTAAACATCCTTGTCCCTTAAGATGCTACCCAAAAGAGGCGCCTGGTTAAGCAGTAGGTTAAGCATCCGACTCTTGGTTTTGGCTCAAGTCATAATCTCAGGGTCATGAGATGTAGCTGTGGTGAGTGTGGAGACTACTGGAGATTCTCTCTCTCACTCTCCCTCCCTCTCCCTCTGTCTCTGTCCTCCTTCTTTGTGTCATGCACTCTCTCTCTCTCTCCAAAGAAAGTTTTTTTTTGTTAAAAAAAAAGATGCTGCCAAAACAATGTGGACGTTTGCTCACACATCCTTCGAAGGATGGCTGTGATGACCCAGTAAGATAATGTGTATGGTACCTGGCAGATAGAAGAACTCAGTAAATAGACAAAATAATAATAATTATCACTATGACTGCAGTCCTGTTATTATATATATTAGCATAATGAGCAAGAGCATGAATTTAGAGCCAGATCACCAGGGTTGGAGTTGAATTTCTTCATAATGACCTTAGGCAAATTACTTGACCTCTCTGTGCCATGGTTTCCTTACCTATAACATGTGGATACATATGTAATTATTCCACAAGGTTATACTGAGCATCCAGTGAGGCAATACATGGAAAGGCCTTGGAAGTGTCCCTGGCAGTTGATGTATCTATTACTATTTCTCCTTCTCCCTTCTCCCTATTTCTAACACAATAGTTGCTCCATGGTGCAGCACCCCAGCCTTCTGATGAGGCCATGTGTGGGCAATTGACTAGATTTGTGCTTTCCAAAGTGCGTCCCTGGGGGAATGTGACTTGCTTGGGGTTATGTGAAGCCACTGTGTAGTGAGGCAGATTTTCCTCAACTGTATGTCAGACATGGTCTTGGGCTGCAAATACATCTCATACTAAACTCTGAACTGACCTTCAGCAAAATAGGCAATCTCTCCAAGTCTCAGTTTTTCATCTTTAAATTGCGATTAAAGCTATCTGTTAGAAGCTGTTTTCTTGAGTCTGCCTAGATTCCCCTAACTCCGAGCCTTGGATTCTTCCTCCAACATTTTAGATACCAGGAATAACTCTGGCTGGAAGATGGAGCCTTCAAATACTAGTGGTTGAAACTGGGCCACACTGATTGTTTAAATAAAACTTACACAGAGTTCCTGGCAGCCCAGCATGTGGCAGGGCTTGGGGTGGGGATTCCACTAGCTTTGGTTATATATCCAAAGTTTGGATAAATTTGGATAAGTTGGATATATTTGCCAAATCAATTTTCCAAGCATTTTCAAGATGAACACACCTGAGAGGATGGAAGTTGACTTAAAAATCTCTGTGAGGTAGCTGGTTGAATTTCCAATGACGTCCACCAGTAGGGCTGTGAAATCTGCAAGAAGGATTGAGGAGATATAAATTTCTGATCCAGAAAGTTGAGGGGAAAGGTACAGTATATTTGGACTTTTGGGAGTAGATTTTACAAGTTCAATTTTGTTCAGTGTGTTGACGAATGTTAATCATCATATAGAGAAATATTACTAGTTACAAATACACCTTATTTCTAGGCAAGGAGAACACTTCTGGATACACAGTCATAACTCCCTTCCTCCTCCCATTGCCCTCTCCTCCCAAATCCCTCCATGCCAACACCAAATGAGTGAGAAAAGCCACATTACTGAATAATGATTTTTCCCATTTGTTGTCCCCTGTTATTTCATCCAATTGTTTTAGAATACCAAGTCCATCTGACAGGAAGCAGCTCACAATAATGCAACATAATTTTACAATAATTTTGTGGGGTTTTTTGTATATTCTTTTATTGGAGTTCTATTTGACAACATATAGCATAACACCCAGTGCTCAACCTGCGCCACTCAGTGCTTGTCACCCAGTCACCCCAATCCTCCCCCACCTCCCTTTCCACTACCCCTTGTTCATTTCCTAAAGTTAGGTGTCTCTCATGTTACAATAATTTTGGATTTTAATGTGATGTCAACATTAGTGGTGGGTTAAAAAGAGGCAAGAACCCTATGCAAAACAGAAGCCTGATGGGAGGGGATTGGGAAAATTTCACAACATTTCAGGCTATAAAATTTTTGTGGACTTTCTCTCTGAGCAGGATTTGAGTAGGACCATTGCTTGACATGGTGGGTGCCATTGACCAATGAAAGCTTCCAGTGACAATGTACTTCCAAGCAAACCTCCTTCGTTGTTTATTTATGGTTTTCCATGATCCAACACATTTTTGGCTTCCAGGGCAAAGGATGTGAATTCTTGGAGCCCCAAACAGGAAAGAAGAATCTTCTGGTGTCATCCAGATAATTTCCTGTCATGCTTTATAAAAACACTTCTTTTACTAATGGGATGTTGAGTTCAGGTGTGGGGTTGGGGGCAAGCAGATTTGAAAATATAGAATACAGAGGACTGAAAATGCAGAGCCCAGAGAGGCAGGAGAATGTCATGTTATAACCAATGGAACATGCAGCATGTGAAGCCAACAGGAGATGGACACTTCTCTACATGAACCAGAGCCATGGTGTGATCTTACCACACCTGCACGGACACATGGTCAACCTCCGGGAGGGGAGACATCGATGCAGATGTGGACACCTGGCCATACAGAAGGAACACTAACTTGAGTGTACTCCTTTTCACATCTCTTTAGACCAGTCTGAAGAAAGGTAGTATTTCATTATTTCTTCCATTTATTTTCTTCCTGCTTCTCAAATTTCTTTTTTGTTCATTAATTCATTTATCTAACAAACATTCATTGAGTGTTTGTGGGGCACCAGACACCTACTCAGTACTGGAGGATTGCATGAAACACAATCTCTGCCTGCCAGAAGCTGAGATTAGTGGGAGAGAGAGGGAGACTAATAAACTGACCAGTAAACTGAAATTTGCTACTAACACTTCCCAGAAGCTAAGACCATGGCTCTGGAGCAGGACACCAAGATGGAGTCCAGGTTGTGCCCAAGTTTCAGAGAGATGATGGAACTTTCCCAAGGTCCCCCAGGATGTGGTGAAGCCTGAATTTGAACTAAGGTCTATGTTGGGCCAAAGCTCCCACTCTTCCCAATGTTCCCACTACTGTTCAAGCAATGTCTTAACACATTGTGTGAACTCTCCCCTCAGAATGGCTTTTACAAGGCTTGGAAGAAAACCAGCTACCATAACCCCAGAGTCATCCCTTGTTTTGATGAAAATTTGGATTATCCAACTTACTAGCAGTACCGATACATAAGTGATTTCTGATTATCTTTTTTTAAAAAGATTTTATTTATTTATTCATGACAGACACCCAGAGAGAGAGAGAAAGGCAGAGATAAAGGCAGAGGGAGAAGCAGGCTCCATGCAGGAAGCCCGACGTGGGACTCGATCCCAGGTCCCCAGGATCATGCCCTGGGCCAAAGGCAGTGCTAAACCGCTGAGCCACCCAGGCTGCCCCTATTTCTGATTATCTTTATATATAAATAGAAAATAGGGGAGAAAAGCCCTTTTGCCTATATGGTTGGTAATAATTTAAGAATGTGTCTTAGTACTTTGTGTTGGCAAGGGTGTGGAAGACATGAGCTCTCAAAAAATATTGGTAGAAGTGTAAACTTAGGAATGATGTCTTAGAGGAAATTTTAGCAATTTGAATCACCACAAAATTATTTCCCTGTCAGACAACAATTCTATTTCAAGGACTGTATCCCACAGCATAATTAGGCAAGTACACCAAGTACTCCAAGCACACAGGTATTCATCATAGCATTGTTTATAATTATAACAACACTGAGAATAAACTAAGTTCCCATCAAGAAGAGACACATTAAATACATTATGGTACATTTTTCAGCAAGTATTATGGATTCATATGAAGAACGAGGCATATTTGTAGTCATTGGAATAGAATGGCTTTTAAGATGCACTGATTAGTTTAAAGATGGATTCTAAAGCTGCGTGGAAAACTTGGTAGACATGGATGGTTGTCTCTGAATATCCATTCTCCTGAGAACATGAGGGCAGCCCGGGTGGCTCAGCAGTTTAGTGCCACCTTTGGCCAAGGGTGTGATCCTGGAGACCTGGGATCAAGTCCCACATCAGGCTTCCTGCATGGAGCCTGCTTCTCCTTCTTCCTGTGTCTCTGTCTCTGTCTCTCTCTCTGTGTCTTTCATGAATACATAAATAAAATCTTTTTAAAAATAAGAGAACATGAAATTTCAGTTGGGCACATGGTGGCTTAACATAATTGAAAAACTACATTTTTTGAGCCTGTTTGCTGGTGGGTGCAGCCATTGGACTAAATCCTGGGCAATAGAGTGTGAGAAGCCATGTAGAAGGTTTCCAGACTGTGAGTGGGAATGTCATCAGTTTCTTTCTCCTCTCCCATGTGGCTGGAATGTGGATGTAGACTACGAGAACAAGATCGATCAATCATAGGAGGCAGAGCAAGAAGCTAGAAGGAGCCTGGGTCCCCTAAACCATCAAGCAGAGCAGCCATGATAGGTTTACCCAGAGGGTCACACATGAAAGCTACCCCCTTCTACCCTCTGTCAGGCATCTTATTTTGGGGTCATTTGTCATAATAACCTGGCTTGTATTCTAAATAGTATAGAGAATGTAGAGTAGGATGGGTAAATAGATGGGAGGATGGATGGAGTAGGTGGGATGGTGGACAGGTAGGTTAGACAACTAGTTGACAGATGGCTTAGGTAAGTAGATTAGAGAGGTTGCTTAGATCACCTTGGGTGACGTGATTACCTATGGATGTTGGAATTTCATATGTTTTTGATTTTTTTGATTATACTGTCTCTGTCATATGGCATTTTGACATCATAATACATTATTTTTTTAAAATCAAGAAAATGTAAGCAATTTTCAGTTAGAAAAAAATATGCAAATATACCCTCACAGGAGGGCTTTAAAGAGTTGAGACTATTCAAGTGAAAATGATCCAGGTCTGAAGAGTATCCACAAGTACATCTTCCCCCAGGTACTGAGCAATGGCAAAAAGCTGGCCTGTGTACAGCCTCTCATTGCAGTGATTTGAGGGGAGTAGACATCAGCACGTTGTGATGTGTCCATTGTGAACCTTGTGAAAATTGCTGTGCCTTACTGGAGGAGTAGCATCTATTTTATCAGTGGTAATGATCCATGGATCAATTCTTTTCAAATAATCATTTCAAGTATGTGGAAATATGCTTTGGCTCACCGAGTAGAATTAGAAACTCTTTTCCTGCAGATGTGACTCTGCTCTTTACATCTTATTTTTATCTTTTATACAATCAAGGCAGGGACTCAGTGCCCACACAAAACTAGGCCCCCAGCAGGGGCTAATGAGAGGCTGAGGAAGATGTGGTTATGGACAACATTTGTCCTCCCACGTGTAATTTGTTGATAAGGGCCAGTTAAACAAGATAATTGCTGCGAGGTACTTGCTGCAGGGTCTGGCACACAATACTCATTAAACATTACTAATTACTCTCTTTAAAATGTTCACAATATTTGTTCCAGAAATTCCACTTCGAGGAATCTATCCTTTGAAAGTGATCTGAAACGGGAAAGTTTTATGCACCAGGATGTCTAATACAGGATTTTTTTTTTTATGTTAAGAAAAGCCTAGAATCCACCCCAAAGTCACCAGCATATGGCTAAGAAAATACTGCTAACGTTTACAGGCTATGTAGTCATCACAAATGTTTGCAGAGTTTATAATATCCTGGAAAATATTTTAAGATTGGGTCAAGTGATAAAAAAGACCAGGAGGCTTTTCCACCTTTACTCCTTACTTCTCTTACAATCTTTTTTTTTTTTTTTAAAAAAAAAGAACAGCCAAAGAGATTCTTTTAAAACATAACTTAGATCATATCACTCCTCCTCTGTGTGGACAATCACACCAGCTTCCTTCTTATTCAGAGTGAAAACTCAAAATCCTTGAGTGGATTATAAACTTCTACTCGATTCTCAACACCCTCCCTACTTTGCCCCTACAACTCTGAGCTCATTTCCCATGATCGTCTGCTGTGGCTCACTTGCTCCAACGATGCTGGCCTCTCTAGTCCTTACCTTGCTGCCCAGGCTTTTGCCTGGAACACTGTGTTCCCAGGTACCCCAGGGCTGTCTCTCCATTTCCTGCCTCATTAGGGAAGACTTCCCTGGTCACCCTACACATAGCAGCCATACCCGCCACCATTTCCCTCCTCACCCTTTCCCCTGCTTTATTATTCTCATGGTCATGTTATTAGCCAACACATCATGCATTTTTGAATTGTTCATTGACTCTCTGTCCCTCCCTAGTTCATGAGAGCAGGGTGTGTGTGTTCACTTTGCCCAGTGTGGTACCCCCACACCTCGAAGAGAGTCTGGCTAATAGTATGTGCCCAATAAAGAATCACTGAATGGGTGAATTAGTGGTAAGAGAGTAATTTTCAGTTTTACTTTTCAGGATTCTCTAACTAGAAGGAACATCAAATAATTTTAATTTTCAGCTATAAAAGTAATACATGAGTATACTAGCTTTGAAAGAAACATCTGGTGACACCTTTGTACACTGCAAAACACGCATCATGATCTTCTTTCAGAGGTAGACAACTATCCGGTGTCCAGATTTGTATCTCTTCATCAACGACAGTGTATTCTACACATTATTTTGTCTAAGTCTGTTTTTCTAATTGAAAATGCCATGAGGGGAGCCCTGGGTGGCTCAATGGTTTGGCACCTGCCTTTGGCCCAGGGTGTGATCCTGGAGTCCCAGGATCGAGTCCGATATTGGGCTTCCTGCATGGAGCCTGCTTCTCCCCCTGCCTGTGTCTCTGCCTCTCTCTCTGTGTGTGTCTTTTATGAATAAATAAATAAAATCTTTTTAAAAATGCCATGAAAATGTTTTCATATGTGGGCCAAATCTGGCCACACCCATTCATTAATGCATGGCCTCTGGCTGTTTTCCAATGTATAGACTATTTAACCATTTTCCTGATGATGGATATTTATGTTGTTCTCAGAGTTTTCTGCTAAAAAAAAGCTGCATGAACACATTGTCTTTGCCCGTTTGTTCAGACTTAACTATTTCCCTAGTCTAAAAACCAAGCAAAGAACTTTCTGTGACAGCAAGTAGGTACATATCTAAGCATAATAGATACCACTGTGTTTTCTTATTTCACTCTAAAGAGAAAAAAATTAAGTCAAACATATCCAGAAGGGTACAAGCAAAATCAGGAAAGCTGCAAGCCTGACAGGTAGCTCCACCCACCTGATAAGTCATTGGTCCGGTTGTTCAGACAGTAACAGTACCGGGTGGGGAATTTGTCAGGGTCCAGAGTCTTCAGGTTAGAAACTGTGAAGAGACACGATCCAAAGGCAGTCTTATGAACAGAAATCTCACAGAGGAAGACATAGACATGGCCAACAAGCACATGAGCAAATGCTCCTCATCACTTGCCATCAGGGAAATACAAATCAAAACCACAATGAGATACCACCTCACACCAGTGACAATGGGGAAAATTAACAAGATGGGAAACCACAAATGTTGGAGAGGATGCGGAGAAAAGGGAACCCTCTTGCACTGTTGGTGGGAATGTGAACTGGTGCAGCCACTCTGGAAAACTGTGTGGAGGTTCCTCAAAGAGTTAAAAATAAACCTGCCCTATGACCCAGCAATTGCACTGTTGGGGATTTACCCCAAAGATTCAGATGCAATGAAACGCCGGGACACCTGCACCCCGATGTTTCTATCAGCAATGGCCACAATAGCCAAACTGTGGAAGGAGCCTCGGTGTCCATCGAAAGATGAATGGATAAAGATGATGTGGTCTATGTATACAATGGAATATTACTCAGCCATTAGAAATGACAAATACCCACCATTTGCTTCAACGTGGAGGACCTGGAGGGTATTATGCTGAGTGAAATAAGTCAATCGGAGAAGGACAAACATTATATGGTCTCATTCGTTTGGGGAATATAAATAACAGTGAAAGGGAATAAAAGGGAAGGGAGAAGAAATGGGTAGGAAATATCAGAAAGGGAGACAGAACATGGAAGACTCCTAACTCTGGGAAATGAACTAGGGGTGGTGGAAGGGGAGGAGGGCGGGGGGTTGGGGTGAATGGGTGATGGGCACTGAGGGGGGCGCTTGGCGGGATGAGCACTAGGTGTTATGCTATATGTTGGCAAATTGAACACCAATAAAACAAACAAACAAACAAACAAACAAAAAAAAACAGAAGACAGTCTTGACACAGAACCTGGCCTTGCCAGCCCGTCGCTCCCCATCATTGCCAACAGGAAGAGCCAGGCAGCACTTACTGTTGTAAATGGCCACAGAAAACTTGTAGAAGGCAAAGGAGCTGTAGGAAGTGATGCTTAGCAGGGAGAAGAACTTCTTGGTATCTGCCAAGGATATTGAGATAAAGAAGCCATCGGACAAATGCCTACTGACATTAATAATACTATCGATTAGTAAACATAATAGAAATGAAAAATACAGGGGTGCCTGGGTGGCTCAGCTGGTTAAGCATCTGCCTTTAGCTCAGGTCATGATCCTGGGATCGAGTTCTGCATTCCCTGTTCAGCGGGGAGTTTGTCTCTCCCTCTCCATCTGCCTCTGCCACTCCCCCTGCTTGTGCTCTCTCTCTCTTTCTTTGTGTGTCAAATAAATACATAAAATCTTTTTTTAAAAAAAGAAATTAAAAATGCAATGAACAAGTAATAAAAGTAAATAGCAAAAATAAACAATAATATAACAAACATTGAAAATAAATCAGATAAAGGCAACCCCCAAATTGCAAAAGTGCATGCCCCTTAACTGTGCTTTCCTTATCCGTCCCTAAGCCCTGACAATTCTCTCGCAGTGTCATTGTGATTAGAAATATCAGCACATATGCTGTGTCTGGAATGCAGCTTGCTCTCAAAATGCTGGCAAGCCTCTTACTTGACTTGGATGTTTTCAATCTCCTCAGGAGTTAGGTGGGACACTGCGTTCTCCATCTGCACGTGGAGACGCTGGGGCATCGAGGTGTGATCCGTTTTGCCCATCTTGCAGACCATCCAGAAGTGACGTGCATACAGGCATAAGTGGGCCTGGATGGTTTGTGCTTTTTTTTTTTAAGATTTTATTTATTTATTCATGAGAGACACACAGAGAGAGGCAGAGATACAGGCAGAGGGAGAAGCAGGCTCCCTGTGGGGAGCCCAATGCAGGACTCGATCCAAGGACCCTGGGATCACGACCTGAGCCAAAGGCAGATGCTCAACCACTGAGCCACTCAGGTGCCCCCTGCCCCCTTTTTAAAGAAAAGGATACCTTTTAAAGCTCTACTCAGCATTCCATTCACCAGCTCTGTAAGATTCAGGGCGGACAGATCGACCGACCTGGCAGGCAGCTCTGAAAGAGATTTGCAGATGATGTCACTGGCTGGCTTTTCTTGCCACAGAAGTTCCCCTTTCTGACATTCAGGCTGGTGTGCCTCCTCTTTGGACACTTACTGAGCTCACACCCACAGCACAAGGGGCACAAGGAATTCAAAGGGTAAGGGGCAGTGCTCGTGCTCAGGAGATGACAGCCAGTGACATGCATCATGACAAGCTAGATGGGAGAAGTCCACGTGGAGGACAGGACCTCTTAGTGTGAATAATTTATCTCTGCATTTGGAGACAGTAGGGACAGGCGGGAAAAGCCGACGTTCAGTGGGAAGGCCTAGGAAACCGCACTCAACAGCACTGAATTTAGCAAGGACTACATGTCTAACAGACAATGCTTAAGCTGGGCGCTGGTATCTCTGGGGGAGAAGCTTTTTTTTTTCTTTCTTTCTTTCTTTCTCTCTTATTTTTTTTATTTTTTTATTTTTATTTTTAAAAATTTTTTTAAAAATTTATTTATGATAGTCACAGAGAGAGAGAGGCAGAGACATAAGCAGAGGGAGAAGCAGGCTCCATGCACTGGGAGCCTGACGTGGGACTCGATCCCGGGTCTCCAGGATCGCACCCTGGGCCAAAGGCAGGCGCTAAACCGCTGCGCCACCCAGGGATCCCTGTTTTTTTGTTTTAATTCTGCAAGTCTGCTGCTTGGGCTCCATCATCAGAGATTCAGGTTTAATCGGTCTCGGATGTGGCTCAGACAACCACACAGAAATCGATCAACCAGTGGGTCACTCTCCCGGACATTGGTAGCCGGCAGCCAAGTGGAGAGAAGCTGCTAGGTTAAAATTCACCCATCTCCTAGCTCTTCCTTGAACCTTCAGAACAGCAGCTGATGAGGTGAAAATAGTGGTTCATGCTCCTCTTTATATTTTACTAACATAGTCTTTTTCAATGCCTACTTAATGCTCAGATAATTGTGGTGGATCACACAATCTGAAGCCTGGGGAGATGATGCACCGTGCTGTGGGGACTTGGACTGGGGGTCCTGAGAAGGGCGTCACCCATGGAGCCCCAGTGGGAAGGAGTATACTCACCTGTGGTATCTAGAAAAGCCACCCCCTTTTCCTTCCTCTCTTCTCCTCCAAGGCCAGACACTGGGGAGAGAAAAGGCTTCAGGGAGACATAGGAGCCTATAACACCAGCTTCAAGTCACTGGAGAAGCCTTGGGGGCCTCTATGCAGCAGCCCCCAGCTCAGTGAAGGTCAGAATCACCAGCCTCGTGCAAAGGCGACTCCTCCCCTGAATACGCTAGTCTCCTTGGACTGATCTTGACCTAGAAATCCCCATTTTAATAAGCAGGCAGGTGATGCCCAGGCAGGGTGTCTAACTACTCCACCCCCTTACCCAATCAGGAAAATGAGGCTCAGAGTGGACAAGAAACTTGCCTAAACTGTAGAGCCCAGAACCTGCTTCCCAAGAGTTGTAGAGTGGCCTTCCAAAATATCAGGCCACCTGCCCACTCATTGGAGTTTGTGCTGTCAAAGAAAACGTCACAGGAAATCTTGAAATGCCTAGAGCACACATTCAGTCTTTATTCATTCAGCAGACACTCACTGAGAGCCAAGCAATCATGCTGGGTGTTGGGTCTAAAGAGGTCCAGGGAAAGGGGCAAGTCTCTACCTCCATGGAGCTTACTGTCTGTGCCTCAGGAGGGAGGAGGGACATGCATGTGTCATTACGTGAGGAGTGGCAGACAGGGCACTCAGGATGTGGTGAGCTCCTCCTGTGACCTGGAAGATCAGCTGCTTTGGACTAGGTGGCAGTAGGATCATGCTGCATTTGTTGCTACTATTGTTGCCATGATTACCTTCCCTGTTACATTCCAGGGGAACAGGTGCTTTTATATCCATTTTACAGGTGGAAAAAACAAGGCAGAGACAGGCTGAAGAATGTGTTCCAGAGTTCCAGGGCAAGTTAAGAGTCAGGGCTGGCCTACTTACCTGTCACACCAAGGACCGCAGCCTCTTTTTCCTTTTTGATGTCTTTGTTTACAGACACTATAATGAATGAAATCGCACCATGGAAGCACAGCCTTATACAATTTATAAAATTCTTTTTTTTTGTTAAAGATTTTATTTATTTATTCATGAGACACACACACACACACACAGACAGAGAGATAGAGAGAGAGAGAGAGAGAGAGAGAGAGAGAGAGAGAGATAGGCAGAGGGAGAAGCAGGCTCCCCACAAGGAGCCTGATGTGGGACTCAATCCCAGATCCTGGGGTCAGGACCTGAGCTGAAGGCAGACGCTCAACCACTGAGCCATCCTGGCGTCCCATTTTATAACATTCTTAAAAGCCATCCTGTCCAGCATTCCCTTTGAAGGTTGAGGGTATTAAGGCCTAGGGAAGTGAAGTGAGGTACCTACATCCCATATCTAGCTGGTGGTCCTGTTTCCTTTCCACTGAGTCCCTGGCAACCCTTTCTCGGCTCTGCTACTAAGGATTTGACTATTTTACATCCCTCCTAGAAGAGGCATCATGTAGTATGCATTCTTCTGTGACTGGATTGTTCCACCTAGCTTAATGCCCTCCAGCTCCAACAAGATGGTGTTGTGTATGGCAAGGTTATCTCCCATTTTAAGGTCGAATGATATTTCACTGTATGTACGTATCACATTTTCTTTATCCATTCATCTGCGGATGGATGTTTAGAGTGTTCCTTGCTTTTCAAACAGCCTTTAGGAACTTGGATCCAGGTAACTGTTACCTGTGTAAGTAAGTTTGACCTTTCAGCAGGTATCAAGCTTCCTGTTTAAATACTGGAGCTTGGGGGATCAGAGGCAGGTAGGATCTGTGCTTCTCCTTCCCCATACATGGTTACTGAAGGAGGTGGGTTATGTCACAATAATAGGAACTCTGAGACAGACGTATATGATCAAGTAGGCCCTAAGCTGGCACACAGTCTACTTTCCTATCTGGTGCTCTGAGCTATCTACAGGATGTAGCCCCAGTGATGCTTGTGGCAGACACCGACCTGGCCTGTGATGGAGCCAGGAAGGAGAAACCTCTGTACAGGTGAAGGATCAGGGTCATGTGGGCTTGGGAGTCCCAGTCTCCAGGGGAGCTCTGGGCTATGACACTTGCAGGATTCCTGCACCTGTCAAGTCAGTTTGGTGGGCCTTGTGTAATCTTCCTAACCAAGAACTGTTCTTGAACACCACTCCTTCTACTAAGGAAATGTTATTTCCACCACTCCTTTTTTTATAATTGCAAACCTGTGGGTGGATTTTGATAATGATAATTTGAAGTGTGAACTGAACACCCCTGAAGAAGAGATTTCAGAACAAGATGCCATGTAGAGCAGTTTTCAAATAAATTACCACATGGATAACGTAAAACTATTGTTCTCTTTTTGGATAAAAAGACCACCAAAGTAGTATCTTTAAGATAGAAGGTGTTTGTTGCTTTTCATACTTTTTCATGCTTACTATTTTGATCAGCTTTCATCCTGTGTGATTACCTGTGGAGTAGAAATAGTTACCATTTGAAGAGGAGAAAATTGAAGCCTCATATAGGGGAAATATTTTTTTTTTTAGGGGAAATATTTATTGAAAATCACTCTGCTCATACACAAGAAATTGGTACAACTGGTGTCCTCTGGGGGAAATGAAGTGGTTGGCCAGGGATCATTTTAACTTTATATACTTATGTACCTTTTGCATTTTGAACCACACGAATGTACTAATTAAAAATAAATAAAAATTAGGGACGCCTAGGTGGCTCAGTTAGTTGAGCATCTGATTCTTGATTTCAGCTCAGGTCATGATCTTGAGTTTGTGAGATCAAGCCCTGTGTTGGGCTCTGAGTTGGGCTCCATGCTAGCCATGCAGCCTGCTTATGATTCTCTCTCTTTCTCTCCTCCACACACACTCTCTCTATAAAAAAAATAAAAAATAAATAAAAATAAGGGGCAATTGTGCCCTCCCTCCCCCCAGCTATCCTGCTTGTTTACCAACAGGTTTAGAAAAGCACCCAGGCCCCTGCATCCTATGTATTCTTATGTTGTGATGCATTCACTGTCTTGCTGTATAGCCAATTTCATACTATCAAAAAGAAAAAGACAAAGAAAGATGAAATTATTGCAAAGGTGATGATGACACAGGACAATACCTCCCATTATGAAATCTTCCATGGCTAATAGAATGTCATGATCTCTGTGGATTTAATAACATCATGAGGATCCAAGTGTGCCATGAACCATAAAGCAAGAGAAATTCCCAGAAACTATTCCTATGACAGTTGGAGCTTGAGCTATAGAGGCAATATCCATCTTACAGATAGAAAAAATGAGGCTGAGAAAAGCCAAGGAGTTTGCCCAAGACAGAATGAGCTGAGCTGGAACACCTGCCCCTTTACCTGTTGTAGGAAGGAAGGTCATGACTTTTTCCTTCTTGGCTTCTCCTTTAACAGCAAACACTAAAATAAGAGAGTGTTATCAGAGAATTTTAGCCCAGATTTGACATTAGAAGGTATTTAATTCAAAATACTCATTTTTAAAGATGAGACAATTATGATCTTAAATGGTGACAGTGACTTGTTTAAAATCCCATATGTAGTCTGCTCATTCAATTTAGTCATCGAATATTTATTGATCAACTATAACAAAACTAATGATTGAAAGTATTGTTTGGCAGATGCACTTTAATAAGCATTATGTGTGTAGGTGCTGGGGATACTATGATGAATGAGTAGGCACAGATTCCATCCATATGGAGCTTAAAGTCTAGTTGAGAAGGTAAACATAAAGGAAAAGAAAACTCAAGGGTATTACAAACAGTGTTGAGTATTTTGAAGGGCACTTTAAGGATGTGGAATAGGGAGCCTGATTCATTTCAGTGGTCCAAAAGCTTTCGCTGGGAGATGATGTGTAGCTGAAATTTGGAGGATGAATAGTACTTGAGTAGGATGTAACAGGCTGAGGAGGGATTCAGAGTGTATATGACAGTGCGTGCCCAGGGACTGAGGTGGGCACAAGTATTACTTTAAAGAAATGAGCAAAGGCCAACAATGATAGAGCACAAAGAATGCAGGAGGGAGAACATTGTAGGAACTGGTGATGACATGGTGGGCAGGGTCATGTAGAGCATGACTTATGTATATGAAGGACTTGAAATACTATCCAAAGAGAAGCAGGAAGTCACTGCATAATTTGGGGTGGGTGGAATGAGAAGGGAACCTGGGAGGTTACTTACTGAGATGTGTGAAAAGAGAATAGGTCATGGAAAGGCAAGAAGAGAGGCAGGTGGTGATTTAGCAATTTCTTTAAGTGGTCTAGGAAAGAGAAGACATTGGTTTGGACAAGAGTTGTAACAGTGGAGGTGAAGATAATTCTGTTGCAGAAATGGCACTCAAGTTCAAAATGTCAGTGGACAAAACCAGAAAGAAGGAATTCATCATTGCCATTTTGACCAAACTCATTTAAGATTCTGGCCTGAGACATTGGCTGCTGCCATTCTCTGAAGCCCAATGAAAACCCAAACTCAGCATATAGAACAGACACTTCTTAAACTCTGACTGGACCTACCTGTGTTCCAAAGGGACAAGACACATGTGAGGCCCACACACAGCCTCACCGGAGGACTGGGTACCAGGAGGCCTGTCATGTCTGTGATCCTCTGGCCCACCTGGAAGCAAGCAAGCAAGCCCTTGGAGGAAACAGGTTGGATTGCCAAGCACACAGATGCAGAATATCCTTGAGTCATCAGGAATACAATCTGCAGATGGCTTTCAATAGGATAGGTCAGGTTATGCTGAGGTAACAAATTAACTCCATAATCTCATTAGTTTAATTCAACAGCAGAAGTTGATTTCTTCTTCATATCAACACTCAGTGCAAATTGGTGGGAAGATCTGCTCCACACAGTCACTCAGGGACCAGATTCATGAACCTTCACTGCCTTGTCGTTCTCCGTCTGGTCCCTGCAGGCTCCTTAGTCACTAGTTCATTGTAGCTGTGGAAGGCACAGAGACAGAGCTGGAGGCTTATGGACCAACTCATACACTCTGGCAGGAAGTGCCATGCTCACTTTTATTTATAGGCCATACCAGAATTATTCCAGTGGCCTCGCATAACTTCAGAAATCTGAGAATCTGGGAGGGGGATGCACGCATAGTCATGAAGCATTAATCTCTCTTTCATGGGTTTTCTGGTTGTTTAGCTGGGAAATACCCTCTAAAAACAGTACCACGGCTGCTTATAAATAGAACAATAATATACGAGTGTATGGGCATGTTCACAGTCCTACATTGTTGGCAGCACTGTGCCAGCTATTTGCTTTGCAGAACCAGCATGATAATTCAAGCTGCAAAGCTGAGCCTAATAAGAATAATGGTGAAAAGTTATAAAGTGTTTTCTATGTGCCAGACACCACACAGGATGCTGCTCGATGCAGGTGAGATTATCACCTAGTAACTGCAATATCTTTGTGCACAGATATTCACGTAATGCGCATTTAATGTACAGACTACACAGACGTGCTTTGAGAAGATCAGAAATTATGGGCATGGTGGTTCAGCTGGTTAAGTGTCTGACTCTTGATTTTGGCTGAGGTCATGATCTCAAGGTCATAAGATCAAGCCCCATGAGTTTGCTTCAGATTCTCTCTCTCTGGCCCTTCCCTCCTCTCTCTCTCTCTCTCTCTCTCTCTCTCTCTCTGTGTGTGTGTGTGTGTGTGTGTGTGTGTGTGTGTGTGTGTGTGAGACTCACTCTCAAATAAATAAATAAATAAATAAATTCTTGAAAAGAAAACAGAAATTTGCTCTTGGTAGAGAATTGAATAGAACTTGGAGAGGGGGAGAAAAGCCAAGAAAATGTGCCCTAGGTTTGGGAAAACATCTCAGGAACTGAGCATCTTTGTGGCAAAATGTATCTGTTTAAAGCTTTTGGGGAATCCCTGGGTGTCTCAGTGGTTTAGCACTGCCTTTGGCTCAGGGCATGATCCTGGAGTCCCGGGATCAAGTCCCACATTGGGGTCCCTGCATGGAGTCTGCTTCTCCCTCTGCCTACATCTCTGCCTCTCTCTCTCTCTGTCTCTCATGAATAAATAAATAAAATCTTTCAAAAAATAAAAATAAAGATTTATTTATTTGAGAGAGACAAAGAGAGAGCACGAGCAGGAGGAGAGGCAGAGGGAGAAGGAGAAGCAGACTCCCCACTGAGCAGGGAACCCGATGCAGGGATCAATCTCAGGATCCTGAGATTATGACCTGAGCTGAAGGAAGATGCTTAACTGACTGGGCCACCCAGGTGCCCCATAGGAAAGTTATTTTAAGAAGTTCTGTTGTCTGTTCAGGATGGAACTACCTTTGGAATGTTCTTGAAATACCCTAGTAAACATTTAAATTACTTTTGAATTATAGGTAGATATTAGAATGGTGTTTCTTCTAAATGCCATGCTGCAGAGAGATGCCCCTTATTGCAGGGAGGAGGCTGGGACTTTCTTGGAGTCCTCTTATTCTCCTAAATCTGCTTCCTCTCTGAATCTGTTTTCCTCATCTGCAAAATGGGGGAAAGAAACCTAGATCACTAAGTCTTTGTGAAGATTTAAAATGAATCAAAGTATTTTACCCAGCTCCTGGCACACAATAGTTGCTCAATACAAATACCAGTCATCGTGTGCCAGCTGGTGACACAGGGATAGATCAGACCTGCTCCTTTCCTCAAGGTGATCTGTAACTTAGAGGAGATAGACAAGTGAGCAGTTAATTCACACTCAAGGCCAACTGAGCTATATTCTCCATAGAGAGATTGATAGTGGGAATGAGGGAGAGAGAGAGAGAGAGAGAGAGAGAGAGAGAGAGAGAGAGAGAGAAGTCCAGAACATAGCACACTCTCTAGCAAAGGGGTACACGGGTGAGGTGGGCAGGAGACACAGCAAACTACATGAGGATTCTTTTCTCTGGCACCTCAACCACTATGGAAACATCCCTCACCTCACCTTTCTGAGCCTTGTGTGTAAAATGGATAGAGTCATAGCCACCTTGAAGATATTTCATGAAGATTAAATGAGATCAAGAAACACGACACCTACCACAATCTCTGGAATAGGAGAGATACTTAAGACTTTTTTTAAAAAACATTTTATTTATTTATTCATAGACACAGAGAGAGAGAGGCAGAGACACAGGCAGAGGGAGAAACAGGCTCCATGCAGGGAGCCCAACGTGGGACTCGATCCTGGGTCTCCAGGATCATACCCCAGGCTACAGGCAGTGCCAAACCGCTGCACCACCAGGGCTGCCCGATACTTAAGACTCTTAATTCCTTTCTTGTTCTCTTATCTTTTTCTCTTTAATCACCCTCCTCCTCTCCCTCCTTCATCTCCATCCTGGAGCCCCACATCAAGCAGAGGTGTGACTAGGTACAGATGTAGAGTAGAAAAATATTTATCCATATATATATAGTAGAAAAATAATAAAATAAAATATAGTAGAAATAAGTAAAATATAGTAGAAAATATTTATGTACATCTACAATAGAAAAATAATCATCCATATCTATATAATGGATACATTTCCCCTTTTTTTGACTTATTCACTATATTAACCACTGTCTTCTCTTTATGAAGAGTAAACATGCGACATTTGTTACTTTAAGAATGTATTTTTATTGATTTTTCTTCTTTGAGAAAAATGCATTTTTTCTTTGTCTAGTTTTTTTTTTTTTTTTTAGTTTTGGCCGTTGGCTCAATGAGTTGTGTGTTTGGAGCGGGGTTGCCAAATCGAGCAAATGAAAATATAAGACACGCAGTTACATTTGAATTTGAGATAAACAATGAATAATTTTTTGAATATCTCTCAGGCAGTATTTGGAAGTATCTTAGTTTGGAAAGTGGGGGAGTTTTATTAAAGAGAACTTGCTTTTCCCGCAGGCTGGATGTGGAACTGACCCAGGAGTATTGCTCGGTGAAGTCTCTGCTGAACTAAACGGAATTCGCAGATTGAACATGTGAGCTAAGACCTGGGAGGGTCACAGCCTCTAGGCTTCAGAAAGTTCTCTCTCCTTTTTCAAGCATCTCCACATTGCTGAGGGCCTCACATAAACTGCTGTTTGCTTTCAGCCCCATTGGACCCCAGAAAGGAAAAATGGGAAGTTAGAGAGAGATGTGGACTGTGTTCAGTGGTTTGTGGGGCCAGGGAGGCTCTGTCCACGCCGCAGCGTACACAAGCAGAACTGACTGGATTTCACCTTTCAGCCAAACTAAGGAGGTCAGGCCTCCCTCCACCCGCCCCACCCCCTTGGGAACCTGGGCCATCATGGACCACTCTAGGGCAGGAAGAGGGGCTGGGTTGGGGTCAGAGACACTTGATTTTTTTTAAATTTATTTTTTATTGGTGTTCAATTTGCCAACATATGGAATAACAACCAGTGCTCATCCCATCAAGTGCCCCCCTCAGTGCCCGTCACCCAGTCACCCCCATCCCCCGCCCACCTCCCTTTCTACCACCCCTAGTTTGTTTCCCAGAGTTAGGAGTCTTCATTTTAATCTTGAGTTGGCCATTGACTGGTGCTGTTTGGGTCAAGTCACTTAACCTTAATTCATTCAAAAACAGTTGTGGAGTACAAGGCATTATTACCAGCAGGACCCTGGAGCCTGACTGCCTGGGTTTGCTTCCTGGTCCTGCCATTCGCCAGCTATGCAAATCACTGGAATTCTCTGTGCCTCAGTTTCCACCCAAAGCTAAAACATGTTATTTGTAAAATATAGGAAACTATGTCTGGCACAGAACAAGTACCCTGTACATGTTAAACCAGTAAAAGTGGTGGTACTTTAAAGATATTGGCATTCCAGTAAGCAAGCAAGACAGGTAGTATTCCTCTTTGGGATAGAAATACAGTCCTCAGACTTCTATCTTACGAAGACTGGATCAGATGTCCAAAAATTTACCCTAAAACTACGCTACATTTCAGTGTATTCCCCATGGCTATTCTTGGATAATTATTCATGAATCATTATCTCTTCAGTGACGATGGCAGAAAACCTAGTCATATAATAATATGACAACAATAATAATGTGCTGACAAGGATCAAAATATGCTGCCCTGGATATGCCATTGAAGACCATTGAGAAAGAACAGATGTAGAAGCAAACCTTCCCAGAGGTTTATCTGACTAAGACTGGAAATGTCCGAAAATGAGGAGTGTTATAAATTCCCTCTCCTTGGGGTTTTACGGCTTAGAAGGCGATGGAAAGTCACACCCAGACACACAAACCTTATCTTATACCAAAATAATCCTCATCTTCCATTTGTTTCCCCATGTCTTTACCTTCCCATAATTTAGCACCCTGGGACCTCAAAACCCCTTTCTTCTTCTTGTCGCGTCCCCACAGATTTATCAACCTCCTGTTGAAATGATATAGGTAAGCCTCAGGGCCTGAACACATACTTTCATTTCATTTCTGTGAGGCCCACCATATGCATATGACATAAACGTCTTCTCCTGTTAATATGTCTATTGTTAGTTCAGTTTACATGACCTCAGTCACTGAACCTAAGAGGGTAGAGAAAACATTTTTTTCCTCTCCAACAGTATAACTCATGGAACCTCCACTTTTGGGCATCTTGTCTGGTATTTTACCTTTGCAAGTATCCTGTGGGAGAGATACTGATATTCCCACCATATGAGAGCAGGACTCAGGGATCAGAGGTGGAATCCGCTGCTCGTGGTTCCACGGCTCCTAAGCAGGAGCACTGGGTTTGAACCACGGTCTCTCAGACATTATCATGTCTGTTTCCGTTTTCACCATATTCCACTCTAACCCCTTCTCCTTCTAAATACCAGCCCCAAGTGCCATGGAAGGCTTGATGTTGCGAACAAACAGAATTGATCATTTCAAAGTGTCTTGGTGGGCGGAAGGGGTTAGAAATCCAGTCACACTCCTGGGAGAAGGGCCGAGAAGTGCTGTTGTGCCTGATGAGCCAAGAATCTGCCCAAGAGTCTTGTCAAGTGAATTCACAGTATGTGTGCCTTTTACTGGCAATAGCCCTGGAGCTGGAAATGTGAATGGAGGGAACAAAGCTGTTGGAGCCTTAATTAAACATCGTGTTGCTTCCAATTAACAAAGATCACAAATCCACCAAGGTTAGTTTGGCCAAGTAAACCTACTTTCTCACTGTACTTTGCAGCCAAAAGATGCCCAATCAGTTACAAGGTAATGCAATGCTCGGTGGAGAAGTCAAAACTCACAGAGAAGTCCCCCCTCATTTGGCTCAGCCACAGTAAAAGCCTCATGGTTCTCAGTACCTTACTTATGATCCATTCACTCAGCAACCTTCCACGCAAGTTTCAGCTCCCTCTTCCTGAGGAGGACCCAGAGGCTTGGGGGAGCCAGGCAACTTGCCCGAGGTCCCTAAACTGCTGAGTGGCAGCTGGCTTCACACTCAGGCCGTCAGCTCCAAAGCCAGAGAGACAATACTGGAAGGTGAGCTGCCTCTTTAAGAATAGTTAATGCAGAAAAAGAAGTGAAGAATCTAATATTTGTTGACTGTGTGATATGACAGGACTTTTACATATGTTCATTCACTAGTCCTTGAAGCCACCTTACTTAGTTATGATCCTTATTTTATTGTTTGAGGACACCAAGGCTCAGACAAGCAACTGGCCCAACGGAATGCAGCCGAAGAGCCAGGACTGAACCCCCATCTGATTGACCATTCAGGTCTATGATTGGTTGGCCACTGAGTAGGAAAGTATAATTTTTAGCTCTTGCTTCGCTATTAGCCATTTTTTTTTTTTAGGACATTCTTTTATCCTCATTCCAAATTTTTTGGATTAGAGATGATGTTTCTTTTATTACAGATGTGAGGACAAGCTGTCCTCCCAGCTGATGATTGCATTAAGATTCTAATCAATAGCTTAAGGGGAAAAAAAAAAACAAAACAGAAAGAGGCTGTGATCCAGGGGTGGAGTCTTACTTTAAGTGCAATGTAGATATCAGGTGATAGAAACTTCTCTCCTATCATTCAGCAACCAGGAGCCTAGAGCCGGGGAATTAGAGCAGAGGCATCCCTTATCTGGTCTCATGCTTTGGGGAAGAGAGGAAACCAAAGGGTTTTAAAATCTCTACAATATATGACTTACCTGTCTCCTGAGCAGGATAAATGACTTCAAAGAATTTAAGCAGCCAGAAAGATTAACAGCTAAGTCAGAGCTGTGGGGTTTATATGAGTTCTTAGTGAAAGATATGGAGGATGGGGGTGGGGAAAGGCTTGATAACTTTGCTTTAAATCCTTCAGAAAAAAAAAAAAAGAAAGAAAGAAAGAAAGAAATAATAATCCCACCAAGCACTCAGGGCGGTGAAACAGGATCAACCTTGTCGGGGGGGGGAAAAAAATCCTTTGCTAAGGGCTGAATAGACTCCGTGAGCAGAACCACAATGCACTGATTCAGTGTGGGTTGGGAAGCATCTTCTGACAGTAATTACGTGTACTGAAGGAGCAGAACAGGATCGCTAGGTGATGATTTTCCTTTCCTGTTGTAAAGGTCTGTTAGCCAAGCATCACCTGGCATGTGGGCCAGCAGAAGTCTTTTGAAGAAATGGCTAGGCTCTGTTGGTCAATTTTAGCAGGTGCTTGGGGCAGGGCAGGCAAAGCCCGGTCCCACGGCATGTTTCCTTAAGGCCTAAAATGATTTTACAGTTTTAAATGGTTGAAAAAAATAAAAAGGGAAAAAGTGTTTAGTAACCTGTAAAGATAGGAAATTCACATTTCAGTGTCCACAAATAAAGTTTTATTGGCACCTTGTGATACTTATTCATTTGCATTCTATCTGAAGCTGTGTTTGTGCCAAAAGGGACAGAGTTGAGGAGTTGTGGCAGAGACGTGGGGCCCACCAAGCGTGAGATACTGACTGTCTTCAGCTACATCCTACAGTACTTTTTCCCTTATTCATAGCCTTGGAGTGACAGCCCCAGGAACTTTGCACTAGCTGTTCCCGCTGATTGGAATGCTTTTCCCCAGCCTTCTCTAAGGATTGGCTTCTTCCCATCCTTCAGTTATCCGCATAATTACTGCCTACAATGGGGGTGGTTGTGGTGGTAATCTCCCCAAAGGATATGCTCTTGTAATCACTCTGCTTATCCTTATACATTCTAATTATTCTGTTTATTTATTGGCTTAATTCCCTATGGTCTGTTTCCCTGCCAGAGTTGTCAGATTCATGAGGTCAGGGCCCTTCTCTATCATATTCACCACCATATTCCAGGATCTAGTGCAATCAAAGTTTGACATAAGTATTCGTTGAATAAGAGAACAAATCAATAATTATTCAGCTAGAGCTTTGATAAAATCTCTTAACTGGTCATTCTCCTTTTTAATCCATCCTCTATATTTCTGTCCAGTAGAAATACAATGCAAACTACACCTGCAATTTAAAATATTCTAATAGCCACATTTTAAAAAAGTAAAAATGAATCATGTGAAATTAATTCTAAGAATGTATTTTAGTTAGGGGTGCCTGGATGGCTCAGTCAGTAAAGCATCTGCCTTTGGCTCAGGTCATAATCCTGGGGATCCTGGGATCGAGTTCCATGTCAGGCTCCCTGCTCTATGGGGAGTCTGCTTCTCCTTCTGCCTCTGCTTGCCACTCCCCCTGCTTGTGCTCTCTGTCTCTCTCTCTCTCTCTCTGTCAAATAAATAAAACCTAAAAAATGTATTTTAGCTAATACAATTTATCTAAAATAGATATTTAAATATCTAAAATTAAAATCAATACTAAAAATCATTAATAGGATTTTTTTTGGTATTAAGTCTTCAAAAGTTGGTGTGTATTTTGCACTTACAGCATCTCTCAATTTGGACTATTCCTATTTTAAATGCTCAATGACCACCCATGGCTGGTGGCCACCATGCTGGACAATGCCACCATTGAAGATTGATGTGATTTTCCCAGACCACAGAACTGACCATGTCACCCCCCTTCACTGGCACCTCATCCCCTTTTAGATGAAGCCCAGCTGTGCTAGTCTGACCCATGCAGACACTAGCCTATTCCCTACTCATCTTTGGCCACTACCGACCTCACATGTTCTGCTCCGTCAACCCCAGACAGCCTGAGATTCTTATTCAAACCACATCCTTGCTGTTCGCCTTCCCTTGGGACTTCCTTCATGCCTTCCCCTCACTGGAAGGCTGTGAGCAAGGGAGAAAGCAGCATGAGATATTACTAGAGAAATAGGAATCCCTGTGGGCCAGGATAAGGGATTGGGATTTAATTTAGCTGCTAGAAACAGCTACCGGAGGGTTTAAGCAAAAGAGAGACATGATCGAATCCCTGCTTTTAAAATGGGCCTTTGGAGGCTGCTTGGCCCTTTCATCTACCCACACCCCAAACTTCACCTCATCCTTCTTTTTTCCCTTTCTCTTATTTTTTGAAAGATTTTATCTATTTACTTAAGAGGGTGAGAGCAAGAGAGATTGCATGAGATGGGGACAAGCAGACCCCCCACTGAGTGATCTTGGGGTCCTGGGATCGAGCCTTACCTCTTCCTCTTTATCTTCTCCTCAGACATCTGGTTCATCAGGAAGCCTTCTTAGATATCCTCCCATTGCAATGAGGGCGTTGCATTTGTATCTGCCCTTTCCTGCTGGACTGGGGTGAGCTGCATGTTTGTCTGTCCCCCTCAGTAGGCTGTGAATACCTTCAGGGCAACCCCTTCAATTCAGTACTTCAGGCATCCTGCACCCTCAGTCCCCACCATGGAGTCTGACAGGGATGTGAAAACCAGCACAGATTTGACAACCCAACTCATGGATGTTTGTTTTCTGCCCTTCGTTTTTCATTTGGCTCTCAAAGAATCCCATTAATAGCCTTCTTATTTTCTGGGCCCATAACCTTTTTATTTCTTACTCTGCCCCATTGGATTTGCATCTCAAGTGATCCCTGGAACGGAGATTCTGGAAGGGACTCAATGGGTTTCTCTTTCTCACTCAATGTTCCTTGAGCTCTTCCTCAAGGCAGGCGTTGTGCTAAGGACTATGGATGTATACAGTGGTGGACACTTCTTGGTCTTTGCCCACAGGGAGCTCACTGTCTATGAGTCACAGGTGATCACATTACAGCAGGACCAGGGACACACAGGAGTGTGACAGACCAGAGAGGGCCACCACACTTGATTTAAAGTATGTCAAGGAAAGTTTCTGGAAGGATCAGGATTTTAAATGATATGTGCAGGATAAATATTTCAGAGCTAAAGAGTAGGGGAGAGTAGTGATTTGCAGACTTGGATGTGTATTAGAATCTTCTAGAGGGGGCCCTTAGGTGGCTCAGTCGGTTAAGCATCCCACTCTTGATTTTGACTCAGGTCATGATCTCAGGGTTGTGAGATCGAGCTCTACATCAGATACCAGGCTCAGCGTGGAGTCTGCTTGTCCTTCTCCATCTGCTCCTCCCTGTCTTCTATCTCTAAAATAAATAAACAAAAAAAATAAAATCTTAAAAAAAAAAGATGAAGAATCTTCTGGAAGGCCTGTTAAAACCCAGATTGCTGGGCATGGCCCCAGATTTTGTGAGTCTGGTCTGGCTGGGAGCAGAGAATTTGCATTTTTGTTGAGCTCTCAGGTGCTGCTGCTTCAGTGGCCAGAGGCAGTAGTGGACATTAGCAGTAGCCCTGGAGCAAGTAGAAAGGGCAGATGTTCAGGCTGACTGGACCCCTCTCAGGAGGTGGGGAGAGGTAGGAAATGTCATAGGAGAGTGAGGAGGCCAAATCCCGTCTATAGGAATAACAGCCGGTCTACAGCCTGCTCTCCAGGCTGGTACATTTTCAGTTTGGAGCGATCCAAATACCTCCCAGTCACTTTTCTCATCTGTGAAATGGAGATCATGACGGTAGCCCCTGCAGAAGGGTATCCTGACTTAATGGTCACAAAGAGCTTACAGCACCTGGTTACTGTCAACATTTGGTAATTGTTACTGTTATCTCCCTAGCAACATTGCATTTCTGCACTTTTAGTTGATCCGGGCAAGACCATGCCGTGTTATGCTAACGCTAACACTTCTGGGTGAGGCGGTGGAAACAAAAGCCACAGCCCTGGTCTAGCTTCTGTGATTTGCAAGCAGTGTGGCCTTGGTCAGCTGCTTCACCTCTCTGAGCCTCATTGTTAGACACTTAAAAATGCTGTACAAAAAGATGAATATTGCATGATTCCACTTACATGAGGTTCCTACATCAGTCAAAATCATAGAGACATGGAGTAGAATGGTGGTTGCCAGGACTGGGGAGGAGGATAGAGAGTGTTTAATAGGGACAGAGTTTCCATTTTACTAAATGAAAAGAGTTCCAAAGGCAGATGGGATGATGGCCGCACAACAGTGTGAATATACTGGACACACAGAACTGCACGCCTGAATTGGTCACGATAGGCTGTCTCTATTCAAAGCCCCTGTTCCTCTCCTCTCTCTCAAGGCCACTCTAATCAGGTGTCAGACCAGCATCCCAGCAGGACTGACCTTGTCAAGGTCACCATGACCTCCACACAGCCAACTCCTCCTCTCAACTTCTCAGTAGCACTTGGTGCCACTGTTCACCCCTCCCTATTGGAGACCAGGTCTGCACTCAGCATCCCCAGCATCACATCCTCCTGGTTTTCTTCTCTCATCAACTGCTCTGTTCAGCCTCCCCTGCTGGGTCCCCCTTATCTTCCTGACTGCTGGACTTTGCAGGGTACAGTCCTTGGATGTCTTCTTTCTTCTCTTTACCTTCACTCACTTGGAGATATCATCTTATCTCATATTATCTATATGTTGTTGAATTGATCGATTGGTTGATTGATAGATACAGAGATGCAGCTTCAGCACCTGAGAATCTCCTTAACTACACATTTGACTATGTACAAAAGATTTCCATTAGATGCCCCACGTATGTCTCAAGTTTAACATGTAAAAAGCCAAATTCAGGGCACCTGGGTGGCTCAGTCAACTAAATATCTGACTCTTGATCTCAGCTCAGGTCTTAATCTCAGGGTCATGAGACCCTGCTGGGCATGGAGCCTACTTAAAAAAAAAATACCCACCATTTGCTTTGATGTGGATGGAACTGGAGGGTATTATGCTGAGTGAAATAATTCAATTGGAGAAGGACAAACATTATATGGTCTCATTCATTTGGGGAATATAAAAAATAGTGAAAGGGAATAAAGGGGAAAGGAGAGGGATCCCTGGGTGGCGCAGTGGTTTGGCGCCTGCCTTTGGCCCAGGGCGTGATCCTGGAGACCTGGGATCAAATCCCACATCAGGCTCCCGGTGCATGGAGCCTGCTTCTCCCTCTGCCTGTGTCTCTGCCTCTCTCTCTGTGACTATCAAAAAAAAAAAAATATTAAAAGGGGAAAGGAGAAAAAATAAGTGGGAAATATCAGAAAGGGAGACAGAACATGAAAGACTCCTAACTCTGGGAAACAAACTAAGGGTGGTGGAAGGGGAGGTGGGCAGGGGGTGGGGGTGACTGGGTGGTGGGCACTGAGGTGGGCACTTGACGGGATGAGCACTGGGTATTATTCTGTTTGTTGACAAATTGAGCGCCAATAAAAAATAAATTTATTAAAAAATAAATAAATAAAAATAAATAAATTTTAATACAAAAAAAAAGCCAAGTTCATGTCCTTATTGCAAAACCAGACCCTTCTCTAATCTACTATCTCAGTTAATGATACCTTTATTCTTCTAGGTACTCAATAAAGAATTTTACAATCATCCTGGATTTTTCTGCTTCTCTCACACCTCACATTCAAGTCATCAGTAGACCTTGCCTTTTCAACTCTTAAAATATATCCATATTCTACACACTTCTCACCACTTCTAGCATTATCACTCTGGTCCAAGCCACTCTCAGCTCTCACCTGGATTATTGCTAATATGGTGTGGCTTCTGATTAATTTTCCTGTTTCTGCTCTTGCGTGTGTTAGTGGATTCTCAATACAGTGACCAGAGAATCTCTTTTTAGTGTAAATCAAGTCTAATCATCTCAGAGCTCAAAGCCCTACAGTACTTCCCATTTGACCCCAAGTGAAAGCAAATTGTCCTTATAATGGCCCAGGAGGCCATTCAAGATCTGACTTGCTGCTTCTCCAATTTCATCTCTTACTCCTGTTTCCTCTGCTAACTCCCTTGCTCTCCACTGGCCTGACACTGACCTGCCCAGAACCAGAAGATGAACTGCTGGGAATGTTTTCCTACTTGATGTGGACGCAGGATATAGGACAATTGGACTTTTCTCAGGGGAGACACCTTACACGGCCTCAGTGAGGAGAAGCTACTGGGTCCCAGGACAATTGGATGGCCAAGCTCATTGTTGGGAACTGACATTAGGAGGAATGATACCTGGCTCCCAGGAGTATCTGGGATGCTGGTCTATGAAAGGGCTGTTGCTCCATTTGTACAGATGGCAAGAGATTTTCTCAGGGATATAATTTTCATGCTCTCTCTCTGTGTTCAGTTGCATGAGATCAGATGTGAGTAGGTTTTGTTGGGGGAGGAGTATGTCATTGCACAGTGGAGGCTCTTCTCATAACTGCAAAGTCAGTCACAGGTCTTTCCGATGACAGATGTGGACCTTGGAGCTAGATGGTGACCTTGTAGAAGAAAAGCAGTTACCTGCCCTGGTTCCTGGAGGCTACAGGTACCATTTTAACAATGAATCATGATCCTAGGTGCCAATGACCAGCTTGCCCAGTGTCGGCCAACCTTGTCCTTTGACTTACAGATTGAATTGTGGCAACCTAGTTTAGCTTTGTGTATGTAATGTTTTCAGTGGGCTTAGGTACCAGATGCTTCTGTCATCCCACTCTGTGTTCCCTCTGCCCACCTCTGAGTTCAGCTGTGGTTGTGGTAGGCAGGCTGCAAAACGATCGCAGCTCTACTGGCCATGTCTCTCTGCTCCTGCCTTAGGGCTTTGGCATTTTGGAGCTTGCTCAGCTGTAGCACAGGGAAACCTGACAGAGAAGGGGATTTAGCACCCCAGGGGCAACCCTCAATGAAGGAAGAATTGGGTTCAATGGATGAATGCCCCAGATTCTTGTCCCAAGGTGGAATGATCCTTTGGTACATTTTACGCAGGTTCTTGTGGGGTTCCTGGTGGAATTGAGCCCAGTTACCTGTGGGATTAGTTCATTCTTTATTGGCTTATCTCCTTCCTTGTTCCACTCTCCCTACTCTGTCCGTTGTTTCCTGGGATCATGTTCCAAATAAACTCCCTGCACCCATCATCTTGTCTCTATTCTTCTAGAAACCCAAATTAAGGCAAACCCGGCATGTGGGCACAGGATAGTCAAAAGCTGTCACTCTGAACATTTGCTGTGTGTTAGCTCCTTTGCTGACTTCTCTACAGACATCAGTTCAAACTCCCAATTTTCCAGATGATGAGCCAAGGCACCGAAAGATTCAGTAACCCCCCAGGGTTTCCCGTGCCAACTTCTTCCTCATGAGAAAACATCTCTTCTTACTTATGACACTAGAGAGAGGCAATGTGATATGAGCTTTTCTGACTTCCTCCCCCACGATGTCTCTGAGCCTCTGATTTTTTTCTTCCTCCCACATGGTTTAGGAGGTGAAACTTCTACAAAGGAAGCAACATGAGGCTTGGGGTTGGGGGCACATGGTCCTGGGTTCTACTTGTGACTCTTCTACTTATTAGTGTCTGACCTTGGCCAGATACATTTTTGTTTCTGGGCTTCATGTTCCTCATTCATAAAGTGGGAGTAATCATGTCTTAAAACTGCAATGATTGGATAATGTTTTACTAAACGCTGTACTTCCAGCCTGTGTATCACTATACTGTTTCTGAGGAGGACTGCAATCCATATCATGTACTTTTCATGGCTACGAGTTTCACTTTTTACTCCGTCAATCATAGTTCTGTTCTTGAGTCTTTATTCTCTTCCTCTTCTCCCACTTGATTGCTTCTTTTCTCACATTTACTAATATGTGCTCATGTCTTCTCTCTCACTCCCTCCCACAACCAGTAACTGTCTTGTCACTCCATGTTGTCAATGAAGCCAGCAACACACTGCCCCATGATCATTGAAATGTCTATTTATTAATAAGTGGTGCAGTATTTGTTTTAAGATAGAACATAAAAAATCAGGTAAGAAGTGTTTGCATAATATATATGGAAATCAACCTAGTAAAGTTGTTCAAATATTGGACAGAGCCAGAATAGAAATTACACATACAGTTTAAAAATTACAGGAAATCATATTATAAAGAGCACTAAAGGCCACTTGTGGAATAGTCGTGTTCCCGTGTAAGCCAGAATGTGAAGAAAGCCTACTTGTAGCATGGAGACAAATTCAGGGAGCAAGGCACCAGAATTCTATGCCATTAAAGGGGGTTAAAGAAAATATAATACAAAATCAAATACAATGGGCTCACATCACTGGAAACCTCAATCTGTTCTGCAGAGATGGGTGTTTTCCATCACTGCTACATTAGAAAGAAAAAAAGGAAAAGGAAAAGAAGAATAGCCATATCCCATTGAAAGCAACATAGAGAGAGCATTGTTCTCTTTAAAACAGGAAATGATTGACAGATCTGATGAAGTAGGCCCATCCTTCTAAGGTGATTTTTAAGGTGGGGCAGAGCCTGCCTTGTGTCTCCAACTGTGAGATCTCTGACGCTTGGAACGTGGCTGCCACCCATCTCAGAAGTGGTCCTCCCGTGTCGGAAGTGGTCCTCCCGTGTGAATTCTTAACCCTCACGGGAACATGGAGGGTGGAGCTGCTCTCCCTTCCCTTGGAAAAGTATTCAGAGAGGAAATCGGGCCCAGTTACCAGATTAGTTGACTTACACTGGGGAACTGTGATCTTTTTAATATTGAGGAAGAGAAACACAACTGTTGTGAGCGTTTGGCCTCCCAAAGAATGTTTCTGCCGACAGACACACCATCTCTGCAGGATTTCCAAGGCCTGAAATAAAGGTACAATCTAGAGACAAAAGACCAGAATCAGGAAGGACAATTAAATTTGTTTGGATAAATCAATGACAGGAGATCTTGGGTGTGTTTGGGTGTGTGTGGGGGGGGGTGCAGAGAGAAGCACAAGGGGCGCTTGTGGGATTATCTGCAGCCATACGAAGCTCTAAGAGCTAATGGATTCCACCATGAACAAGGTGAAAAACTTATGTTTTTCCAGCTGCTGACAGCTGGATTGTGAAGTCACTCAAAGGTACAGGTAGGACCCACTGAATAGCTGCATGGAGCAGCTGACACAGGAATCATGCTTCTCTCTGGGAAGCCAATGGGTCTGATTGTTTTACTATTAAGTCCATTGGGCATAGGAGGGCAAGGCATGGTGGAAGACCACAGGGCCTGATGTGGGGGCATTTCCATTGACCTGGAAGATGCAATAGGGGGAGAATAATCTTTGAAGATACACGAGCTTTGGTTACAGCTCCACTTCTGGAATGCATGGCCTTTGGCAAGGTATTGCTCCGGTCAGGTTCAGTTTCCTCAACTATACAATGGAGACCTTAACACCGCCCACACAGGATTATGGTGAGGACCGCCGGGAAGTCGAGAGAGAGGACCATCACATCACATGCAACTCACAATGACAGCTTAGGATAAGTTTCTCTCCCCTTCCCAGACCTGTCTTATGGACAGAGCGGGATAGTGAAGAAAACATGTTCCCAGTTTTCACTCCTCTTAGGCATCAGGCTATAGTCTGATGGCAAATCTAAGAGGAATTACAAATATATTCCTAAGCACTAGCCAGGCTTTTGACTGCTTAATTATATGTCACACTCAGGTTATTCTTAAATAGAGCCCATTTTTTACTTATTTCCCCAGAACAGGGCTATTTAGAGGCTAAGAAGACAGGTAGAATGACAGTCTAAAATTACTGCCATCCTTCTGACTTTGCTTTAGAATTTCTGGTTCAGTCTGACTGAGAAGACCTGAACACCCTTCTATGGGGTTTAGCAAGGGCAACTGGGGAGCCCTGCCAAATTCTGGTGAATCTATCCCAAGCACAGCGTAAGTGGAAAAGAACTATGTTAATCCTCATTTGAGCCAACAGAGGCCTGCTTACTTTCTAAAATAACTTCCCAGTTACACAAACATAAGATGTCTTAAGTTGAATCCTGTCTGCTTCTCCACAGCTTTTGGTGACAACCCTAGAGTACCAGTTGTGAACCAAGCAAGATGGGCATTCTCTGAGACAAAGAAGGAGAAACAAGGCTATCCCCAGGTGAGATTCAGAGATCCCATGTGAAGGGACACCATAGTAGAACTACCAACCTGGGGTCATGTCAATACCCAAAGAAATCACATCCCATTTCTTAAAATCAAATCCATAAACTATTTTTTCAATGCAAAATCCAGTTAAATTGGCTTATAGATGAGGATACCCCCCTGAGGCATGGCTCTGGAGTTGAATGAGTCCAAGTGATGGGCCAAAGAGCTGAACTGGTCCAGGTTTGGCAGGACCAGGAGGGGACGAAGCAGTAGAGGTCCGAGAGATGGAGGGGAGTGCTTGCATGGCCATGAGGTTCTTCTTTATTCCTTTTCTTAACTGCGGCAGCAGTGGTTTGTGCCAGACCTTTTGAGGTCAGCAGGATTTTGGGGAAGGAACATTGCCTTTCAAGGCATGAGATCAATCATATTCCAGAGATGAGAGTAAGTTCCAACCAATGTGTCTGGTTCAGCAGTTTCTTGAGTGGGCCAGGAAGTCCTCGTTCATCTCCTGGACTGACCCACAATGTTTTCTTCTCGGTTGCTATTTCACTGGAGTTTTTAATCTCCAATATCTGGACCAGAAGTTAGAAGACCTACTTTCTTGATTCACTCTGCCACGCAGTCACTCATTTAGCCACTGAGTGACTACATGATTCCCTTTATTCTGAGCCTCTGCTTCCTGATCTAAGAAGAGTGGTGGTTGTTCTTGGTGATCAAGGGCTCTTCTTGCTCTGAACATCTATGAATCTATGAAATTGTATCTCCCTGCATCTATGATAATGAAGCAAGCCACTAGTCACAATTTTCCTACAGGGATAACAAAGCTGAGGTTGCTAGAGGCTGGGAACAAATCCCCCTGGGGAGACTTTGAACGAGCTTGAACTCTTTCTTCTGGAAGTTCTCCATTCATTGCTAGGTTGTTGTCTGGCAGACATCATGGTATAGCATGGCATTGCCTCCTACAGATCATCCTTTGAGACAATGGTGTAACATGCGGTATTATGTGTCCAGTGAAATGGCCACAACCCAGGCACTGCAACCCAAGAGTCCTGCCACCTTCATTCCAACATCCCTGTCCTTTCTCATTTCATTTATAGAGATGTACTTTTTGAAAAAAGCCCCTGTGAAAGTGCCTGAATTGGGATGGCATTTCCACCACTCTTTTGGAAAAAAAAAAAAAAAAGACTTTCTGGGGGTAAATTTGGAGTTCATAAATAATACTTAGGACTGAGGCAGTGGATTCCACACATGGTATTAAAAAAGAAAATGTTTGACAGTCTCCAGCCACCATGGCATTGAGGTCTTTTCATATACCGATTGTCTCACTTGAAAATCAGGAAAATCAAACACTTCCGAGTGTCTGGAAACTCAAATTTTCTTCCAGGTCATGTTTATATCCTTCCTGTCTCTCTTTGAGATTCCCACTGCTGGTTTCCCAAAACACTAAAGCTATGGAAATAGCCTGGTTCCTAACTAGGTGATATTCTCACCTGGGCATCAGGTTAGGGGACTGTTTAGGGGACCACTGGCTCAGTTTTGAATAGCGTAATATTAGTGACACCAAAACTTTAGGTGACTTGGATACAAAGCAAGGACTTCTAGTCTTTTTAGAAGTTCATCTCCAAATAAGCAAGCCTTCAAGGACAAGTAAGGACATGAGGCAAATTGCTAAAGATGCCTGGGGTTCAGAAAGCAAAGAAAATCCCTATGATCCTAAGGTCCTTGGAAGCATATTCACAGAAAACAAATTCCAGCTGTGTGGCATCTTCTGGAGGAGGCCAGAGGTGTGCTTGTCAGTACCATCCAAAGTGCAGTCAACTTCTTGAACCACTGAACAGATTTCTTCTCTTGCTCCAGGAGAATTCGATTAGCAGAGTCCCACAGGCAGAGTGACACCTTTTCTTGAAATAGATGTTGTGTCTTGCCTTGTACCATAAACCTCTCTTTGTCAACACAGTGAAATGGAAGTAGCCCAGCTTCTTGTCTGGGTTCGATCACTGTCAGGATTTGGAGAGGAGAAAGCTAGTTTTTTTTTTTTTTTTCCAAGAACCTTCTCAGATACTCCATAACTTCCTTTGTACACAGCGTATTTGGATCTATAAAGTCCAAAGCACTGGAGCCCAAACTCAAAGTTCTCATCCAACCACTCAGTCTTCCTTAGCTGATGGGGTCATTATCTTTTTGATGGAGAATTCTTGCTCTCACTTTCCTCCATGCTGAATCTCCCACTGATTGATTCTAGGCGACGAAGCATTTCTATCTGTGTAGTTGTCTTCAGGGATAAAATCAGATACTTTCCATTCTTGGTAAACATAGTTGGAAGGTACTTCCAATATTTGAGGCCACCAGAATCCTAGCTTTTTGGTGGTAGGAATTGTGGGTTTTTTAACTCTGAATTTCCAGTGCGTTACACAGTGCCTAGCAGACAATGGTGCTTAGTAAATCTCATAAATGAATGTTTTTATTACATTCTCAGTAGAGTGGTATGGATTTAGAAGAATGGTCTTGCAAATTATAAGTAGATCCTATTCTATTAGGATTTCCTACAAGTAATTCTTCTTTTAACTCACAGTGTCTAGGAACTGCCCTGCACAAAATAGGCAAGGCATAATGCATTCATTGTTGACTAAAGGAGCTCAACTTGAACTAGAGTATATCTTGGTGGTGGTGGTGGTGGGGTTTCCAGATGCTTCCATTGAAACTAGAGCTTCATTATATCATTGTTATATCTACTAAGTCTAAGTTCTCAGCTCCCAGAAAAAGTATAGTCAATGAATAGAACTTTCTCAGTTTGATGTTTCTTATTCTTTTCCTCCCACAATTCTTTTTCTTAAACTTCATGTTTGCTTGCGTGCTGGTGTCAAAACGCACACTTGATCTCAAGTATTTTCTTCTCAGCCCAAGAGAATCACTTCTCACCTCACATTTGGAAGATAGCCTTATCTTATTCATTTTGCTCCTTCTAAAGAATGACCTCTTAAAGTTTTCCTATATCATATTCTGATACACAGAAACTGAATACCTATCATGGGATTCCATTTCCGCTTGAGGGCATCATTCATAGTTTTTACGATGGAATTAATTTGCCACGATTTCATGGGATGCTATTAAAACTATTGAAGTTTCCCCAGCCATCTTCAGGACCACTGGTATATCTGAAGCAGGATGATCTTGGGCCACATTATTAACCAGTCCTGTTGGACTCTTCCATCATGCTGTTCTTTCATCTGACAAAAAGATCTTTGTGGAAGCACAGGTTGTTTCTCCCATAACTTAAGTTCAATCCTCCACCTGGAATTTCTGCTTCATCAATGCTAGCCATGCTGCTGATGCTGCCTGTGAGCAGGCAACTGGAACAGATTTGGCTTGCTTCTTTGGAATGACTTTTTTTTTTTTTTAAGGAATATCAAAGCAGAATATTCTAGATCATTTTCTCTCTCTGTCACTTAAATGGGAAAGAAAAGCTCTTAAAAATGTCTTATCATTCATGAAACATGTATTTTGTCTTTGTCTGTACTGGTAATGACAGCTTACTACATGTTGGAGACAGGATGATAATTGACACAACGCCAGTCCCTGTCATCCTGGCCTTATGATCCAGCAGGGGAGACTAGACTGCCCTCCTATGGTTTAAGAAATAATACAAGCTCTTACCCGTCGTAGGTTTTTAAAAGAACCTAAGGGAGTCCTCTAACTTTGGATCCGTGGTAACTATTTTTAGCTTGAAGTTGGGAAAGTCTCACTTGTCCATCTGAGAACTCCACTGGGTTCCTGGCAAATGCATCTAATGGTAAGATACTGAGGCTAGTCAGTTCTGTAAGAATCCTAATAAGGTAGGTAAAAATAATTGGTGCGTATGTAGAGAGTTTGATTCATTCTCCATTTTTTTTTTTGTTTTGTCTCATGTACATAAAGAAAAACATTAGTCACATGTGAGATGATAGGTAGCTCAACCACTTGTAGTAAAAGATTCCAGGAGGGTCAGAAGCAAGAACCAAGCCCTAAGGAAGGGGCATAGGGTTTCTTGGGTCATTAATTCCAATGGCACTTTCATGCATATGATCCATTCCTTTTGCCCTTCAGATTGCTAGAAGGTCAAATGGTAAGCTGTAGGGAGGAGGGTTCATGTATGAATTGTGTGATCATTCTTGTGTATTTCCCACCTTAGATGCTAGAGCCAACTCCTCTCTATTTGTAAGATTCTCCACGTAAAATGCTGTTCTACCTCTCACAATGCCTGCCCTGGGCCAGAGATGGCAGGGTTTGGTTGTGCATTTCTAAAGTTGGGGACCACACCTTCATTATCAATGTACCATTGACATGTGGCCTGAAAGGAATCAAAATCTGAGAGACTAGTTCTTCCCTCCAACAAAGTACAAGGCTCCTGCTTCAGATCATGATGAAACCAGCAGCCAGGTCACTGCCACAGCTACCACAGCTCTTGACAAGACTGTGAGGAGAACATCAGTGCCATTTGTGTGTAGACAGGGCCCTGTTGATCATCTTGGTGGTCACCATGGCAACCATCCACAACCAATGCTTAGATGTGGGATAAGAGCAAGACGGTGATGTTGTGGCATCATAATGTAGCTAATGTAGCCCAAGCCTAACAGAAACCTTTTCCTTCAAAGTGTTTCAAAGGGTAGTGACACCTTGTAAGAGGCCGCAGGATGGCTTGTGCTTAATATTAATACTTATTCACTAGGGCAGTGCTTTCCGGGGGGAGGGGTCTGCTTATACTTTGGCTAATCTTCTGGCTATGTGTGGTTTAAAAAATCTGGAGGAGTAAAATTGGATGATTCTGAAAATTTTTCCACTTGCATATTAATAAATGTTGTAGCTTGCTTGCTTGCAGTGTTTGTTTTCTTTTTTCCCCTCGATCCAAAATGAAATGCGGCAGGCAAGCATGTTTTACAGTAAAAGCCAACAGCCCCCTCTTACTGGATATATTGTATTGTGGGTGTTTTCCACACGACACAGTTCAGGTATCTTGGCACAATTTCTGGGTCCCAGTGTATAAAGGGCAGAGTGGTGTGAGAGGAGAAGACCAGGGCATGGAGCGAGTTGGCCGACTGGACTTTGAGTCCCAGCTCTCTAGGAGACGATGATGTGACCCCGGGCTTGTCTCTACCTGAGCCAAAGGTTTCTCATTTTTACAAAGAAGAACTTGGACCAGATAATTTCTGGTTTCTAATTTTCTTTTGAGATGGATATTTTGTACAAGTAGCATGGGGAGGAATGTGAGTTGAAACCTCATTTTGAAGGCACTGATCTTAGCTCTTGCCCAGAAGGGCACCCTACTTCTGATAAATTTAATCATCTTTGGCTACATATATTGGAAACTATTTGAACTTGTGTGTGCGTGTGTGTGTGTGTGTGTGTGTATATGTTTTCTCCTCGCCAATTCATAACTCAGTCGAAATGCTACACTTGGGATTACCACGGATGAGGGAACAGGAAGGATACAGACAATGGCAGACCAAGCGAGGTCCCTTTGAGAGCTTTTAGATGGTTTTGCTAGTTTTTCCCGAAGAAAACGATCTAAAAATATTCTTGGTTTTGGATAGGCGATAACGATTTTGTTCCTTTCCTAGCGTTTTAGCTCTGTTGGCCACCTCTTCGATATGCAATGCATTTTCGTTCGCAAACTCTTTGCTTGCTGTAGAGAACAGCTAATCACTGGTCTGTTTTACACAAAGGGGCAGTGGTTTGAGAAAGAACTTAAACTACATTCCCTGCTTACCAACCAAACCAAAACCCAAAGCAGCCAACCAAATAGAGCGCAGCTCGTCAATAATTTCTCCCCGTCCCGGTCCAATCATGATTTAAAGTAAGAACAGCAGATAAATGTGTATCCTAGAAGAGATTAGCGGTACCATTTATATATTGTAAAGTCATGCAAACCATGCTGAAAAGGAAGCGGCTTCACTGTGGTGACCTGGGGAGGAGGAAGGCCGTGAAAAGCCCCTGCCCGGGTCGGGGGCTGCCGCGCACATGCATGTGTTTGGTGCAGCCACTGGTGATCTCACTGTTAAGTGTCGGGTGTGAGAGCAAGTGAGCTATACAAAGTCTGTCTACATTACAGGAGGATTCAGCCCACGACCCCTTTTAAATGGGCTTGTTGGGAGGGGTCCATACTGAATCAGAAATTCCATCCCCTGTGGATGACAGAGGCATGGAGCCGCTGGGGGTGAAGGGGTCCGTGTCCGTGTCTGTCTCACCCTCGGCGAGGTAACGTTTCTCCCTCATCCAGCTCGACCCCCCGCTCGGGCCAAACACGTAATCGTCTCTGTCTTGGGAGATGCTGAAGCCACTTGGGGACCGCTCCAGCTCCTCATGGTTGACCGACATCAGGGACAGGGGCGTGTCACTGTCCCGTGTGAGGCTCCGTCTGTGCCGGGGGGAGACCCGGTCCGAGCAGGGCCCGTGCAGTTCAGCCTGGGAGTGGTAGCTCACTCGGGAGTCGAGAAGAGTCAAGATAGGCAGGACGGTGGGCCTTTCTGCATACGTTGCTGCCGAGGAGGAGAGTGTTGCTGGAACATTCCCAGAAGTGGGTCCTCCTCGGGGCAGGTTCACTGGGTCGTGGGCAAAAAACCCATAGGGGCCGACTTTGTCGAGGGGCACCTGGTGGAAGCTGTAGGGGGTCTCGGGGGGCCCTGTCTCAGAGTAATTGCAGATGATGGTTTTCAAGTCGGAATCTCTGTTGTCCTCTAGCTTCTCCACCTCGGCAGGCGAGGAGGTCCCCTTGGTCGGGTAGTACTCAGTGACGTGCACCTGCAGCCTTTCCATGTGCTGCATGTGCATGTCCACGAGGAAGTCCAGTTTCCTCCCCATGTCATGAACCTGAAACATACAAGGAACGGGGAGTCACTGGTTTTTCCGGGTGAAGGTAGATCTTATCCTTCAGAAGGAAGCACCACCAGAACCTACAGTCACCTTCTGGAAAACAGGAGGGTTCCTGCAAATCACAATCTTAACAACATCTGACTATTTTGTGCTTCCTAACTTGGAGCCCTGCACATGTCTTCGTGCCAATCCAGAAATGACCTGGCAAGGGCGTTCTGGGAGGCGAACGCTGGAACCAGAGAAGTGGTCTGAAGACAAGTTGTACCGCAGGAGGAGGTGGCCTGGCTGCTACCGGTTGGGTCAAGGAGCAGGAGCTCTTGATTTGCAAAGACTTGCTTGGACAGAAGCTTGTGGGTTGTTAGTGTCCATTCCTTCCTACCTGCTGTGTAAGCCTAAAAGCTGCAAGAGCAGTGGGGAGCAAGAACTATGCCTCTTAGAACTGGAGGTCCCACCTGGGGGCCGGGGAGTGGGAGCTACACTCAGGGAAGCTGTATCTGCTCCTACCTGCAAAACCGGGAACTGACTTAGTCTTTGTGAGCGTGTGTACACATAGATGTATGTGTGCATGCGGGTGCGCACGTGTGGTAGTCTCTCCCCAACAAGTCACAACTTGCACTGCAGACAGGGACAGCATCCCCTCTTGCAGGTGAGGACAGGTAGCACGGCACTAGGCAGAGGTTGGGACGGTATCCAAGCCTTAACAGTATCCAGCACTTAGAGCTTAGTAAGTACCAGACTCTGCTTGATGCCCTTTTCTTTTTTTTTTTAAGATTTTATTTACTTATTCATAGAGACACACAGAGAGAGAGGCAGAGACACAGGCAGAGGGAAAAGCAGGCTCCATGCAGGGAGCCCGACGTGGGACTCGATCCCGGGACTCCAGGATCACGCCCTGGGCTGCAGGCGGCACTAGACCGCTGTGCCACCAGGGCTGCCCTTGATGCCCCTTAAAGATGTTAACTCATTTCATTTCACAACAGCCCTACCTAGGAGGTGGAGACTCTGATTATCTCTCTCTTACAGGTGAGGAAACAGAGGTACAGAGGCAGGAAGTAGCTTGCCAAAGGTCACAGAGCTGGGAGTTGGAAGAGCTGAGATTATAAATTAAAATGTAAAAATGAAAAATGATATTCTTGACATGCCGAGAAAGCATAATCATGCAAATTTCCTCTTGCCTGTCTTTGCACAGATCCAATTTATGGGGTTATGAATAAGATAAGAGGGCTGGTAGGGATCCTAGTGGAAACGGACAGAGCCATGTGTCTAGTGTGCAGTTGAATGGACTGTGCTTCATAGTGGCAGCCCCTTCACTGCAGAAATGAGAGGGCAGCTCCATGGAGTGCTGGACGTGAACGATTTCTCTTTCTGCCCTGACTAAATCCACCCAGAACGCCCCTTGCTCCAGGCCTCTCCAGATGAGCCACATGCTGACTCGGACTCTGAGGACTGAAGGACTGGGAACAAAGGACAGGGGGTGAAGGGAACTAACATTTTTTAAGGAAGCATCTCAAGGTGCGCGCAAAGAGCATCTACACCGGTTGAGTGTCTACTGCATACCAGCTACTATTCTACATGATTCACAGGTACCTACTCATTCAATCCTCATAGTACCCTGGTGAGGTATTAGGATCCCCATTTTACAGATGAGGATGCTGAGGCTCAGGACAACGAATGAACTTGCATGTGGTCACAGCCAGTAAGTGCTAACTCAGATTTAATTTTCACCTCCTTTTTCTGAGTGGTGAGGGCTCTGCTATGTTATCGTCCTATGGGGGAAAAATGACATTTGAAAATACAGGTTACGTGCTTTGCTTTTTTTGGGGGAAGGAAAGGAAAGACCTACCTGTCTTTCGACTTTGACGAACTTCCCCATCATGCTTTGGTCTTCAATTTCGATGTGGATGCTCTGGCTACATATGGTTCATTCCTAGGAAAGAGCCAACAGGTCTGTAAGATCGATGTACCTATTTTTGCTTTGCCAGGCTGCCTCAGTGGAGTGGGCCATGGTCCCGGGAGCTATCATCCCCATGCTCACGCTTATGCAGTCTGGAAGAGGCCTACTTGGCTCTGGAGGCACAAGCTCTGCAGCAGTTGTTGAAGCCAAATAAATATCAAGCTATTTTAGGAGGCTTTGGGTCAGAGTTAATATAGCACCTAGCTGTGCCCAGAGGGTTCAAAGTGCCTTTAAATCACATTCCTTTGGCTTTCAGTGTTGGACTGAGGTTGAGAGCTTCTACTCTAAATGTGTGTGGGGTAGGCTGGGCTGGGGTGGAGGGGTGGCTAATCTCTGAAATTCTACATAGTGGGTATCAACATCTCATCTGTTCCATTTGGTTAAGTGAGGGGAAACAGAATGAGAACCTAGAAAATGATGCAAAAGAGGATGTTGGCCAGGAATGGGATTGAGACGTGCCCTGCATTGGCTCCTTGGTGGTGCAGGTTATGTTCCATGGAGAAGAGAACCTGCAGGGAGCCAAGCCTGGCTATTGCTCACAACCATTATGTCAGGCACTTTGTAAGTAGTTGGTTTTCTCTTTTAGAGGCTACTGACTGCTGCTAAGTCCATGGCCTGTCTCCGACTTAAAGCAGACATCGGAAATTCATGGCTCACATGCTAATTCCAGCCTACCAGTATTTTCCTTAGCTTGAGCAGAGTTTTAAAACATTTAAGCCATCTCAAAAATAAGGAATTTCACACGACATCTGGATATTCCCAGTTCTTCTTGAAAAATTAGCCTCTTTGAAAACAGAAGTTACCGATTCCTAAAATTGGCAACAGTGGAGCAGAGCAACGATGACCTCCTTTGGATGGGGTACATGCCCTCCAGGAGCCCAGGGCCCACCACTCCCTATTCTATCCCCAGGACTGAGGCTGAAGGCCTGATGCCTTATGTCATCCCACTTCTGCTCTTACTTTGCTAATAAGAAGGAACCTTATTGCTATCAGGTTCATGGGGGTTCTTAAACATGACTCCATTTACTCATCCATGTTCCCTGCCTTGAAGACCTCTAGGAATAAAGAAGGTGTAAATTCGGGCAGTGGACTTTCTATAGGACCGCTCCTGGCTCATCGAGGCCAATACAAGGGACATCTCCAAACACTTAGTGTGGGCAGAGCAGAACTTCCCTGCTCTGCCTGTGACCATGTGGTCAGAGTCCTGATGTCTGATTTCCTTCTCTGGGAAGAGGTATGGTCTATGCAGGGCTAACTATGCAGGAAAAGCCAAACAGCCAACCAGCAGATGCCTCAGCTCTGCTCACACGAGGTATTCTTTGTGTTCTAAAAAACTCACAGGGCTCCTCTGATAATTTTATAACATAGAAATTGTTACATTTATTTTCAACAACGGAAGAAAGGAGTGTCACCCACTTTTCTTCATTTTCCCAAAAGGAATGGCAATCCTCCCCAACCCCCCAACCATAAAGAAGTGAGCTGAGGTTTGGAGATGGGGATGGGGATGGGACATGCAGCGGGTCAGTCCACGTCCTCATGTCCCACCTGGGAGATTGCTGGGATGGGTAGGTGAACGCTGCCCCTCTCTGAGACTTCTTATGTTTTGGGGTGGATGGAGGTCCCGGGGTGAAAATCATGTCTATTCTGAAAGAGACACACAAGGAAGGGATTACATTACAAAGAGCTTTACAGGCAAAGAGGGGAGAGGAATTCCTGCTTTCTTTAGTCAGGCAGGGTCTGAAATAATATAAGAGAAGGGGGGGAGGGGAGGGAGAAGGAAAAGAGAGTGAAGGAGAGAGAATTTATAATCTCCAGATACTATTATTATTATTATTATTATTATTATTATTATTAACTAGTAGTAGTGAGCATATCTCCCCATCCCAGGGGAGAGAGGCAGCTAAACCAGAAACAGGGTGAGGGTCACATCTTTTTAGTTCTTACAGGAAATGTCATGTGTGCTGAAAGCCTATCTGGTCTTCCAGCATTTTTATTCTCTTTCTCCAAACATCTGATTAGGGAGTTTTCTTGCGAAACCCTAGGCTTTGTTTTCAGTTGTGCAGATGCTGCTGCTCTGCAGGATTCCTGGCCAGTGGAGGGATGGATCTGCATCTGCTCCTGCACCTTGCTTCCGTTTCTGCATGAGGCGCAGGCTCCTCATCCATTCTGCCCTGAGCACAACTGGACACAAATGCCCCCGTTGCCCTGCAGGACTGGGGCAAGGTGTGGGAGCTACCTTGAAGGCTCACTACAGGCCCAGGACCACTAAGACCATGCACTCAAAAGTAGCCATGGGTCGTTCTGTTTCTCTGCAGACCCGGCCGCTCCTCCACTGACCCCACCATATACTCAGCCACCCTTCTCTTCTCTTTGGCCTACCACAATATCAGCATGGCTGGGGGTATGCGATTAGCTTATCCAGGTGGTCAATCTCCAGCCAGGACTCTTTGAAATACATGTGCCTAAAAAGTCCTGAAAGCAATGGCAGCATGAAGGCCCACTCTGCGCACATTAAGATGGGCTAATATTTTTGATCTGATATGTCCTAGACATTATGCTCCATCCATTTCTCAGAGAGCCATATTTGCATAAATAACAGCACGTTAGGCTCAGAACTCATTTGCACATTCATTGGTGAGGCAGGCATTGAGCACTGACTGTGTGCCTGCCACTATGCTAAGTAACCGCAGTTGATAATTCCATTTGTGGATAAGGCAAGGTCACAAATAAGCATTCCTCCAACCCAACATCATTGTTAACTTCCTGTTCACTCAATCTGATGGTCCTGTTAACTCTGCAGGACACCCCGGCGGGAAAACATTATTCAGATGAGGAAACCAAAGTCCAGACAGGACTTGACTTGTGTCCACTTGAAATCTCACACAGGCCAGAGAATGAGCCCCACAGGGGGCTGGGGTTTCCCCACATCAGTTCTATGTCTTGACATCATATTGTCTTTTGTTTTTTTTTTTTAATGGGTTTTTAAGAGAGAATTTTTATAATTCATTAAAGACCTGATAAATTTAAAAAGTGGGAAAAAAATCACACATGGACTCATCATCTCAGTATAGCTACTATTATAATCTGGGGAAGACCTACTCTTTTCCTGTATAGGTTCCCTATACTGGAGTGTGTGTGTATAGTTTTAAGTAAACATGTGCATATGTTTTTGTAATCATACTGTCTGTAATAATATATACATAATATATACTATTAAGTAATAGTATATGTTACATAATTTGCAATATGAATATGTATGAATAGTATATATTATTAATATCACATACTTGATGCAGAGAATATATATGAAAACTCATTTGTATACATTTAAGTACATAGATATATATATATAGGTATAAGTGTGTATATATGTATGACTGTATTATTAGATCACATAATTTTTTAATCTGATTATGTACACTTTTTTTTTTTTTAGAAAGAGATAGTATGAGCAGGGGTTGGGGTGGGGCAGAAGGAGAGAGAGAATATTTTTTTTTTTGAGAGAGAGAGAGAGAGAGAATCTTAAGCAAGCTCCACACTCAGTGTGGAGCCTGATGTGGGGCTTGATCTCATGATCTGAAGTCAGGACCTAAGCCAAAATCAAGAGTCAGACGCTTAACTGACTGATCCACTAAGGTGCCCCTCATTATATACATTTTCTAAATGTCATTTGATGGTTGCATAACTTTTTAATGAGAGCAGGGACCTTTTTTTTTTAATCACTATATATATTGTTGAGAAAGTGGGATGCGGTGAGTTAGACAGAAGTTGTGTAGCCAGTTGGATCTGATGTGACTTCTAGCTCTGCCATTGATTAATTTTGGGTAAGTCCATTGCCCCCTTGAGCTTGGGTTTTATCATCTGTAAGAGGATACCTACAATGCAATACCTCATGAGGTTATAAGGGCTTAGACACATATTTGTAGAGCATCCAGGTGCTCAACAAAAATTTAGTAATTGTGAGTTGGACATTGATGTTGTTTCTATACCATATTTTCACTATTATAAATAATACCTGATGAACATTTTTTAATATGATGAAAAATTTATATTTATAATTGGACATTCAGACTCGGTTGATAATCATCTCAATCTTGTTGACAACATCCAAAATATCACAATCAGGGGCTAGTCAGACACATATGCCTTTTCTTCATGAGGACCAATCAGGGTGCTGACCTTGGCTAAGGTCAATGTCATAGAGCTTCTTTGTAGCCTGTTTGGTGCTTGTTGGCCTACATATTCATTAGTTCATCCATTCGATGAACGTTTTTGTTCTTAAAGTTTATCCCTGGCATTCTGGACCATTTCTGAAAGGCTTTCATCATAAGCTCTAGCTAGCTTCATCAGGCTTGATTCCTAAATGGTCAGGAGAACAGAGTTCCTCCAGATGCAACTGTCTTACCTCGTCTGAAGGTACTTTATCCTGGAAAGCATGTCGAGATGTCCTGCAGAATATTGCTCAATCACATCCTTCACGTCGTAAGGCCTCAAAGTCTCCTTGAATTTTTTTTTATAGAGACGGAATTGTAGAATTCTGCAAGGCAAAGTGGAGACATGTGTGCTTCATAAGTAGAGAGAAAAGGAAACTATAATCCAAGCCTAGAAAACTCAGGGGCAGGGACAGAAAAGAACTAAAGAGAAAATGAATTGATAGGAGGGTAAGGGTGAGGGTAGTTCCAATTCATGGTTCTGGTTCACACCTTCGAACCACACAGAGTTAGGCTGGCTAGTGTCTCTTCTTCATGACTATCTCCCTTCAATCATTTGAATAATAATAAAATCATAGTAACAGTAAGATCTAGCATGTATTGGGAATTTGTTCCAGGTCAGACACTGAGCTAAGTGCTTTATGTACAACATGCTAATAAATCAACTCGTAGATGATAAGACTGTGGTCCAGAGAGGTCCAGCATCACCACAGGGCCACCTGGCTAATAATGTCAGAGCTGTTCTCAAACCCAGGTTTATATGCTAACAAGGCCCATGCTCTTAATCACTGACTGTGTGACACTGCTTCTATTTGAGGACAGCTGACTAATTTCTTCCTCAACAGCCTCTTTAAGTATTGGACTTGTGTGCCTAGAAAAGAGACATTATATTCTATTCCCTAAGTTTTCTTAGCTTCTTAGTAAAGTGGGGCACCCAGAACTCGTAGATCCCAAAGCCTCCCCTTCATCATCCTGGGAATCAATGAAGAGACCCCAGATGGCTAATGTGAAAATTCCATCATGGGATCAACCCCCACTGAGCATGGCGTCAGTTAAAACCCCTAATCATAGGCTGGTGCCAGAAAACACGGCCTATCCCAGGACCTCTCTTCTCCTACTTGCCCTGGGTCTCTTTCTGTAGTGCATTCAGAGTTCATTTTGTTTGTCATAGCCCAGGTCCAGCATCTCAACACTATTTTGGCATATTTATTATGCCACCCAACTCGTGTGCCATCCTTTCCAACTGGGTGCCATTTTGTAAACCTGTCCTTTATGCAGCTCTCTATAAGGCAGGTGTCAGCACAGTGTGGCTCACAGGCCAAATCTGGCTTACTGCCTGTTTTTGAAAGTAAAGTTATGTTGGAACACAGCCACCCCCATTCACATATGTACTTCTATGGCTACTTTTGTGCTACAGAGTCAGAGCTGAGTACTTGCAACAGAGACCTGTGGACCACAAAGCCTAAAATATTTACTATTTGGCTCTTTATGAAAGTTTTCCAACCCCTGAACTAAGGCGTCAATAAAAAAATTCTAAAAAGAACAAGGCAGAAGCCAGACCATGGACCAACCTGGCAGAGACTTTCTTCCAGGTTGACACAGACTCATCTTTTCTTTTCTTTTTTCTTTTTAAAACATATTTTATTTATGTATTACTTGAGAGAGGTGGGAGGAGAGACAGAGAGAGTACATGAACAGGGGAGGGGCAGAGGGAGAGGAAGAGAGAGACTCTGAGGCAGACTCTGTGCTGAGTGTGGAGCCCAATGAGGGGTTTGATCCCACAACCATGAGATCATGTCCTGAGCCAAAATCAAGAGTCAGACACTTAACTGACTAAGCCACCCAGGTGCCCCTCATTCACTATTTGTTTGAAGAAAATCTTTCAACCAGTTATGAATCTAAGTAGTTTTGCTTTCATCCAGCCATAGTTCTGTCACATTATACATGTGGTGTCATGACAAACCAGGTCAATGGCTTTGCTGAGCTTCACATATTATAACCCTATTGTGCTTCCCTGATGCACTGGACTAGGAATCTTGCTTAAAATAACACAACTAGTTCTTGGAGAAGCCACTTTAGTTTCTAGAATTCACAGCCACCATTGTAGAGTGCTTAGAAGCCCATGTCCTGATCAAAGTTTTCTGTTAGTAAGCCTATTTTTATTTTCTTGTGGAACTCTGAAGCAAAACAAAAATAGCCAGGGTAGATTATAGTCTCTTCTGATACCCACACAAAAAATCCTATAATTGACTATCTTGCTGAAAATGCTAATTAAAAAAAGCTAGATGGATGAAGACAGAGAAGAAGGGTTATTCTGGGTAAGAAGCCTATAAAGGAAGAGAACTCCTACAAAGGAAGCCTATAAAGCAAGAAAGCTCCACGTCAATATACCCGCCCCCTCCGAGACCTGTAAAATAAATGGTGGCCAAAGCCAGACAAGAGCATAACAATTGGAAATACGGTCAAGAGGCTGTGGGAGCATTTTTATAATCCAGTGAGCAAGAGTTACCCATGATTCTCTGCTAATGTAAAAATCATTTTTCTTCAGGCAGTATACCCGTTAGAGTATTGACATGCTCTTGGACCTGACTCAGGAGTTACTTGACGGGCTTCCCACTGCCCTTCCCAAAGCCAATATCCTGTGGGAATTGAACTAGGGCCTGGGGAGGCCCTCAGTGGGGAGGAGGGGGCCTCACCTGACGGCTCGGATGGCGGCCTTCAGGGTAGGGATCATCTCTTCGATGAGGAAATCATTTCCGTAGGCCCTGTCTTCTGCCATGGGATCGCCTGTCCCAGCATCTGGGAGGGAGACACACATATCAAACAGCAGGCCATGGCATGTGGAAAGGCTTGGGGACCCCATCTGGTCAGAGCTATCAACGCTCAACTGCCAGAGTCTTTGCTCCCACTGGGTGAAACCATGTGGTGTTCTCCAGTTGTGACACCATTCAGGCCTTCTTAGCATGTCCTTCTATTCTCCAGACATGAGTGTCAGAGGTGCCCGAAGTTCAGGACTGTTGACTAGGGAGAAGGCTAACAAGGTGGTGACTAAGTTTTGGGGTTCCTGAGTGGCCTCTCAGAGACTAAGGGCATCCATCTACATGCGTGTTACAGTCAGACACCCGAGTCCAGATTCTTGCTCTGTCAGTCACTACCCTGGTGGCCTTGTGGGGTCACCTTCTGAGCCCTGCTTGTCCTCCCTTGTCACAAGCCAAAGGGACATACAGACATATTGCTCTTTTCTATGACCTCTTCCCGCACCCGGGGGTACTGAGGCCCCTAGGTCTCGAGATCACTCTGCACCTGGCCCTGTCTATCCTTCAAGTTGACCTCCATGTAGCCACCCTTGGGGATCAAGGCTTTCAGTCCCAAGGCTCCCTGGAGGTACCTGCTAGATGAGTGTGGCAATCCTGGCCTGGAGAACAGCTAACTTGGGAGCCCCCTGCTCCCTGAGCTGTGGGGAGGTGCCACAGGTGCTCCCAGCCTGGCGGGTGTGCATGGGGTGAAGCGTGAAACTGGTTCAGGAAGGTAGGGATGGGCTGCTCTACAAATGGGGCAGGTCTTCCCTTTGGGGAGGGAGGGATGGAGGAGAGGGAAGGGAGGGCAGATCTTCCCCTGGGGAAGGAGGAAGGGAGGAAGGGGAGGGCGAGTGAGGCAGAGGGAGAAGAGGAGGAGACAGAGAGCCAGGGATGAGAAGGGCCTCACCTTCAGAGCTCTGCCAGAAAGCGTAGGCTTTCATGCGGAAGGCGGTGCGGAAACGTTCTTTATTGTTTAAGCCCACAGGCTTTGGTTCTTTAGAAGGACTTTCTTCTATGGCATCTACATTCAGAGGGGTAAATAGCTTTCCTTTAGTATTGCTACCACGAGGATTAGAAAGGCGAACCCGATCCAAGAGACCCAGCTTTTGGCTACAAAATAAGCAAAAGTGAACAATTTTCCTCCTTGAGTGCAGGCTTTCGTGATTCCCCGTCCCTCTCCATAAAGACTCACACTTGACCTCCACGCGTGCTGGGGGAGGCTAAAGCTGACTTGGCGGCTCGGGGTGGGACGGGGCTCGGCAGCTCATGAGCCAGGACCCCGTGGGCACGCTGCTTAACTTCTCTGCACTTCACTTTCCTCGGATGCTCACATGGAGCTCAAAGGACATAGAGGACATCAAATGCCCAGCTCACAGTGACAGGTGGCTGAGCTCCATGCCTTCCCCTGTCCCGTCTCCTCTGCATCAGTAACCTCCTTGGTACCATGCTCTGGTGCTCAGGGAGCAGCTCTCACAGAAGAGGCCTTTCAAAGGTTCTTCAAACAGACTCGAATGATAGAAATTACAGAAAGCAGGCACCCTAACCCAGATGTCTGCAGATCCTCCCACCCCGTGGATAGCACGTGGAGGGGAGGCGGTCCCTAGGCTTGGATGGGGAAAAACAGTGCATCTTTAGTTTACTAACCTCTAACTGAAATCAGCACATCTCTCGATTATGAATGTGGGTAACAAACCCTAGCAATCTCCTCAATGCCCCAGTCTTAACCTGTGTCTTCCACAACAGAAATCACGGGGCATTTTAGATCTTATTATCTCTGGGGACTGCTGTGCTCAGAGCTGTTTCCAGATTATAGTAGTATCCTGACCGGCCACAGGTCTTGTCATTAAATCCATCACGGAGAAGCACATGCACGCCTGCGTCTCAAATGTTTTAGTATTTTGATAGTTAACAATACAGTCTGTTTCTTTTGTAAACTGTATGCATTTTCTTTAAGAATTCGAGATTGATTCTGAGAAAGTTTCCCTGGACTTCATTACACTGCCAAAAGTGTTCTTGGCGTGCGTGCACACACACACACACACACACACACACACACACACACACACAAAGGTTAGTAAGTCCCACGTAAAGTAGCCCCGGTGCAAAACTGGGTCCAGCTCCACCCCTGGCCATGCAGGTGACCTTGGGCAAATCCGTGCACTTTCTGAGTCTCAGGCGTCTCATCTTTAAAGTAGGGATGCCCGCTCTCCTCTTTACCTACTAACTATGAGATGATGTTATCAAGGATTTGGCGTAGAGCCTGGCACACAGTAGGTGCTCTATAAATATATTATTTTTTCTCCCTCTATCCCTCTATTTCTCAACCTCCACCCCCACTCTAGTGGACACGAGGAACAAGGGCCTTTTACCAGAGAAAAGCCACGCTGCAAGTTTTCACACATCGACAGACTCCACTCAGTGGCTTCCTCCTACTACCCCACACAGAGCTTGGCACACGGTGAGTGCACCATGTACTTGTAGAATAAATGAGTAAGTGGATGAATATGGGTTATTGAGGTCACTCTGCATTGGCCTGAGCTGATTTAGTTTTTCTAAGGAGTGTGTCGGGGTATTGCAACCATGTGCTTTCTGCCAGAAGCTTCTGGTATCTCTGTAGCAAGGGGGTGGGGGGGAGGTCATGGGTGTTGGAAACTTGGAGGAGCGAAGAACACTCGCCTTGCTGAGCAGGTGCCCTGAACTCTCTTAGCACCAGATCCTCAATGGTACGCGGGCCTAACAGCACCTGCTGCACAGAGTTTGGTCCGGGGAGCATGACATATGGGAAGATGTATAATGTTTCCTGCCTTCGGCCTGGCAAAGAGAAGGCACTAGGATATATTTGGTTAATTAATAAGTGAATGAACATATGGATGGGCAGTCATGACTCCTGGCTCCCTCTGGAGTGTTCTCTCTCTCCCAGTGTCGTTACATTAATAACCTGACCAGAGTACATTCTGGGAAACTCTAGTACTCAGATGGCTCTTTGCTCCCTGTGCCAAAGACAGATTTTTCAGAGTGGCTTTCCTGACCAGTTCTGGATGAATGATTGCTAGGACAGAGAAATCTACCAGGGGCTGTGGGCTAAAAGTACTGGACAAGGCAGGAAGTCAACTGAGCAGATAGAAGGCTTTCTTGCCCATGAGTTCAGTAAAAGGGGGACTTTAGGACAGTCTCCCACCTGGTCTGCTTCTTCTTGGCACCTGCCTACTGTGTCTTGTGATACCATCCAGCGGATCTGTCCTTCCATCTGCCCCAAGACTCAGGCTGGCCCTGTGTCCCCACCTGCATGGTTGGGCATGCCCAGCTCCTCCACCTGCCCCACGCCCTGCCTTCTCAGCCCACCTCATTGTTAACTACCTTTAAAAAAGCCTGGGCATCCCCCCTCCCCTGGAAATCAGGTACTCCCCAAGTGCTCCAACAACATGCTGCAGTTTTCTCTGTCACAGTCACACAGCGTGTGCAGGCTGCACGTTTCTACTGCCCCACCCCCACCCCAGGATGTGCAGTCCCAGCAAAGCAAAGACTCAGCCTGGTTGTCTCTGAGCCCACGACCCACCCTTCCTCAGCACATTCCCATGTTCAGGGTGGCAGCGAAAATCATGGCCTTTGGGGCACTCCCAGCCCTGAAGGATAAGGTCCTGAGGAACAGGTGACCCGGGATACAGAAGTCACTCTTTCTGGCTCCAGCTCCTCACATGTAAGGTGATGACAGCTCTCGCTGTGCGTGGCTCTGCAAGAGTTAAATGAGGGAATGCATGGAAAGCTCTTAGCCCACTTCTGGAATGAGGATTGGAGAAGCCTTCAGTGAATGCTGGCTGTCACCATTATCTTGGTAAATAATCCTCTTCCTGCAGAAGTAGGAGAGGGCTAATGGCATGTGTGTAAAGGAGGGATAAAATTTCCTGAGCCACAAAATAAGTGGTTTTTAAAAAAATGAACCAAGATAAGTTCTTGAGATTTATATATTATTTTACAGTGCTTCCTAATGCCAGTCTCACACACTCACCATTGTCACTTAACCTGACCTCAGCAGGAGATAAGTGTATATACAGAGGTTAATTCCAGATCAACTAAGCAAGACAAGAGTAACAGCAACCACACTGTCCTGACTGGAAATCACAACACCTGAGATTTAGGAAGTTAATGAGAGGGCCCTCTTGGTTCTGTCTGTGTTGGGATTTAGGATTTGCCTGTTTGGCATTTCAGTACTTTCACTGCAACCTTTAAGAGTCTGAATTGCTTCGGTGATGTTTATGTGATACCCCATGGTCACAGAGGACGGTTTATGAGAGATTCCAACAGCATTAGGAACCCAGAGGCGTCAGGCATCAGTCAGAAACCTCAGCTCTGAATTATTCCCAGCCATCACACCTAAGAGGCTTACAGAATTCCTCCTCCAGCAATGGGGGTGATCAGCTTACTTCTTAATTGCATTGCTTGAAATCCAAGACTCTGGAGGATAATTAGATGCTAGGCAAAGTTCACCCCTGAAACACAATCCCATCTCTGCCCTTCTCCTTATGGATTTCTAGCACATAATTCGGGCTTGGAGAGTTCTACAGGTCTTGCAAAGCCTTCCTTGGAGCTGACATCAGATTTTCTTGGCTACCTGGGGGCCCTGATTTATTGTGAACAAACTATTTTCAAACATGAATTGTAAAACTAGAAATAGATAGATTAGAGGCAGAAAAGTAAAAATCAAAAAGTAAAGTCTGTCCTGGCAGATATAGCACTTCCCCTGGGCTCCTGCCTCCGGTTACTCCAGCCATGTCAAACTCTATGCAGTTCCCTGACATTCACGCTTCCTCGCCTTTGTGTGTGTCATGACCTGTACCCAGGAAAACCTTCATCCTTCCTTTTATCTAAATGACTCTGACTTTTCATCTGAACTTGGTCTAAGCATCAGCCTCAAGGCTCACTTCCCCTCTTTCTCCAATTACCTATCCACTCATTGTGGTTTCTGTGGGCCTTTCTCAACCATGGCCCTTGGCCACCATGGTGAAATCTTTGAGTTACTAGGGATTCTTTTTCATCAAAGCAGTGGTTCTCAACTGGGGGAAATTTTGCCCCCCAGTGGACATCTGGTAATGTCTGGAATCATGTTTGATTGGCATAACTTGGGGTGTGCTCTTGGCCTCCAGTGGGTCAAGGCCAGGGATGCTGCTAGACATCCTACAAACACACAGGGTAGCCCCTGACAACAAGGAATCATCCCACCCAAAATGTCCATGTTGTTGAGTCTGAGTAACTAAAAGGTAAGCTAACTGTCCACAAACCATACTTGGGTCAATTACCCAGTACCTAACACAGCACCTGGCATGCTGTCACCACTGAAAGCGTTATTTGGATACTGAATGAATGAAAGAAAACAATACGTGATCTTTTATTAATAAAATGCATCCAACTTCAGCTGAGGGAGGGATGCTGCATGATGGAAAGAGTGGACTTTGGAGTAAGAGATCTGTGTTCAAACTTCAACTCTGTAGTTAAGATTTCAACTTGGTTAAGTGATTAGCTCTTTCTGATTTAGTTTTTCCACCTGTAAAATAAAGCTAATGTTATTTATTTATTCAACAAAAATGTATTTTACACCTTGTAAATGCTAGGCCCTTGGTAACCTGCTGAGGATATAGTAATAACTGAAACAGACATGGTTTTCAGCCTCCAATGAGCTTATGATGAGGTTGGGGAGACATATAATAAGCAAACAGACATGCAGACTGCTAGAAATCTGACCAAGGAACAAAGAGAGGGCAGTAGTGGAGTGTAACAGGAGGTTGACTTTGGTGGAGTGGTAAGGAAAGGCCTCTTGGGTAGATGGGAAGACCAATTAAGTGGCTGGTCTCAGTAGTGTGAGATCGAAGTGATGGTAGTCCGGATGGTGAAGCTGAGACCTGAAAGGTGAGAAGCCAGACCTCAAAGAAAAGGGGCAAGCATTCCCTAGGCAGAAGAACCACTTGTGGGTACAAGGGGTGTGAACACTGGGTGTAACAGAAGGGGGGTACATGACCAGAACATTGTGAATGAAGGGCAGAGTGGCCCAAGGTGAGGTAGGAGACGTGATTGGCAGGAATTCTAGAAGTATGATTCAGAATTAAGAACAGAAAATATAAATTTCCGCTTGATTTTAAGGGCACTTGGAAGCCATTAAGAGTTTTATGAAGGGAAGAGTATAGCAACTTTGCATTTAAGAAAGAACAACCCTGGGATCCCTGGGTGGTGCAGCGGTTTGGCGCCTGCCTTTGGCCCAGGGCGCGATCCTGGAGACCCGGGATCGAATCCCACATCGGGCTCCCGGTGCATGGAGCCTGCTTCTCCCTCTGCCTGTGTCTCTGCCTCTCTCTCTCTCTCTCTCTGTATGACTATCATAAATAAATAAAAAATTAAAAAAAAAAAAAAGAAAGAACAACCCTGTTCACAGCAGCACTATTCACAATGCCAGAAGGTAGAAACAACCCAAAAGTCCATCAAGGAATCAATGGATAAATCTACACAGTGGAATATCATTCAGGGAGGAAGTTCGGACACATGCCACAATTAATCTTGAATGCATTATGTAAAGTTAAATAAGCCAGTAACAAAAAGACAAATAGTGTATGATTCTACTCATATGAGGTATCTGGAGTAGTCAAATTCATAGAGATAGAGAGTAGAATGGTGGTTGTCAGAGACTGGGGAGAGCAGAAAATGAGTTGTTTTTAATGGGTTCTGAGTTTCAGTTTTACAAGATGAGGCAGTTCTGGAGATTGGTTGCACAACAAGGTGCACATACTTCACTATATACTTAAAAGTGATTAAGCCAACCATTTTTCTGTTATGTGTATGTTACTACAATCAAAAATTAAAAAAAAAAAAAGGAACAAAACAGCTGCTTGGTGGTGGATTGAAGGAGAATGAGGACAAAAAAAGACCAATGAGAAATCACGAAGTTTTCCAGGTGAGAGGTGCTAGTGGCATGAATCAGGGTGATCATGGTGGGAGGAGAGTAGAACTCTGACTTGTATTTTGGAACCACAACAGTCTTCCCTGATGGACTCCATGTGGTTTGTGAGGGAAAGAGACAGATAAGGAGCCGCTGCTAGGTTTCCAACTACACAAATGGGTAAGTGGTGATGCCATTGTTTTAGATGAGCAAGATGGGAACAAAAAAAAAAGGAGGGATTTGGAGAAGAAACCAAAAGTTGAACTTGGCAGCCCCTTTCCGTGACACATATGCAATCACACACTTCGTACAAGACTGTTATGTGAGGCAGATTTTACTAAATTGTGAGATTTTGCCTCACAGCTCAAATAACTTAAATTGAATATTAGCTATCACTACTAAAACACGTTAGGAAAGTGGAAAAATAAAAAGTATAAGTTAATTTTGCTTTATGTTTGCATGAGGAAACTGAAAAGAAAGATACCCTAGAAATTCAAAAAAGAAATGACCTGTGTGGGATGAAAGGGCAGAAAAGGATTCATCGGGACACAAGTTGGATCACGACATTTCACAATATGATTCTATATTATTTTGATTTATAAACAATGCAAATGGTGGTTTTTCTCCCAGAAAATTAAAATTTAAAAATTAAATTAAAAAGTCATTTAAACACTCTACACTGGAAATTGTTCAGTGGCTAGGCCACCCTGCTGGATTCTGGCCTCCCTGTACACTACCATTTTCCCTGTCTAATATACTCCCTCTAGGTTGAGTCTTGTTCCAGTCTAGATTTTTCTTACTCTCAATTCAACTAAACTCTCTTTTATCCCTAATCTCAAATTCAGCTCTTCACCTATTTTTGCACATTAAAAACTCATAAAAGTGCTCCTATGAACAAAGTACAAAGAGAGAGACCTGGGAGTGGTACTTTATTGGGGGGGGGGGGAAGGGGAGTGGTACTTTTTTAAAAATAATTCTCTAAATTTATTCATGAGAGACACAGAGAGGGAGTGGTACTTTTAAATGCAATCCCTGCCCTATCTCCCGTCCAGGGTATGGAATAAGATGGCAGTAGTGAAGAGCAGTTGTCAACGAGGCTGTGATGCCATGAAGAAGTTGGAAGGGAGAAAACCCAGCAGGTGAGTGAAAGAACGTCAAAGGCAAACTGTGCTTAGTGAACAACTTCTCTTGGGACCAACTTGACTATATTCTCTACCCTCCTCATGCCACTTTTTGTTGGGCATGTCTTTCCTGGAAAAGCTAATAAAACTTAAACTGAAAAACAAGAGTTCAGCTTGGGACATGTTAGGAAGGAACACTGAATGACATCTGTCAAGTAAACACTTGCGGACCTTGTCTTTCTTATCTGTAGCTATAATCCTTACTATGGTTTCTGGGACACAAAAGGATCTTCATGAAAAGTCATTGAATAAGAGGATGGATGGATGGGTAAGGGATAAATAGAGGGGGACAACCCGAGCATAGTGTCACTGCAGCCAAGAGAAGAGTCTTTTGGAAGAAGAGGTCAATCTGTCTTGTGTTTTGTTGTGAGAAACCCTCTGACCAGCACAGAGCAGCCAATCCAACCTACAGGATTTTGTCCCTTCTCTCCATCATGCTTTCATCCTTCCATCTTTCCAGATGGAAAAGGTGGAGCCTTACACAAGATAGGCAGCCCTCTTTTAGAAGGCTCCTTTAGCATCATGGTCTGCATCAAAAAAGACTGAGAAGGCAAAGAGATAAAAACAAACAAAAAAACACCTGTCAACCTGTCACCATCCGTGTGCCAAATCTTTGAGGCCTGAGTGTCCTATTTTTTTCTGAGAAAAGACTATGAATGCAAATTGCTGTCTCGACCCTGTTTCTTTTTTAATAAAGTGGGAAATCTTAACTGGGGATTAGATGACAAAGCAGGTACAGCAGGCACTCATCAGGGGTTGGAATTTGACAGGCCCTCCATTAATGGCACTGATGTTGATGAAGAAAGTGATAATTTCTCTAGGCTCTCACATTGTTCACAGTAGGGCTGGGAGAACCCAATAACTCATATCCTTTGTTTGTAGCTACAAAATAAATTTCGGTACACAGAAATGAAGACTAATGTGTTTAGGCATTTTGTGCATTTCCTTGGGATATCTGCATGCTCTTCTTCTTTAATGTGTTGGCATTCCCATGGATTTCTCAGATAGAAATAGATGGCCTGTGGCAAGAATACAGGCCTAGGCACTCAATCATTGTTAGTTCGAAGGATGAAAGCATGAAGGAGAGAAGGGACAAAATTAGGGTCTTAACCCCTCTCTTAGCCCAGTGAAAGGCTACTCAGTCCTTGACAGACTAAAGCAAATACCCCTGTGGATCCTTTCCTGATCTGCAGGCAGAACTCAGAGCTCCTTTCTTTCTTTGTTCTCTCTACCCCATGTGTCTATAACATTCCCATACCAGCACCCTCCACACTACACTGTTCTTCTTCCGTTGACACATCTGCCTCCCTGCCAGACGAAGAGTTCCAATTTTCTGGGAATCTCCAGGGTCTGACGCAAAGCAGGGCTCTTAAAGAAAGGAAGGAAGGAAAGAAGGAGGGAGGGTGAGAGGGAGGATAAAAGTATCGCAAAGCTAGGATTCAGACAGAAGTTGATGTGACTCCTAAGCCAGACCTGCATTATGTAAGAAAAGACTGGGGACAGAAAGCCCAGAAGCATGGGTGCTGATCAGGATAATAACAGTGATCATAATAAAAGCAAACCCTGTGTAGTACTTGTCATGGGTAAGGCTCTATTCTAAGCATCTAATTCTTACAATAGTCCTAAGGAGGTAGGTACTCTCACCATAACTATTACATTGCTGGGGAAATGACATATGGAGGTTTGGCAATGTGTCTAAGAACACGCAGTCAAAATTCGTCAAGAGCGACCCATAACTCACAGTGTCTGATGCAGCAGCATAACATGGAACCAGTTCTGCTGCTGTGGCCACAAACTCACAGCACACAGGACCTAAATTGGCTTAGAGATCCCCTAGTCTGACTTCTACCTTCTAGGGATGAGACAGCCTAGGACAGGTAAGTGTGGCTTCCAAGGGACTATCTGGGTTGGGGAAGGGTGGGGGCAGATAAAGCGAGGACAAGGAGGCAGATCGTGATTCAATTGGCTGCAGGGCTATAGAAACAGCTTCACGACCTGGAAATAAACCTGATGTGTTAATCTGGTTTTCTTCCATCTGGACAGGTTTGCAAAGTTAGCTAAACCAATGGCCTACTTCCTCTGATCCAGTGAATCTGGGAATCTGTGAGCACGATTCCAGGACATTTACAGCTGGTGCTCAGAGGACACCCAGACTCACACACTAATGTAAGTGAGGAGCAAGACACTTCTCTCTGTTGCTTTCCTAGAAGAATTATTTTCTCTGTGTATCCAAATCTCACATATGAAGAATATACCAACTGACCAGCACCAATCTCTAGTGAGAATTTACTATGTGCCAGGCCACATGTACCATTCCAATCAGCCTAGAAGTCATCCCCACTTCACAGATAAGGACATGAGGACATGAGAGGCTGCTTGAGTTACCCAAGAACACTCAGCTAGTAAGTAGGGCAGCCAGGCATTGAGGTCTGATGGTCTAATTCTGGAGTCTGTTCTCAGCTTCTGTTGCCATGACTACCTCTTAATTCAACCACCTGTTTATTTTTAGTCCCTGGTTAAAGAGGAGAGAGGACCACAGCTCCGGAGGGAGCCAGGTAGACATAGGATCCAATCCTATTTGTGCAATTTGGGCTGAGATTTGTGTGAGTTCTTTCACCTACTGAGCCCCCAAGTCTTCATCTGTGCAGGAGATACTGAAATCAAACTTTCATAAATGTCCCTCTGAAAATCATATATCCTGGATCTGCTCAGACAGCTTCCCACCATATATGCAAACCAATTGTGCTTGCCTTTGGCAAATGTGTTTCTCAAAAGATATGCTCAAACCCTGACCTGATAGCTGCCAATGTGAACTTTTTTGGAAATAGAGCCTTTGCAGATGTAATCAATTGATATGACCTCACACTGGAGTAGGATGAGCTCTTAGTCCAATGACTGGTGTCTTTATAAGAGAAAGGAGAGGGAGGTTTGGGTACAGAGATACAGATGCACACAAAGGGAAGAAAGCCACATGAAAATGGAGGCAGAGAGAACGGAGTGATGGGCCCACAAGGCCAAGGAATGACAAGGATTACCAAAAATCGCCAGAAGCCAGGAGGAGGCAAGGAGGATGCAATCCCCATGGCCATTGGAAGGATATGGCTCTGATGACATCTTGATTTAAGATGTCCAACCTCGAGAACAGTGAGAAAATGAATTTCTGTTGATTTTAGTCACACAGTTTGCGGTGGTTTGTTATGGCAGCCCCAGGAAACCAAGGCAGCAAAAGGTGAGGGCATAGAGGATGAGTACTGTTTTCAGACTGATGGAACCAAGCCAGAGAGCTGTATAACATTTATGTGGGCTAAAGAATGATGTATCATGTGGAGACAGGAGGCCACAGGAAGGGTAGGGAGGACCATCTTTTTTCATATTTTTGTAAAGTCATAAAAATGGAATTTCCACACTCTTAGAAGGATTGAGAAGAAACCCCTAGCCCTCTACTGGCATCTTCCCATGGGACGAGGTGAATTATCTGATGAAGGTATGTGAAATAGCCATTGGCCCATCTTCTTAATTGGGTAGACTTCAACATTAAAGGTCATTCCTGTCTTCAGGGACACAAATGGTCTCTGTCTGGCTCTCAGTGCCCCATGGAGTCAGACAAGCCATGGCCACAGGTATCTGCCTGGGTGAGTGAGTGTCTGCTCTGTGTGCTGGTCCTAAGGCCAAACTTAGAGGGAAGTGTTAGGACACTCACTGTTGCTCCCAGAGCCAATCCTGCTTCACGCAGCGAATGTGGCCTACATTTTGATCTGTTTCTGACTCCTATTTCTCAGCTCACAATTCAGAGGAAAAGGGGTGCTATAAATAGGCACACCCCATTTTCCAAAAAGGAAACTGACACTAAGCCCTCAGGAAATGTTGGGGATCACCCTGAAGTTCAACGAAATTGGTCCAAATTTTCTACATCTTAGCTATTCTGCAGCCTGGGACTAGTGTTGCAGGGTCTGCTTGGCAGGACAGAACATTAATAGCTATGGAATTGTATCCAAGACTCTTATTTTGCTCTGGGCAACAATCTTCTCATCAGTAAAATTGGGGGATTGGATTAATCTCTAAATTCCTGAACACCTTTAACAGGCATTGATTCCAGGGCCCAGAAGTAGATTTATTGCCAACATCATCTGTCATCCTGTGAGATCAATTTCATGTGGTCAGTGTCACAGGGAGAAGGTAAAGTGTGAATTATAGTGTCTGACCAAATGCTCCTTCACTCCATCAGAGATCCTGGCTCTGTGCCTTTCCCTGTCTCCACAGCCTCCTCTCATGGCAGGGACTCCATCTACAGTGAGCCAAGGAAGAGTAGAAGAAAACAAAGCAAGAAGAAGGGGACTGACTGCAGTAACCTAACAGACCCCGGCACATATAAGAAACAGCATGATGGCTGAAACCACACACCATCAAGCTGGCCCAACCACCTCAGCTTTTGTTCTTGCCACTGTCTAGCTGTAGGATCCCACACAAATCACTTGTCTCTTTGAATCTCAATTTTCTCGTCTGTAAAATAGGGATTCAAAATAGTATCTCCCCCATTAGGGTAGCTGTGAGGGCTAGATGTGCTTACAACTATAGCTGGCAAACAGTAATATTGTTATTATACTTAAATTCTTTGACCCAAAGAATGATCCTTTACTAAATGGGACAGCTTTGCCATGGGAAGGACATAGCAATGAGACAGGAAATAAAGAAGATGCCTGGGATGATCATCTTCCCTCTCCAAAGATGGATACAGAGCAGAAGAGTCCCAGATGCTGCTGTTAAGATTGAATTGTTTGAAAATACAAAGTAAACAATATGGCTCAAGCAAGCCATTATTGTCAACACAGTTACCTGTTTCGAAAATTCACAAAAACACTATTTTCTCTCAACAAATGCCTCTAAATTATCGGCCCTGTTGCATGTCTACTGAATAGTTGCGATTGAGGTTTAAAATGATGTCCCTACCATAAAGTGTCAGTCTTTTCTGGTATAATCTATGGAATAAGTGAGCCTCAGTATGGCTTATTGTTGGTGTTCTTTAATGCAACATTATTTTTAGGCATTTGAAAAACTTCAGCTGAAACTTATGCCTGTCATGGGCAGCTGTCATTTTTGTCTGCTTTGTTTCCATCCCCTGTTCTCTGGGGAAAAGGACCCTATTCAACTGGAGAGCTGATTCTTCCAAATTCAACCAAGTGCCCTAATGGGGGCTATCACTCATGACATCTTGGACCCACACAACTCATAATAGGTGGACACAAGACCCAGAATTTGGTTAGCCGTGGCCTCTCACTCTCTGAGCCATACGCATTATTCAAAGCATGAGTATGTGACCCAAACTGGGCCAATCTAAGTGCTTCCCTGGGGTTTCTCAAACTGGTGTTGGGTGAAGGACAGAGAAAGAGGGAAAAATGTTCTGTCCCCATGATCACGGGGCTGCTTGCATGGACACCTTCATCAGTATAGAAAGTCAGTGAGAGTGAAACCAGAAAGAAGTGGAGACAAGAGAGGAAAGGAGAAACCCCAGAAGAATCCCATTCCTTGTTTCTCAGGGATCTCACCCTCTCTGATGGGTGGCTATGTGAGCCATTGCATTTCTTTCTTAGTCCAAGATGGTTAAGGTGGGTTTATGACAGTTGTAGAATAAGAGTTTGTCCATCCATCCATCCATCCATCCATCCATCCATCCACATGCCCACTCACTTTTTCAGTAAATTAATATCTACTGAGAGCTGATCATGTGTTGGGTTATTTTTCCAGGCATTGTTTTAGGTGCTGGAGATAACACAGTGAACAAAACAGAGCCTAATCATTCTGAGACATTCTATCTAGTAAGGAAGGCAGACAAGAAACAAATACATAATATAATAGATAATCATCCATGCTAACAATGAAAATGAAGTAGGATCAAGGGCATAGAGATGGATGGGGCATGGGCAGAGGGTCAAAGAGGGTCTCTCTCAGGAGGTGATATTAGGCAGAGTCCCAAATGAAGTGAAGGAACAAGCTGGACTGAAGATGTGATTTAAGAGTTCTTGGCCAAGAGAGAGCAAGTGCCAAGTTCATGTGTCTTCAGACAACTGAACTGACTCGCTACCCCTGAGGACAGGAGGGCATGGTAATCACCTGTGCTGCAGTGAGACTCAGCCTGGTAGGATCTGGTCCAGTCAGATAGACTTGAACTTGAAATCCCCACCTTGGCCACTTCTGTGCGTGGTGAAGGTATAAGTTACCTAAATGCCTGAGCTCAATTTTCACACAAGTAAAATGATGGTACAAAGCCTCCTTCATTAAGTCATATATTTATTCATCCAGTAAATATTTGGGGGGTACAGCCCATACCACAGGCACAGCATCAGCTCATGACCTAGAGAGGAAGAGAGAATTTAAAGTTTTGGCTGTCATAGAACAAAGGCTCTCCTTGGGGGTGTGCTGAGACCTACCTCAGGTACCATGAGTGGTAAGAAGGGATGATGGGGTAGGGGGTGTGTATATCAGCTGCCTGTTTTTATAAAACTTAATGAAGACGACCTAGAAAAAGTGCTCAGATCCTAGTAAGCACATAGCAGAAACTGGTTCTGTTGCTTCTGTTTAGCCTCAGAGTCACAGATCCTGAGAAGCATAAAATGATCAAAGCCAGCCTCCCAGCCATTGTAGGAAATCACCAGGGCCTAAGTTCCGCCAACAACCAACACAGCCCTGTCCTCGAGACTAGAGAAACTCATATCTCTGTTGACCCTTTGGGATCAAGCAACAGCTTTACAAAGCAACTATGTACTTGAGCTCTTTCCAATAAACTGACATGATTTATTTGTCTTACCCCAATGGAGAACCAAGATATGTTAAGTCACAGAGAACAGAACACTTTCCTTGGCCTGACACATGAACGGAGGTGTGGTCCGCCTGTGCTTGGAGGGGGAGGTGAGATGAACTCCAATCTTATTCTGGCTATTTAGAAAAAATAATAAATAAGACCAAAGCACCAGTTCACTGGCGGCCTGTTGAAGTTAGCACAAAGGTAGACAATGACCATCGGCAAGTATTTATCTAATGCATGTGTACACCACTCACCATTCTCTCTCCTTGCTCCCTGCCATCCTGGATAAAGGAGTTGATGCCTGTGTCGACAGTTCCCCCAGAACCTTCTCCCCCGCCTTCTGGCATTGCAGCTAACATCACACCTGGTATCCCACCTGCCAATCCATCAGCCAACCTGTTTGCTGTTCAAACCCAAAATACTGCGCCCGAGCCCAGACGAGGGAGATTGTGTGGCTTACATAACTGACCTCATTCTTCCTCCCGGGGGAGGATGAGCCAGCAAAGAGTTGGCAACTCTAACCGTGAGAAATCATGAAATGTGTTTTCCCTCTGTACCTCTGGCAGGGCAGAGAGTTCTGGAGAGGGGCATGAGCAACTTGCTGAGATTCCAGACAGCCCCTTTCTGATAACTGGAGCAGCATCCCTAGCAAAGCCTCAGAATGCATTGACCCAAGCACCAATTAAGTTGGGAAGTGCACAATCCAATGCACATGTGGTGTTTTGCACACACATTCTAATTTGGCTGAATGTCGTTTGTGTCTGCATAGAAAAGGCTCTCAGGTAGACATGATAATTCGCTTATAGTGTCAACACCTGCATGATTCAAAACCCTGTTGGTCATGAGACAAGGAGAGGACAAAAAGCACCCCTCTGGGAGTCCTGAGATCTGGATTATGTAATCCTGGTGCTCACGAGCTCTGCTATTTGGAGTTAGCCTGCCCTCTTCTTCGAAGAGCACCTTGGCTTCGACAGCTGTATCTAAGGGAGGCTATCTGAGGTGTCTTCTCGCTCTGCCTCTGGGAGCTGCTGCAGGTTCTCAGGCAAATGTCTCCTGATGTTGTCATTGTCAGTCATTCTTTCCCCCCTCAATGATCTCACCAAATGCCCCTAAGGTCCAAACCAGGTCCAGGCAAGAAACGCTCTTTCCATTTGAAAACACACACAAAGGAGACAGAGTCCGAACTGTGCTTCTACGTGTGAGCTAACTGGGTTGCCTGTAACTGTTTCTTCTAAGAGGGATTACAGATGGGATGGGGCATCATGGGCCTCATTCAAGAGGATTTGACCCAGCTTCCCAAGGCCACTGTCCTCAAGCGGGTCCAGTATAATGCGGCTCGGGGTCTTGCTACTCCCTCCCCCCAAATTTTCTCAGCTCCAGAAGGACAGCAGTTGAGCCTGGTGTCCAGGAGATTGATGGCAAGCCCTCAGAAGTAGTTTCTCAACATAAGAGATGAAATTACATCTATATTTGTCGAAATAGATAGATAAATAAATAAATAAATAAATAAATAAATAAATAAATAAAGGAAATTTGGGAGAGATAGGTTTTCCTTTACAACTAGGGGTCCCTAATCTCCCTGATACTGTGACATCTTCTTGAGACGGAGAGAGAAGGGGCAGAGCACAGAAGTGCTCCGAATCCAGAAGCCCAACCTGCCTCTGCAGCAGCCTGGAGTGAGCTGGGGTTTACTGGGGGTCATGAATGTGGTCTTGATTCACTTTTTGAGGAGCCATCTGTGAACCCGAGAAGCAATACATAACGGAAATTACACGGTCTTCATGTTCAGACCTGACTTAGAATATCGGTCTTGTCACTCAGTAGCTGTGTGACACAAGGGGGATAACTCAGACCCTCTGAGCCTCAATATCAATCCACAAATGGGGGCCCTAGGGACTGTCTTACAGTGTGGCTTTGAGGACCACATGAGACAACATATGTAAGGACTCCAGGCACAGCACCCTGTCCTGCTGACCAAGAGGCTTCAGTTATGATCACAAGTGAGTTGTCCTTGGGTAAATTAACATGAAAATGGCAGAGGAATATGGAGGTCAGCAATAGCAGTGAGCCCCAAACTCGAGTTCATGACCAGCATGCCGCCCAGGGTCCCTACGCCATACACAGCTGGCCCCTCTGTCCCTACATGGTGGTGGGATGAAGGGAATTAACGATCAGAAACGTACCTGGCTGCTGCTTCCAGCTGGTCTTTCCTAAGAGGGGATGAGAGAGAAAAACATAGAGAAAGTATAAATGGCATGAACAGTTTTGCCTCTCCCCACAATGGGCCCCAAAGCATCCCTTGATGAAGACGAAGGCACCCAGTGGAGTCTAGAATGAGGTGGTGAGTTAGCAGGGGAACCAGTGAATGAGCTGGCTTTCCCCAGCTGGACCCTAGGCCCCACCAAAAAGGCTTGGCTCTAATTTTTCAGGGTTCTTCCCAGCCATTCATTCATTTACTCACCCAGGGAATGGTTGCCAAGCACCTGCTCTGGCTCAGAGCTCAGAGCCTGGGCTCAGGAGATTTGTTTAGTGGTGGGGACAGACCAGGAAACCAGGAATGTCATCACTTAGTGCCATCCCCCATCACTCTGTCACCACCACATCATCACAGTCGACACCATGACCATCATCGCTATTATTTATTGAGCAATACTTATTAGGCAGATACTATTTTCAGTTCTTTTTATGGATTAACTCATTTAATTCTCGTAACAACTCTACAAGGCATGAAGTATTAGCATTCCCATTATCCTGATGACAAAGCTGAGGTACCAAGAGGTTAAGAACGTTGCTCAAGGTCTCAGTCAGGAAGGAGCAGAGTCAGGATTCGAACCCAGGTTGCTTGGCTCCAGAGCCCACCCTCCTAATCATGAGTGGTATGCACACATTCCAGACTCTCAGTCTTTGCCTGCACTCTGCCCAGAATAGCATTGCTCATCCTACAAATTCCAGCTAGAGGGGCCCCCTTCTGGAGTTTCTTATCCAAGTCCCCAGGGTCTAGGCTGAGCTAATCTCTTCACATGTGGGACTGTACTCTGATCGAACGGTATTCTATGAGCTGCTTGCAGCAGGGTCTCTGTCATTTTCAGCTCTGAAATCTGAGCGTCCCATACATGGCACATGGGAAATGCATGATAAATGCTGAATGAATAAGTAGCCTATCCCTGGGATCCGGGGGTGGGAGAAATGGGGAGAAAATAAAAGGCATCATGGTGAAGAAGCAGAGGGACCAGCTGGGGGATTTCCAGCTCATGACTCAGCTCCCCTCTAGTCTCAGGTGGCCTTGGATGGGTCACACATCCCCTGGGCTCATCTCTCTACCTGAAGCATGTGCAAAGAAAACACTCTGCCTTTCTAGAATTCTCTGGGTGTCTGACTCTAAAAGTAGGAAAGCACTAAGAGAAGGAAAAGGTAGGGGGGTGGGTGGAGGGCGGGACCTGCACAGTGGTGCCGGGGGGAGCAGTGTTCAAGAGATAGGGCTCCTCCTCCCCACCACCACTCCCTTCTCACTCTCTAAGACAAGGATTCCACGCCTTCTCTATCATCACACTTCCCACCTCTCCCGGAAGGTGAGCCTTTCTTCCAGGCTATGACCTTGACTCACTTCTCACTAAGAGAGATCTGCCCCATGTCCCGCCACCAAGTCGGCAGCCACATACACCTGGCCTTGCCCACTATGCTTCCCCTTTGTGCACATGGATGCAGGGGCCAGGCCCTGGATGCCAATCCTCCACCCGCGCTTCAGAACCCATGCCTTCACCCTGGTGTCCCCTCCAGTCCTCCCCCCACCCACACTGCATCCACTTCAATCCCTCTCCTCTAGATCCTTCCCATCAAGGAAAGAGCCCTGACCTCCCATTCCACTCCAGCTGTCACCTGCATTTGCCATCCCCATGTTCTCATTTCCATGTCACCCTTTGGTCCTTGCAGGTTGTCTTCTATGTCCATTGTTCCACTGAGATTGCTTTAGTCAAAGCTCCAACAATCTCCAAGTGATAAGCATCCAGTGGGCACTTCCCTGTCCATGTCTCCATCAACTCTGTCACAGGCTCAGCACAGTTGACCCCTTTCTGTTCACTGTTACGTCCCCAGTGCCAAACACAGTGCCTTGCACATAAAAGAGGCTCAGTAAATACTTGATGGATGAATGGGATAAATAAATAAAAGATTTGTAACTCCATTCCAGACAGAGTGGTTTAGCCCTGTTGTCACTCATGAACAGTGGTTTCCCAGGACTATATTTGAGTGCTTAGTGTCTTTCTTTCCTGCTATAACATCTATACTTTCTTCCAGGCCTGATTCAACTAGTAGAGACTAAACACCTGCTCTGGGCCAGGTACTGTGAGAGGTACCTTCTATTCAATTTGACTTTCATGACAATAATCTTCAGAAATGGGTATTATTATCCCAGTAACCCTTGTCTCATCTTAATTTTACCCAGTTTTCTTCCTAAAAAACTTTTTCTTCCCAGAGATACAATGGGCTTTGGCATAAGGCCTGGGTTCTCATCTCTGTTCCATCACTTACTTAGAGGGGTGACATTAGGCAAGCTAATTAATCTCACTGATGCTCTGATGCTTCACCTATGATATTTGGGTTATCTTCCAGGGTATTCCAAAGATGAAATGAGATGGCATATATGGAAGCAGATCCAAGTTACTTGGCCATGGGGAAGGATTGTTACATATACGTCCATCCCCCCTCTTCTCCATTGCTGAGCACTCCAATAATTTTGATGTTGGTCATAAAAGGAACAAGTTCTGGTTATACAAAAAATTAACTGGATCTTCTTGGTCAAGTAACATCTACCTCTTGGGCCTAAGTCTTACCTTCATTTTAGTTCTAATATCTAATTATTGTCCAATATAGGCAGCCACTAGTCACATATGACTAAGTTAAAATTAAATAAAAATCTAAAATGTAATTCCTCCGTGGCACTAGTAACAGATGCTCAAAAGCCACATCTGCCTACTGGTACCATATTAGACAGCACAGATGTGCCATAGGTAATCCTACCAAAATTTAGGGAAGCAAATGGCATGCACATTCCTTGCTGATGGAAAGCAAAGGAAAAGCATTTAACACGTGGTCTTAAATGTCTTCCCTCATGTATGCTTGCAGGTATGAATGTACAATCTACCAACCCCTAAGGTTCTCGCTGTACTTTGTCAGATTCCCAGTCTATTTGTACCAAGTGTACACAGTCTCCACTGGTCAATGAATCAGTAGATCTGGGCGAGGTCTCAACCATGCCCAACAAGATGTACGGCCTTGAGTCGGTTCCTGAACATCTGCAGGCCTCAGCTATTTCTCGTATTAAGTTGGGTTTGGACTTATAGCTCTCTGAATTTCCTTATAATTCGGAAACAATAAGTTTATAATTTTAAGTAGTTACAGAATAAAAATAAAAAAGGATCACCATTATCCATCCACCGCTCCCCCTAAACATATATATCCTTGCAAATTCATGAAGGACTGCACTGAGCTGGAAATCCTGATATAGTACCACTCCCAGGGATGGGCTGCACGGCTGCATCCTGCAAAGTCTTTGGGAGGAATGTCAAAGGAGGCCACCACCATGGAAAACCAGTCTGGCAGTTCCTTAAAAAGTTAAACATAGAGTTACCAATTCCACTTGTAGGTATAAACCTAAGGGAATTGAAAACTTGTGTCCACGCAACGTGAACAGCAGCATACTAGCCAAAAAGTGGAAACACCCTAAATATGCATCACTTGATGAATAGATAAACAAGACAGGGCATCTAGAATAGAATAGTACTCATCCATATATAGGAAACACGTTCTGACCTGGAGGAAATGTGAAAACATGCTAAGTGAAAGAAACCATTCATAAATGGCCACCTACTAAAAGGTTTCATTTTTATATAAAAATAAAAAGTCCAGAATAGATAGTAGATTAGAGGTTGCAGAGGTGGGGCGGCAGGGTGGGGCGGGGAGCCTGTTCCTAATGGGGACAGGGTTTCTTTCTTTCTGGGGCAATAAAATGTTCTGGAATTTGTGCGGTGATCAATGCCCAACTTTGTGAATATACTAAAAGCCACTGAATTGTTCACTTTCAAAGGTACTTTTTAGAGTAAAGTACAGTATGGGAAACACAACAAAGTTATTTTTTTATAAAAGCATAAACAAAAGACAAAAAAACCTATGGGAGGTGGGTGAGGACAGATTGACCATGAAACCTATGGAATGGGTTGGGATTCAGGGACATTCTTTTCTCAAGGGACTGCCTTGTGGTTGCTAAGTGCATCTCTCTAATGACTTTAAACTTGTGTCCTTGAAGAAAGAAATAGAAAGAAGAAAGAAAGGAAGAAAGGAAGAAGGAAGGAAAGAAAGAAAGAAAGAAAGAAAGAAAGAAAGAAAGAAAGAAAGAAAGAGAAGGAAAGAAAGAGAAAGGAATCTTCTTTCTCAGCTTAAAAGCCATTCCCATATCACAGCAGCTGTCTGCAGCACAATGTATTCCTACAAGTCTCTGACAGCCAGGACAATGCCTTATTTATAATAAATCACCCCAAAAGAATGGGCCTCTTGCCAAGACCTTGGGCTGCACAGCAAACGGAAGTCATCTCGGTTCTGCATTCCGAGTGCTTGCACCTGCTCTTGCCTCCCAGTCCAAGGTCATTCTGCCCTTCTCCAGGGAGGCTCCCTGGCCCTGCAGACTCTTGTGACCCACAAGAAGACTGATGTTATCCCCAGCTGGAAATCATTATGACAAAAACAGAACTTTAGAATCAAAGGGAACCACAGAGACCGTCTTCTGAGCCAGTGAATCTACTTGCAGGTGAGAAGATACAGTCCCTAAACCCAAACTCCATCACTCGTTTATGGAAGCCTTGATGCTTCTATCTCCCCAAGTCCTCTGCCATCCGCACCCCTCTCTGATTATTCTCTTTCTGGTCCTCCCTCTGCCGCCCTTCCTGAGCTTCTACCTGGGTCTAAGCCCTGGCTGGCTCACTCTCATCCTGAATACTGCGGTCTTTTGCTGGCTGATCTCTTTGCCTAGAATCTCGAGCCTGGCCTGTCCACCTCCATACCCTTCCTGTCATCTTCCTAAAACACAGATCTGATCATGTCATACTCGGACCCAAATGGCTTCTCTTTGCCCTCGGGATCAAGGTTAGATTCCTCTGTAAGTCACTTGTGGCTGGTGGACTGGATGCCCTGAGTAAGAAGCAGCACCTGCCACTAGCAGTTCTGTAGGGGTGAGATGAGAGAGGCAAGCAGGGGCCTGAGCTCATGGGTCCCTGTCCCTCATGGTCAGGTTTCAGATCTTACTCTCTTTGTCACAGTCATGCATTGGAAAGTTTTATGCAGGGAAACGAGCCAGGGGAACCCAGATCTCTTGAATCTCCTTAAATCTGTGCCATAACCTGGTGATGGCGGTGAAGGGACTGAGTGTAGGTCTCAAGGTAAGTGAGTGGGAGGGTGGGCTGGGGATGGGGGGGTGGCCCTCGGCTAGTATTGGGTCATACTCTGGTCCATGAAACCACAGGCGTGTGGTGGATACACGCTTCAGAGCCCAGCCCCAGGTGTGAGGCTGAGTGACCCTCTACGCTTCCTCCCAACCCAGGAGGTAGGGCGGCTTCACATTCCGTCCACACACTGTAAGTCCCAGCTCGGGAAAGAAGTATCTAAAGTCTGGAGAGGGGCGTGCCTGGGGGCTCGGTTGGTTCAGCATCTGCCTTCAGCTCGGGTTGTGATCCCAGGGTCCTGGGATCGAGTCCTGATGTTGGCTCCCTTCTCAGCGAGGAGTCTGCTTCTCCCTCTCCCTCTGCCCCTGCTTGTGTGCTCTCTCTCTCTCTCTCTTTCTCTTGCTTACTCTCTCAAAAAAATAAAATCTAAAACCAAACAAAAACCTGGAGAGGCATGAGGCACGGTCTGTTTTAGTAGCCCAAGTAGTGAACAGGCCATGGCTTTGGGGGCCTCTTAATGTGGCAGACATTGGCCAAAATGTCTGAAGTTTCTAAGCCCCAGCTCAGCCCCGCCAGGAGAGGAGCCTGGTGACCTGACCTCGCAGCCTGTCTCCAGGAGCCACCCTGAGCCCCTCTGTGAGGCTAGCCCCGGGCTGTCCATCCAAGATGCTTTACAAGGCCGGTGCCGTTGTTGGGGCTACAGGCAAGTATAAGACCTGCACTTGCACAGCCGTCTGCTGATTTTAAGGTACCTTAGTGTTTGAGATCCTCTGGCCTCTCAAATAGGGTGCCTGTGACGAGTGAATGCAGGAAGCACTTGGAAACCTTGGGCGTATTGGGTATCCAGGGACTACTAACTTCCCTCTTCCTTTTCACAGGTACTGGCTGGGGGCAGAGGGTTTTATTTTCTTCCTGAGGCCTTTAATCAACCTATAATCTTTATTTATTTATTTTTAAAAGAATTTATTTATTTATTTATTTATTTATGAGAGACACGGAGAGAGAGGCAGAGACACAGGCAGAGGGAGAAGTGGGCTCCCCGCCGAGAGCCTGATGTGGGACTCGATCCCTAGACCCTGGGATCACGGCCTGAGCCGAAGGCAGATGCTCAACCACTGAGCCACCCAGGTGCCCCAATCTTTATTTATTTATTTTTTTAGAGTTTTATTTATTTGAGAGAGAGAGCACACAAGCAGGGGGAGGAGCAGAGGGAGCTGAGCATAGAGCGTGCCACGGGACTCGACCCCAGGACCCTGAGATCATGACCTGAGCCCAAGAGCCAGATGCTAAACCAACTGAGCCACCCAGGCACCCCTGAGGACTTGAATTTAATCTCCCACCAATAAGAACACAAAACAACCTCTCTGGGTCATTGGAAAATTCTTCCCACTACTACTTCTGCTTGCCTGTTCCCAGAATCCAGAAGAATCTGTGGGTACAGGCCACGGCCAGGTGTGGGGCTCCTAGGGGGCTCACGAGGCCCACTGCACTCGTTCCCCACTTTCTCAGGCACCAGCTCTGCTCAAACAAGGATCGGGACCTTCCCTTCTCAGCCACGCCCTGTTGTCTAGCTGGCAACCCCTGGTGGCAAACTGGAGTCACCTGGGGAGCTTTAAAAAAAACCAGATGTCTGGACCCCACTCTTGGGGTTTCTGATTTAATTAGCCTGGGTACACTGGGCTTTTAAGGTCCCAGGTGATTCTAATAGGTGGCATCCGCTGGGAACCATGCCTTGCTCTCCAAGAAACTGTGAAGCCCACAGGCCCAAATACAGACCCACCGGCGGGCTGGTCAGTCACACCCGGAGCATTCAGATAGGTCGCCACTTGCCTGAAGAATGGAAAAGAGACGATTGATTCATAGAACCTCCATGTCGCCACAAGATCAATCCTATTGGGGTTGGTAGCATAATACCTCCAGGCAGCCTGAGGAGGAGGAAAGAGGGGCTGGAATGACCAGATAGCCCTGCAATACTCACACAGAATCCCACAGTCTTAAAACATGTGTGAAGCCCCGACTCCTAGGAGTTTAAATAGGCACTGAGGTGATATCCAGAGAAGTCAGGTTTCCTGGCTTCTTGTAGCTCCTTTGGGAAGAAATCCTTCCTGGAGCCATCATCTTGGAGCCCAACCTGGTACCGTGGGGGTGGGGAGGTGGAGAAACCCAGCGGAAGGAGAAACCGATGCTGGGTATAAATTCCCCAGAAGGACCAGGGGCTACTCTTGTTGCAAGTTTCCTTGAGACTTCTTAAACAGGGAGGTGGATACACATTTCTTTTGTGCCACTTTGGGTGCAAGAGATGGCCCAGGAGATGAAGTTTTGATTCTGATATACTAGAACTTCAGGACTACTGTGACAGTCTGGGGCTTGGGGGAATAACAGAGCAGACCCTTCGAGGCCGGGACCGCCGGGACACTACATGACATAGGATGACATCGTGTACCATCCCGTGCCAGACCCACAGACCCAATGAGACCCTCAGGACACTGAACGCAAGTTCATGGTGGGTGGTATTGCACACATTAGGGCCCCATGGAGCTGTAGTCAGGGTACCCCACCCTCCTCTTCTCTGTGCTCCCCACAGCCCACCAAACCATGAAGCAGGGATTCCCTCTGAAGTGTAATCAGGAACTCTCCTGCCTTTCTCCCCAACCTCACACTATCCTCCCCACTTCCAGCCCACAGTGCGAGAGTGATGGAGCTGCCAGGCGTCCAATGCCCACTGGTGCGTGATGGTCTAGTGGGCAGGACAAATGGCCAACCATCCAATCCTGAGCACACATACGGTGTCTCTTCCCTTCTTGGGCTTATGGGTTCTCAGTCCTGGGGCCACATCTTGTAGCCAACTGGCTAAGCACCTGGACTCTAGCCTGGCTCTTCTATGCGGGTCCCTATGTCAGGATGGGTGTGGGAAGTAGAAGGAGGGGAGGCCTAGTATGGACTCCGGCCCAAGTCAAATTCTCCACTCCAACACCATTGGTAAAACAGCTGATGGTGGGGTCCCTGTTGGAGTCCTGTGTCTCTTTCTCACTCAGCTTAGGATCTGGATGGGAGAGTGCTGGGATTGCCATGTTCATCCCACGAGGACCCGTCAAAAGATAACCAGGGGAACACCCACAGCCATGTCCAAGCAAACGTGGTCCTGGGTCCCATCCCAAGGGCCAGGCATGCCCACCACCGTACAAGCACAAACAGCCCCCCAAACACAGCAGACACAGACACCCCGGGGGCCCAGATCCGGTTCACCGCCAGACAGACAGACCTGAATGAGCTCTGCAGCCGGCTTCCTTCTTTTCTCAAAGTGCTTCTGCCGATGCTGTTCCTGCACCTTGAGAGCCAGCCCGGACCCCAGGATGCCCTGGAGGGAGAAGCCAGGCCTGGGTCAGGCCCACTGGCCTCTCTGAGTGCCCCGCCCCCACCCCCAGGGCCACAAAGATCCCTTCTCCTCTTCCAGGGAGGAGGTTGCCGGTTACGTGGAGCCTTGCTTTTAGGAAGTCTTGGCTTCGGCTCCTGACTCTGCCCCTTTCTAGAGGCAAGACCCCCAGGCAAGGCTCTTCTCCAACTTCACCTCAACTTCCTCCACAGGGAAGAGGGGTAATAATATCTTCTTCATAATTTCATTAAGCAAAAAGTGAAATCATGTATAGGAGCCGTTTCATAAGAAGGATGACACAGAACAGATGCCCGGTGAATGCTAACGGAATGTAAAACTATTTTAGCTGCTTAGATGGTCCATTAAGACTTGTACTGGAGGGATACCAGGCTCAGAGGTTGAGCATCTGCCCTCAGGTCAGGTCGCGATCCCGGGGTTCTGGGATAGAGTCCCCCATTGGGCTCCCCGCAGGGAGCCTGCTTCTCCCTCTGCCTGTGTCTCTGCCTCTCTCTGTGTGTGTCTCATGAATAAATAATTAAAATCTTAAAAAAAAAAAAAAGCTACTTGTACTAGAATTTCCCCAAATTGTGACCTGTTTTAACTGCCAGGTCAGAATTGCATGTGGATTGCATGGCTGGTAGTACGTCCCCTTTTTAAGTTGGGAGAGACCCTTATGCCATGCAGCAGCCCCACGCCCCCCCGCCACCCGTTCCAGATGAGGAAACTGAGATCCACAAGGGTCACATGCCCAGGTCAGCGAGCTTAGGAAACACAGAGAAGGGAGGAAGACTATCACTAAGAATAGGTTTGGGGGACGCAGAGGGTAGAAGCAGGCTTGCTCTGTGAGAAGGTTCTTTGCGGCTTCGTGATTAAGAGCCAGAACCCGCAGCCCCATAGCCCTGAGGACTATGGAAACTTGTGACTGTGGAAACCTGACAGGCCTGAGCCTCCGTTTTCTCATCTGGAAGGTGGTGATAAAAACCTCCCAAACTCACAATGTTGTCACAACATGAGATGAAATGAGACGATGTAGGGAAAGCATTTGGCACGATTCCAGCACAGAGTACAACCAACGAGCACTGTCTGTGATTGCTGTGAATATTACACTTACGGGCTCTGGGCTTTGGGGAGGTTATTCTCTCAGGGTCAAGTACTCACTATGGAGGGGGAGGCATTTTTTTACAAAAGCCAGGAAATGAAATGGGAGGACAAGCTCATATAGACGAAGGAGCCCCCATATGCAAGGTGCTGGGGAGACATGCGGGGAAACATAAGCCTAAGCTCACAGTTGGGGGTGGAGGGTGATGGGGACTTAGCAGGGGGGTCAGAAATGCCTTTACAGAATTGTGCCCAGAGGAGGGGGCAACTCATTCAGCTTCTCTGAGACTGGAATTCGGAGCAGCCCAGCCTATGGGACTGAGGGTGAGATGGGGTGGATGATGAGCCTGGCAGGGGCAGTGGGGCCGGGCAGGGAGGGGTCCCACATGTCCCACCAGGGAGACGATCAGGGTACTTACTGCCGGAAGGGCAAAAAAGGAGACGCCGATTAAGGAGAAGGTGGCTGCAATCAGGCGGCCTTCCCATGTTTTGGGCGTCTTGTCTCCGTAGCCGATGGTGGCCAGCGTGATCTGGAGAGAGAAGAGGTCACATGTCTTAACGAGGAGAGGGATCCAGGGATGTGTCAGGCAAGCTCTACCCATAAGCCTTTCCTATTGCTTGGGGATGTGTTTCCCATGGGAGTAAAGGTACCGGTGCCAGGTAATTATATGGGAGCCTTGAGACCACCGCTGTTCCTAACTTAAGGATTTTCTACCGAGAGGCAATCAGCCGACACTGTTTTCCAATAACTGCAAATGTGTGCATGTGCCTTCCTGGCATGTTTACAGCTGTGTAATTTTGTGTATTGCCACATGTTCCAATGTATGCATGCTCTGGAGTGTGTTCGTATGCATCGTGTGCGTTATGTGTGCATGTCTCATATCTGCTTATGGGTCTGTGCTAATGTGCGTTGTACATTCCTGGGTATGTTCGCAAGTGTAGGTCCCTGGGCACACATACCTATGAATGGACGGGGCAGGACTGCAGAGCAATTAAGAGCAAGGCCTCTGGAGCCCATTTGCCTGAGTTCAAATCCCAGGTCAATCAATAACAGGCTCAGAGATCTTCCTTGGATTAGTTATTTACCTAACCACTTCATGCCCTAGTTCTCCCTGCCTTAAAAAAGGGGCCAATAATAGGAGTTGTTTGCATTTAAACTATGTTTGTACATGTAAGGTGCTTAGAGCAATGCTCTGGAGCAAAGCCTTAAAAAAAATGCTAGCTTTAGTACCACCTGTCCCTCTGGGTGTGGGGCCATGGGTCTCCAGGTAGGTCTGAAGGTCTGAGGACACGTGTGTGCATCTGGGCTGTTTCTATCTGCAGATGCATGGCTTAGCTAATAAGAGCCCACAACTAATAAAGTGAGGTCCCTGAGTGGTGATGGGACCAGACTATTCTCAGCCCTGACTTCCTGTAAGCACTAAGGAGAAGCCATCTGCAAATGCATTCTCTGCCTTCCAGGTCTCTCTGTCTCCTGATCAGTCCCTGTGGCGGGCCTTCAAGACAGTGACTCACCAGGCCCCACCAAAGGGCATCTGCGTAGGTCTCAAATTCCTCCTTCGTCTCTTCTCCTTGTGCATCAACCTCTGGCACATCTTTCTCAACCAGGTAGACAAGAAATGAAGAAAGGATGAGCGTCAGGAACCCAATGTACCAGGCGGTGATGAGCTCCTGGGAGAGTAAGCAGTGGACAAGGGAAGTGGTCACTGGGAAATCTTTGGATGGAGGCTGGAGGCAGACACACCGGAGTTGGGGTCCAGGTTTACCAGATCCATGAATGTCGGCAAGTTACTCACCTTCTCCGAGCCTTACGTTCCCATCACTGTGAGATAGGATCAGTCATATGGCATTCTTTGCTTTTTCTTTTTTTTCTTTTTTTTACAATTGGTGAATAGTTGACACAGAACGTTATATGAGTTCCAGGTGTACAACATGGTGATTCCACAAGTTTCCACATTATACTAGGCTCACTGCAAGTGTAGCTACCACCTGTCCCAATATAGTGCCAGTACCATACCACCATATCCTTTATGCTGTGTCTTTTATTCCCATGATTTATTCATTCCATATCTCCCACTCCCCTTTACCTATTGTGTCCAATCCTCCATGCCCTTTCCTCTGGCAACCATCAGCTTGTTCTTTGTATGTATAGGTCTGTTTCTGATTTTTGCTTGTTTATTCATTTGTTGGTTGTTGTTTTTAGATTCACCTAGGAGTGAAGTCATGTGGCATTTGTCTCTCTGTCTGACTTATTTCATTTGGTGTAATACCCTCTAGGTCCATCTATATTCTCACACATGGCAGGATCTCAACCTTTTTTATGGCTGTGTAATATTCCACTGTGTATATACACTACATTTTCCTTATCCATCTGTCTACTGATAGATAATTAGGTTGCCTCCATATCTTGGGTATTATAAATAATGCTGCAATAAACATTGGGGTGCATGTATCTTTTTGAATTAGTGTTTTTGTTTTCTTTGCATAAAGACCCAGTAGTGGAATTATTGGATCATATGGTATTTCTGGTTTCAATTTTTTACCATATATTATTCTATTTTCGTTTCAAAGTTGTTTTTTTTAAATTTTTATTTATTTATGATAGTCATACAGAGAGAAAGAGAGAGGCAGAGACACAGGCGGAGGGAGAAGCAGGCTCCATGCACCGGAAGCCTGATGTGGGATTCGATCCCGGGTCTCCAGGATCGCGCCCTGGGCCAAAGGCAGGCGCCAAACCGCTGCGCCACCCAGGGATCCCTCGTTTCAAAGTTTTGAGGCACCTCCAGAGGGTTTTTCACAGTGGCTGCACCCAATTTACATCCCCACCAATAGCACACGAAGGTTCCCTTTTCTCCATATCCTCGCCAGTCCTAGTCGTTTCCTGTCTTTGTGATAATAATACGGGCCTTATTTCCATCACTGATAGAATGAGTGTATGGCTCGAGGAAGAGAGGACGATTTCTGTCTTTGAGTGACCTTGATATCGCAGCTCAAGAGGCTTCACAGGGAGGCAGGGAGGCAGGTGAAATAAATGGGCCCTTCCTGACAAGGCAGAGGCCTCCAGAGACTCGATTCAGCTCAGGGCTGGGCAGTTCTAGGATAAAGCTCAGTAGTACTCAGAAACCAGCAAAAGGGAGAGCTAGTGATTTCCTCTGTGACCCAAGGGCACGTTAGCCCCCTCCCCAGCTTCAGTTTCTTTATTTTTAAAACGAAGGGACTGGGTCACAGTTCTAGAAACTGACCTGTGTACTCCTGATGGAAGGCAAGTAGGCAGTTTTTATGCTAAATAATCACATACTGATTTAAAGTATATTAAAAATCAGCATAAATTAAAATGAGCACAAAATCTTTTATTTCGTGGATCCTATCACACCATCGATAAGGACGTGTGAGTTCGTGCACAAGAGCGATACGATTCAGAGAAAAATGCTAAGGAATAGTGAGGATGGTGCAGGACCATGACAAAGATCCGCAAATCACCCATGTCTCAAACACCCTGACCCAGACAAACCCTAAGGCTCTTTCTGTTTCTCTCATTCTGTTCTAATTTCAAAATTCAGCACGGTAGGTTGGACAGAAGCAAGTCAAGGTTATTGGCAAACACCTTGTTTGGAGAGGAGGGCTGGTGCTCCTACTAAGTCATCATCCCAGGGAACAAAGTTGTTTGTATACATATACTCCCATCTATCGGAGCGTCGATGGCCACGCAACCCAGCTTCTGGGTCAGTAGAGCCTCAGGCTTGCTTCCTGCCTTCCTCTATGCCTTTGCTCACACTGGCTTCTCTCCATGCTTGCCTTTCCCCATGGGGCCAACCGAAGTGCAGCAGGTCATCTTGAGACTCAAGTCACCTCCATTTCGAAAGGTTTCCATATATTTGCTTGTTCCAGGGGATCAAGTTCAGGTCTAGTTCCTTTATGCTTTTACTACTTCCTGAATGGACTTTCTCTAAATCTCTGACACTTATTTTTTATTTTTTTAAAGATTTTATTTATTTATTTGACAGAGAAAGAGAGAGAGCTCACATAAGCAGGGGGAGCAACAGACAGAGGGAGAGGGAGAAGCAGAGTCCCTCTGAGCAGGGATCCCAACATGGGGCTCAATCCCAGGACCCCAGGATCATGACTTGAGCCAAAGGCAGATGCTTAACCAACTGAGCCACCCAGGAGCCCCTTTAACACTTATTATGCCCACTGCCCAGGTCTGGCTTGCCCCACACCATCACACCCATTCATGTGAGTTCATTTACAGCCCAGAGAGGTTTGTTTCGATGGCACAGGCAATCCAGCCAGCCGTTCCCTTCGGCACATGTCCGCCCTGCCCAGGGTTTGAGAAGACAAAGGTGAATTGGATAAGTCCTTCCCCTGTGGCCGTCTGGGCCTCGAGCCTTTCACCTCATTGAGTGTGGCTCTAGTGTTCCTATGGTTTTTCACACCCTCTGGCCCCAAAAGGTTCATCTGGTGCTTAGCTAGGGAAATTGCTGTCTGTTCATGAACGTGCAGAAAAACTGGTTGTGTTGGATTATTAAGAAGTCGCATAACGGTCAATGACGAGGAGTGAAAATGTGTCCCAATTCTGTGCTTTGCCTATTCAAGGCAATCCTGACTTTACATAACTTTGACCTGCAGCTCTTGGCAGAGCCTGTGGCTGGTCCCCTATACCCACACCCTCCTGTAGGCACCTGAGCTGCCCTGCAGTCAGCCCGGGGCAGGGGTGGGGTGGGGGGTAGAGCCAGTGTGGGTGAAAGCTGGCAGCAACTTCCTGCTTGTTCCTTAAATCCATTCTGCAGGGTGTTCCAGGCCCCTTTCCCCCTGCCTTGCTGACTCCAAGCTCATTTTTAAGACAGATGAGGGCCACCTAGCCCACGTCCGACATCACATGCGTGAGAAGACTTCAACGTTTTTGTGCTAAGTCGCGGAGACTCCAGGGCTTCTTTGTTCTGGTAGCACAGCCCGGTCTTATCATGACTGTGAAGCTCTAACCCTGTGCGACACAGGCCTCCCACTCTGCATCGCTGACTCCCAGGAGAGTCCATCGTGGAATGTGGCCCAGAATGAATGAATGAAGAAGTAAAGTGCTAAGTACCCGTTCACCAGGCTTAAGGAAGGAACTGGTCTAAGCTATTGTAGTTAATAAACGGGGAAGCTGGACTCAAACCCAGGAATGTGCTCACCTCCTAAACACACTGCCTGCCCTGGAGGTGAAGGTTCCAGCACTTACTCTCCATCCCAGGGATGCGACCCCCTGAAGCTACCCTCCGGGATGGCAGGTCGTTCTCAGGCCCAGAGGGGTTAGGGCTGCTCCAGTCCTGGCCAGGCAGATGCCCTACAGCTTAGGAACAGCACAAGGCTAAGAATGGGGATGTCTGAAGGGACAAGAATGGCAGGTAGAGCTGGACCAGCAGCTGCTTTTTCTGCCTCTGGTCTCCTACCATAGAGACGTCATTGTGTCTCGCAGTTCTTCCCACCTGACCTCAGTTGGAGGGTCTGGTGGTAGCGTGGACATATCTCTTCCCGGGAATCACCCGGCACATATGCAACTGTTTTCTAATCTGATCTAAGGGAACACAGGACAAGGACCGAAAGCAGCCATTCTCAGCCCTGATTTCTACGAGAGCCATGAATCAGTTCGGCTCCATGGATAAAAGGTCAGGTGCTGCTAGCATGATCCCTGGTAAGAGACGGGAAGGTCAGGTGGAGACTGGGATCGGAGGCTGCACGGATAAAATAAAACACCTCCATCTTGAGGCGAAGGAGTCCACGGGCTTTACATTTTATTTATGTATTTATTTGTACTGTTTGTGAAGAGAAGCGTATCTGGAATAATAAATGTCGTCATTAACAAGCACCTACTATTTACTGGGTGCTTCAATGTACCTCTTCTCGGGCAAGCAGCCAGAAGGATCCTCACTGTAAGTGTCGAGGCAGCTCGGAAACATAGAGCATATTCTAAGTCTTTTTACTCTAGGAGGTGAGCCACTTCTCACCCTCATTTTAGAAATGCAGGAGCCAAGGCCCAGTGGGGTTACAGAAAATCCCCAGAGTCATACCAATAGAGTTTGGACTCCCACTAGGCTGGGTGAATGCTGAACCTTTACCTCCCCTCCTAGGCCACCTTATGTTGGCTCCTTGGGCCCCCTCAACAACCCAGAGCAGAGTCATGATTCTCCATAGTTTAGAAATGAGGAAACCGAGGCTCCAGGACAGCTGAGTGGCTTGGCCACCGTCATCGGCATGTGGTGCAGCAAAGACTTGAACCCAGGTCTGCCTGCTTCTGCTCTCTGCGGCACCTGCTCGTGCCCCTCCTCTCCCTCCTCCTCCTCCTCAGCATCACCAGTGGGGACAGAGCACCCGCCCTCTGGGGAACTGTAAGGGAGGGGATGCCCCGAAAGGCTCAGGTTGTGGAGAAGCCCACGCAGCCTCACGGCTTCCCTGCGGCACTTACTTTGCTGTGGGCGCAGATGGCCGAGCCCAGAAGCTTCCACGTGCCTCCCCGGCGGTCCATCCGCAGCATCCGCAGGATCTGCAGGAAGCGCAGGCTGCGCAGGGAGGTGGCCAGCACATTGCCCTGGTTTCCCACGGCAACCACGGGCACAGAGGCGATTAGCACGAAGATGTCTGGGGAGGAGGACAGAGAGGTGGAGGGGGGAGAAGGAAAAGGTCAGGTCAGGCAGTGGCAGTGGGGCTGTCCTAGGCACTGGCTGCCCACCCACGAATGCCTGCCGAGCACCCGGTGCTAGATGGGAGCTGGGACCTTTGCCCGTCGGCTCCTGTCCCCTGCTGGTGGAGGAGGGTCCCTGGGGTTGTTGACGTCCCACACTTCTGAGCTGCACTGTTGGGTGGCCTCCCTTGGCTTCAGGGAAGGCCCTGGAGTTGATCGTGGTAAAACGTGAGGCCCACCCATGAAGTGGGATGACTGTCCAGACGTGAAAATGTCCACCCCCGCCCCAGCTGTGAGTGAAAGCAGAGGAGCAGACGGGGTGACGGGCTTCTGGAACGGGCCCAGCTGGCTTCCGAAGCCAATAGCCAAGGATAGAGGAGTGTGCCCTGGTCCCTTCAGACTCCCTACAGCAGCCCCAACACCCACACCAATCATCTCTCTGCCACGCTGCCGAGGGTCAGTAGGTAAAAGGGACCCCATAGCCCAGTAAATGTGGGGAAAAATTGATTAAGCACGTTTTGTTACTTCTAGGAACCTTCAAGATGCTAATATGGACTGTGGCTCTCTGTTACACACAAGAAGTACAGCCTTTCCCCCAAAGATTTCGGTCGTAGGACTACTTTCCACAAGAGCATCAGGTTCTAAGGAAGACACTGGAAGAAATGTTTGTCCACTGGGTAAAGTCCAAGCTCCTGAAAACCCTGTGACCTGGCTCTTAGGGGCTTCTCAGAAGCAGGGCTCTCTCAGACCTCCATACCTTTGTGTGTGTTGGTGCCTCGGCTTGGAACAGGCCCCTCAATTCACACCTAGGTGTGTGTGCCATATCATGGTGTCCCTGAGATGCGCCTAACTTTCGGGAAAAGCTCGATCTCAAACAGCTGGATACCAGTATGTCTGAATCCTCGGCCAGGCCTCTCTGTATCTGTGCAAAGTTATCCACTCACAATGCTTGTAGAAAACAAGACAAAACAAAACCTGGATGTGGAGTGAATGTGAGCCAAGTCAATGAGGCTCAGAGAGAAGGGGAGAGTCTGGCCCACATGGGCCCATTCGTGCCCCAAATGGCAGGGTCTGAGGCTGCCTTAGAGATGAAGGCCACTATGTTCTCTGACGGGATGACCACCCTCATGTCAAACATGCAGGAAACAGCAATGTTTCCCACAAGGGCCGTGTTATGGGAGAAGTCGAGAGGAGGAGAGCAGAAAACACAGGCACCCAAGAAAGGAAGGCAGCCAGGATGGTTAATGCTGAGGATTGGCCTCGACTCTCTGGGGGAGGCTGGCCTCAGCTCTCGAGGGGAGCGTGATGGGGAGCTCGGTCAAATCAGCTCCTCTTGGAGCGCAGACTGCTTCACGGGGAATGCTCTTGTTCTGGAAGATTCCAGGCTCCACACAACACTAGGATGTTCTCAAACTGGGTGAGAACCTCTGATTTTGGGCACAGAGTCACCTCCCCTACCCCCTGCCACATGCACACACACACACACACACACAGCTTCTGGTCAGCACTGAATAGGACTCTCGAAAGGAGAAAAAGAAGTCAGCTTAACATCTTGCAAAAGATCTGAAAGGAAGACAGAAGAAGAAAGGAAGGCAAGCCGGGGTTGCTATGGGCTGAATGCTCGCGTCCTCCCAAAATTCAGTTGCTGAGATCCTGGTCCCCAGTGGGATGGGCTTAGGAGGCAGGGCCTCGGGGAAGTGATGAGATCGTGAGGTGGAGCCCTCAGGAATGGGATCAGGGCCCTGATGGCAGTTTCCTGAGGGCTCCTTCTCCCCTTCCATGGTGTGAGGACACAGCCAGGAGTCCTAGAAGTGGTCAGTCTGTGGCCCATAGAGGGACTAGACCAGGGCCCGGCACCCTGAGCTTAGACTTCGGGCCTCCAGAACTGTGAGAAATGCAATTCTCTTATTCATAAGAGAGACTGGGGAGCCCGTGGCACTGTGATAGTTGCCTGAATGGACTCTTAGTCCAGGAGCAGAAAGGGAAGGAGGAGAAAGAAAGAGAGAAGGTTAAAAAATAAAAAATAAAAAAATCAGTAACTACAAAGTCCTTCAAAATTGTGTGCATGCACACACACACACACACACACACACACACAGCCTCTCCTTGCATTAAACATTCTGAGTGATAAACAAAACCCTCAGGTGTCCAACCTCAGCAGCAGGTGGGAAGAAGGAAGAGCGGTTTCTGTCGGCTGCGAGGTGGTGCAGTCACCGTGCGGAGGTGGTGCTGTCACCTGCACTGTAGGTGCAGTCAACCTACAAGCAAAGGCAGGGCACCCCTGGTTGTGCAGAGAGGAGTGCTGCCGCCAGGACAGAGGAGGGTTCCAGCTCTTCTTCCCCAGGCTGGCCATCCATACCCAAAGGGCTGCGTTCAGTCCTGGGGGTCACTTTTTAAAAGGGCAGTGAGCGCACTCAGAGAAGAGCAAGTACGATGCTGAGAACACATGGAACAAGGTATAGCTGAAGCCACTCGGCCCGTTTCTCCACCGCTGGAGTGGAGACGGGAAATAGAATGGCTGAACTCAGATATCTGAAGAAAGTCGGAAGACTTAGGATGAAATAAATATGTTGAAAGGTGGTGAGCGCCCCGGGGCTGGAGGTATGCAAGCAGGTGACCGCTTGAAGGCTGCTATGAAGGAGACGGGAACTTCAGATGGGAACACCCAGGTTCACGCTGCACCAGCAGGGGTAAGTGAAAGGGTCCACCTTCTCTGCTTAAGATGCCTGCACCCAGAGGAAAGGGCATCAGGGACCTCTCCCCAGAGCAATTCTGGTTCAAGACCCAGCCACGTGGTAGGGAGGGTGGGGCCACAGGTGCCTGTTTCTCCCAGACCTGGTGTTAGGATGGAATCTGCTGCTTCCTACCCAGGTGACTGGAAAATGACTCAGCACCGCAAGCCTTGGGGTGCCCCTCCCAAAAATGGGCATGACGTGGGCCATAAAGAAGTAATCCTCAACTAGCAGCGGTGTCACCCTCCCGCCCCCACTACAGCCAGTGTGGATGGGTGCAGGCAATTTCGGTTGTCACGATGACTGGCGGCTACGGGTCTAGGGCCTGGGGATTGCTCTGCGTCCTACAAAGAGCTGCTCCTTCACAGCCCAAGTGCCAAGAATGCCCCTTCCTCCCCCACCCACTTGGAATCACCGCCCTATAGAACCATTAAGAGGGTGAGCTGCTGAAGAAGGACTGGAGCAGCTCTTCCTCACGGAGGTAGGGTCGGAGGCTGCAGGGGCTTTCACAACCCCACGGGCTCCCCAGAAGAACGGTGGCTGCCTAAAATGTCCTCAGCCAAATGGTGCACCAAAACAGGGGGCAGTGGCTAGGGGGGACCAGGGCACCCCCTGACCCGGGGTCAGGGCTTACCGAGCATGCACAGGGGCTTCCTGGCAAACTTCAGCCTTCCCCGCCAGCCTTTGTAGCGGCAGCAACATCCGGCAGCCCAGATCCTCAAAGCAAACTCCGCTCCAAAGATGAAAATAGCAAATGTTTCCTGCATTAAGAACATATGGAGAGACACGGATCAACCGGGAACCCAGTTGTCTGGGACCAGCGATTTCTGCTCTGAGGTTCTGAAGAGCGGGGTTTCTGTTGCTGTTGCTGTTTTGGTGGTGGAGCGAGGACGCTCTCAGCACCTCCTGCAGCCTCGGACAGCTCCCGCGTCCACGCTCATGTGCCAACGGTCCCTAATACCAGCCTTGCCAAAAGATTCCTTGCTTTTTCTCTTTGCTTTGATGCCAATGGATTTTTTTTAAGTCTACTTTCATGGATGAAAAGCCCCTATGTGCAGTTAAAGCGAAAAGAGAAGTATCAATGAAACACAGTCTGCTAGTCCCACCCAGTGCCTGGCCCCTGGTATTGCTAATTAGGGCCAGTGGTTACTTAGCTCAGCTCCTGGGCCGGGCACCCCGTGTAGCATTTTATATTATTCTCATTTTATGTTTTGAGAAACCAAGGCAGGGAGTAGTTAAACCAATTTCTCCAGAGTAGGACGTGGCAAAGAAGGACCCCCAGGCTGGTAACAAGGCTCAGAGCCCGTGTGCATCTGCTCCATGCTGGGCTGGCTCCCTGGACCTGGAGTCTCCTCCTTCCCTCCTGCCTCTCTTGTCAATCAGTCTTGGACACCTTTGTCCCCCTCTCTTCGGTGACCTCCTGAGACCTCTGGGGAGTTGCTGCTCCATGATAATCCCTGAAACCTAGCTCCTGGAGCTAGATGGCTTCTCAGGATTCACCTGCTAAGGTGTTAGCATGAGACCCTGGAGACCGGAAACACGTGCCCTCAGAAGGCATTTGCTGAATCTGGCATCATGGATGACAGGCAAGGGGAAGGTTCTGCTATTTTGTAGACCCTAATGGTGGCTGGCAGAGATAAAACAAGCAGAGGCTCCAGGAGTGGGGACGTGGAGTTTTAATGCACAAATGGGATTTGGTACTTGGCCTTGAAGGGAGTCCAAGATCCTCAGGATTTAGGGAGAAAAGGCAGAGGCAGTTTCCAGCACAGAGCATGCCTTCATGTTAACGTTCAGAGGACTGAGAAGCTGAGGTTTCCAACATACGTGCATTGCTTTTTGCTTTGACCTTGTTTGTACCCTCCTGTCTTAGGTCTAGAATAACGAAGGCCATACCCTCCCCACTGGAGCCCATGGCAGATCTGACCGATTCATCCAGGCATTGCTTTCTCTTGGGTCTGGACTTGGCCAGAGACTCTAGGAAGCCAACACCAGTGGCACCCAAGGGCAGCCTCCTTGCTCTCAACTGTCAAAGTCCAACCAGAGGCACCTGCACCCCAGGAACAGCACCACGGTGGGTGCACAGTCTCACCAGTAACAGCAGCCAGTCTCCCGAAACAGTCTCGTACTCCCTGAACGTGGTCAGCACGGCCAGAATCAAGCATCCCAGGACAATGAGGAACCTGGAGGGAAGGAAGGAGGAAGCATGGAGTCCTGGCTGGCTCCAGAGACAGGCGTCAACCAGGATGAAGCTACAACTTCCGTCAGACATCAGCATGTGCTTTACTGGTCAGCCCGCTTAACTGCATGACAAACCTATGAGGCCTGTAGGAATTATTCTTCCCATTCAAGAAAGCAGATCTGAGGAAGGGTAAGCAATGTGCACGCTTCTGCTTTACCAGCTAGTTAGTGGAACCAGCTGGGGGGCTGCAGACACCTTCCAGACTAAGTTATCCCAAGCTTTGTTCAAGCAACAGGAATGAAAATAAATCAATAGAGTGTCTTGCACACAGAGGACAGTGATTCTTCAAACATACGAGAAACACTCTTGAAACAAATTTGTTCCAAAGCTTGATAAACTCAGCAAGAGCCTCTGCAGCGATGGCTTTGTATTATTCCTTCCACAGTCAGTGGTTACTAGAGGAAATGAGCTCTTTCATCTGGGGCCCTTCGGAATTTTTTTTGAAATTACAAAGTGTTCTTCATACTAGAAACAATAGGACCCGCCGCAGTGATGGACGCAGAATGCTGGTCCTGGAAAAGTCACAGGGAGGTCATATGGCTCATGCCCCTGCCTCAGGCTAGGAGCAAACTGCAAATGATCCTTTGAGGTTCTTATCTACATAAATGCAGCTGGTCGGGAGGATAGGGAGAGGGGGAGCCTGTAGTGCATGTGTGTTCATGCGTGTGCATGCTTCATCCTATCAGCAAAGAACAATGGCTCTCCGCCCCCTCCAAGAAGAGTCTCTGGTTCAAGGCCCAGCACCAGGCTCCCTAGGGTTCATGGGTGAGGCTTGGAACAACATACTCCAAGTCCTTCTGCTCTATGAGATCGGACTCTCCAGCCTGCTGGATCCCACCCCACGCTTTGCTGGCTTGCTTGTGTAAGTGGGTATCCACGTGTGCGTTCATTCATTCACTCACTCATTCATTCCTTCCATATTTATATGGCAGGCACTGGGGACAGAGTTGGGATTCCCTGATGAATAGGCTGGATCTGTCCTCATGAGCTCACAGTCTAGCCAAACACAAAGGTATCCCATGCCATGATGGTTACCACCATGATGTAAGGAGGTTTGGAAATGTCTGCTCCTGGCCTTGGCTGGGGATCCAAGTCCTGGCTCTGACCTGTGGTAATCCTGATCACATTTTCTGATCAATAATAAGCCTGCCAGGGATCCCTGGGTGGCGCAGCGGCTTGGCGCCTGCCTTTGGCCCAGGGCGCGATCCTGGAGACCCGGGATCGAATCCCACATCAGGTTCCCGGTGCATGGAGCCTGCTTCTCCCTCTGCCTGTGTCTCTGCCTCTCTCTCTCCCTCTGTGTGACTATCATAAATAAATAAATAAATAAAATTAATAATAAGCCTGCCGATCTGTAGACCTGAACTGATATTTTTAACCTTGTCTAGGAATCTGAACCAGAATTTCAATTCCCCATTGTGTTTGGCCATTTTACTTCAATTAATGACTCCGGACCCATGCCTGGAATCTGCCTACCCCGCATCCCAAATCTTCTCAGGTAGTGATGATGATGATGGTGGTGATGGTGGTAACGACATCAACTTCCACACCACCCATTAGTGTGCACCTACCCCTCGTCACTTTACATCTATCCGCTCATCCTCACAACTAGTTCCCAGGGTAGACATGAACTTTTTGGAGATGAAGAAATTCATCAGAAGGATTCACTGCCATCTGGATAATCGTGTTGTCAGTTAAAAAGACTACAGAGCGTGGAGTCCAAAGATACAGGATCAAAGGGTACTTTCTATGTGATCTTGAGTAGCTCACTGACCTTGGGAACCCCAATGATCACACTCATAGAATGGGAATGATGGGTCAGCCAGAAGATCATGGCTATTGTGAGGACCATAGGAGATAATGGATGGGGAGTCATTTGGTCAACTGTACAGGATCATGCAGATGATGCCTGGTGCTGTCCCATTCCACACACTCATTACTGGCTGGTTCCCCAGCAGGCCCTGGAGACTGGGCTCTTCAATGATTCTGCAAATCCACATTAGGTCAAAACTTCATTTTATTCATTCGTAGGCTCTGGAGATATAAACCCTAGATTACAATTCCCTTCCTCCTCTTGTGCTGTGTCATCTTAGGCAGCAGGTTACACAGCCTCTCAGTGTCTTGGCTTCCTTGTCTAGAAAACGAACCCAATAAAAGTGACCATGTCCTCAATCATTCAATGATTCAATACTCTGTGTCGGGTGCCTAGAAGAGTGCCTTCACTAAGTGTCAGTGATTATTTTATTTTGATTTGATATCAATGTATCGAGTGCCTCTTGTATCCCAGGCAGAGCCCTGGTTTTAAGATACGAACATGAATAGAACTTAGCCCTCATTTTCAAGGATGTCCTAGTGCAGTGCAGATTATGATCTGAGTGTCCACCACATGCTTTGGGAGTACGAGGTTGAAAGCATCCAAGAGGCTGTAGCCAAGGGGTGGGAAGTATATTTGAGGCTTGGCTGGAGCTGACTGCCATGTCTCAGTTTACCCAGGACATTCCCCCATTTTATGCGTTTTGACCTGGAGTATGCCCCCCGAGGCATCGTGAATGACATGTGCACATGCAGAGAGTGCGAAAGTTTACAGACACAAAACCTGGCTCAACCTTCTCCTTTAGCCTGGGATGTGGGCCCTCTGATGATCTGGCCTTGCTGTCCTCACAGCCTTATCTTCTGCTGCTTCGCCACTCCCAGGCCAGTCGTCCTGAATGAGGGCATTTCCTCCGACCCCCTGAGCCTATGTGTGCCTGTCTCAGTGCTCTTCCCTGCTCACTGCTCCCCAACCCGCCCCCCCCCCAATTCTCCTGCTGATGCTTTGGCACCACCAGTCATGACTTGCCCCAGGAGACTTCCATGACCTCGGCTGCTCTCTGCATGTTCCCCAGTGTGTCCTCTCCCCTGGGATCACAGAGCACCGCCTGCATTTCTATTCTGGTATTGATCATAACCCATTATCATTTTGTAATCATTTACTTGCATTGTGTATTAATTAAAACATATTATCTTAACCACGTTATGAACCTGCTGAGTTTGAGGTTCAAGTGGAAACATTCAGCAGGCTGATCAAAATTCGAGCCTAAAGCTTAGGGAAGAGGTTGGGGCTGGGGATCTAAGTTCCTTTCAGCTCTTGCAGTCTGTGATTTGATTTTTTATTTTTATTTTTATTTTTTAAATTTTTTATTGGAGTTCAATTTGCCAACATACAGCATAATACCCAGTGCTCAACCCATCAAGTGCCCCCCTCAGTGCCCGTCACCCAGTCACCCCCACCCCCCGCCCACCTCCCTTTCCTCCATCCCTTGTTCGTTTCCTAGAGTTAGGAGTCTCTCATGTTCTGTCTCCCTTTCTGATATTTTTAGAGCCAGCAAAGGCGATCATTTGGCCCTAACCAGTAGCAAAATAAATGCAGTTTCAGCCGGATTCTCGGCGGTCCAGGGTTGCAGAACCAGACGGTAGCCAGCAGGCGGCAGCAAATGCCCAGTGGAGCGCTGCATTTTCTCACATCTCAAGGAATTCAAAAGCAACCTGTAGCCTCAGGAATTTAACTTTCTGAGATTGCAGAACAACCATTAATTTACAAAGCTAAGAGCAGCAAGGAGCCCTTCTTGATCGGGGAAGGGGAAAATGCTCTTTGATCCTTCACACTTTTCAATTTACTCTTAAGATATGCGCTTGAGTGAGTTTGAGCCCCAAACAGGGTCTTCCCTCCTCCCACTGCTTTGGCTTTCTCACTCCCCCGCGCTTCACCAACGATTCTTCTACATCCTCTGTCACTTTCTTAAAGTTTCCTATATTTTACTTCCAGTGCAGTTAACACACAGTGTGATATTAGTTTCAGGTGTACAGTATAGTGATTCAACACTTCCCTGCATCACCCCATGCTCATGAAGACAAGTGCATCCTTAACCCCCATCCCCTCACCCACCTCCACTCTGGTAACCATCAGTTTGTTCTCTATAGTTAAGTGTCTGTTTGGGGGTTTGGTTTTTTTGTGGGTTTTCTTTTTTTGGTTTGTCTCTTTCTCTTTTCCTTTGTTTTGTTTCTTAAATTCCACATGAGTGAAATCATCTGACTTATTTTGCTGAGCATAATATTCTCTCCAGCTTCCTCCATGTCATTGCAAATGGCTAGATTCCATTCTTTTTATGGCTGAATAATATTCCATTGTGTGTACATATATACACATATATGCATAGTACATCTTCTTTTTTTTAAATTTTTTTATTTATTTATGATAGTCACAGAGAGAGAGAGAGAGGCAGAGACATAGGCAGAGGGAGAAGCAGGCTCCATGCACCGGGAGCCGGATGTGGGATTCGATCCCGGGTCTCCAGGATCGCGCCCTGGGCCAAAGGCAGGCGCCAAACCGCTGCGCCACCCAGGGATCCCCATAGTACATCTTCTTTATCTAGTCCTCTATCGATAGACACTAGGGCTGCTTCCATAGTTTGGCTATTGTGAATAATGCTGCTATCAACATAGGGAGGGGTACATGTTTGAATTAGTGCTTTCATATTCTTTGGGCAAATACCCAACAGTGTGGCTGCTGGATCATAAGGTAGCTCTATTTTTAATTTATTTGCAGAGCATCCACACTGTTTTCCACAGTGGCTGCACCAGTTTGCTTTCCCATCAACAGTATAAGAGGGTTCTCCTTTCTCCACATTTTTGCTGACACCTGTCGTTTCCTGTGTTGTTGATTTCAGCCATGTCCCCCCTGTGATTCCTGCTCTGCAACTATGTGTGTCTCCTTCACCTGACTTTCCTTTGACTTCTCCTCCTCTCCCTCTCTCTCCTCCCTCTGCTCCTTGCCTGGGCCAGCAGGATGGGTCAGGGTTTGTGCTGGAAGTCTGGGGGAGAGCCAGCAGCTGTCTTCCTGTCTGCGGGGTACCTGGCTGTGTTGGCAAAGGAGGCTTGTCGGGCTCAAAGATCTCAGACACGCCCTTGCCCTCCAATCACACACCACCTCCTACATGCTTCCACCCACATCCTCCTCTGCGTCTTCCATCCAGCCAGGGATGTGGAAGATGGGGGAGGAGGCTGCTTTGAAGCTGCAATTGGTGTCTCAAGCATAGGGGTCCAGGCCTTTCTGACACCAAACCTCTGCTGGGCCACAGGTCTGCACAGGCAAATGTGACCCAGGAATCACAGGGGTACCCGGGATTCCCTGTGCCCCCTTCTCAGCCAGGCCTAGACTCCCTTATAGGAAAAAAGCTGGGCCCGCTGGGAATGAGCGCCTAACAGTCAAGTATTACCTCACAGCTTCCCTCGTGGTGGGACAAGCAGGTGGTGAAAACTCTGGAATTGATCTAATAATTTGTGCATCATTTTCTCTTTTACTCCTGCGAGGTGGGGTCTCTGTCATCATTATATTTGCATCCCTACACATGAGGAACCGAGCCTCTAGGCTCAGGCAGTGGAGTCACAACATGAGTAGGAGCAGTGCTGAAAGTGGCCACGAGGCCTGCAGGGAGACTCTGGGGGAAGAGGCAGGGCACAGGCAGCCAGATACTGGGGAGGGGGCCTGCCAGCTTGCAGTTCAGCGGGCAGGGAGGACAAGCCTATCCCTTCTCCTCTGGACTCCCAGGTTGAGAGGAGAAACTCTCAGCTCTCTTTCTGGGAAGTTCGCCAAGATCCTGGCTGGCTCCTGCTCCAATGACACTAGCTCAAGGATGGCCTTTGGAGTGCCTGAAGCTTGCCAGAGGTCCTAGAGGGAGGGAAGGAAGACAGCAGCTAACTGGACTCTCCACCTTATGATCCTTGTCTGTGTGCCATTAGGTGGGGATGTGGAGAAATAGTCTCCCTGGCCAGGTGGAGGGAGAACTGAATCCTCTAACAGAGCAGGTGTTGCTAACACCATACTAAGCCCACATGTCCTGATCCTCAGCTAGCACCACTGGTGCTTGCTCCTAAGTAGAAAATACAACCCCTCAGACTACATCAGAATCCTACTGACCCTCAAGCGAAATGCCCCAAAGGTAGAGCACCCACTATGTGTCAGGGATTTCCTTATTCCCTATGAATACGTCCAACGGCCTCTTTGAATCACAGTGACTGCTATCTTGCTGGTAGATTCTCTCTCTTGCTGGCTTTGATGAAGCAAGCTGCCATGGTGGACAGGCCCCTGTGGAACTGAAAGGTGACCTTTAGCCAATGCCAGCAAGGAATAAAAGACTCAGTCCACCAGTCCCTAAGGAACTGAATTCTCCTAACAACCACCAAAGGCAGCTTGGAAGAGGATCCTTCACCAGTCACACCTTCATGTGAGACCTCGGCCCTGGCTGACACCTTCACTGTAGTCTTGGTGAGAAACTCTGAGCAGAAGTCTCAGGTAAGCAGTGCCTGGATCCCTGCACCACAGAATCTTAGATGATACATGTGTTAAGCTGCTAAATTTTGTGGTAGTTTGTTATGCAGTAATAGATAAATAATACTGGTTAAGCAAGATCTGAATCCTGGCTCACCACCTAGAAACTAGATGATCTTGGACAAGTTTATTTTTCTGAGCCTCAGTGTCTCATCTATAATGCAGGAGTGACCACACAAGGGATTTTTGTTTTCTTATTCTGTACCCCAATCTTTATAGCTAAGGGACTGCAGAGCAGCAAAAATCCTCATAAGCAAAACACACTTCTGTAAGGAGGTCTCCATGCAAACATCCTGGATGACTGAGCAGCAGCTTATATCCTGCATGTGCATGGCTTTGCAGGTCTCTGCCTCGTCCTATCAGGTGTAGCATCCAATAGCACAATGTGAACCATTTGCACAGTGAAAAGGCAAAGCTTACAAAAGATGCAAGATTTCATGAAGTTGATGGACATGATGATGGAGAGGTGTTCTAAATACGGCAAAGCCATTAACAAGTGACAATCTTACTCCAACAATTAAAGACAAATCAATTGATACTTCAAAGGATTAAAAATCTCATATAATCCTTCCCCCTAAATGTTGAGGAGATAAAATGTGAAGTCATATTGTATTATCTTAGAATTTGGCTATAGAAAATATACCCTCAAATTAACACTCGATTCAGTCTTTGTTCATCCTGAAAATGAGAGCATAGTTGCAATTATAACCTATCTTTTATTAATTATGAGATTCAATAAACACATTTTTGTCTTTTAATTATATATATTTTTTGTGATAAAGTACTAATGAGGTATTTTCTTCACTGTTTGGTATGAGGTCGGGTCCCATTTCGAGCAGATTCTCTTTAAGTAGATCTTCACCAATTCCCATGAACTATGGAATAATGGGACTCTCTAAACCTGCCTCATGGGATGGGCATAGGGATTAGAAGAGAATCATGTAGGTGAAACCTCTAGAATTTTGGGAAACAGCTGGCATTCAGCAGATGTCACTTTCTTACCCACTTTCCTTCTCATTTTATGCTCAGAGAGAAGAGCTGAAAAACTGACATCAATAATATATAGGGGAAAAACACTTTGTCTTTAAAAACTTCCATGTTCCTGAAATGAGGCAAGAATATCATACACAAATAACCACCCACAAATCTGTATCTATAGCTGTATATACAAAATAGATCCACACATGCATAACGTAGAAGATGACGGTTTTGACCATTTAAACCAGGAATTAGCAAACTATGGCCCTTGGGCCAAATCCAGCAGGCTGCTAATTTCTGCAATTTTTTTTTTTTTTAATACCACAGCCACACTTATTTGTTTACATATTATCTGTGGATGTTTTTGTAGTGCTGAATAGCTGCAGGAGAGACTGTCTGGCCCACAAGCCTAAAATACTTACTATCCAGCCCTTTAAGAGAAAGTTTCCTGATTCCTGACTTATGTTAAGAACCAAGGGCAATTTAACTGTACCAGGATCACCTGATGAGGCATTCCAAATCTAATGCGGTGCAGAAAAAATATTTTAAGACTTAAAAGTAAGGGATTTAATTTTTAAAAACACCTTTGTTGAACTGGGTCACATAATATTTAACATGATTAGAGGAATACATGGAACTATATGCAGGTTTATGGAGGAAAAAAAGACAAATTCAGGGAAAAGAATACAAATTATGAGTAAAAACTCACACAAGGCCACCATTTAAACCACCATTGGTTTCATGGTGAATCTGCCTCTGGAAACATCCATGTAAGTTTTGTAGTGTGCTACCATGTGTTTTTTCTTGAGTGTCCCTCTTATTAATTTTTTAAAAAAGATCTATTCACTTATTTGAGAGAGAAAGAGAGGGGGGCATGCATTCAGGGAAGAGCAGAGAGGGAGGGAGAGGGACAAGCAGACTCCACGCTGAGTATGGAGCCTGACACAGGGCTCGATCCCAGGACCCTGAGATCATGACCTAAGTTGAAACCGAGAGTCAAATGGTTAACTGACTGGAGCCATCCAAAAACCCACTACTTGTGGTTTTTAAACAAGGCAACAGCCCTGTGTGAACTCACTGTTGCCGCCCCAGGAGCATTTCTCTGGATGGTACTAACTGCATTACTTTGGGCTGCAGGGCAAACTTCTCCATGACCTGACCAAATGTCATGGGGACCTCCTGTCAGGGAACAGTCTGCGCCCTGGAGCCCAACATGCTAGGGTCTCGAGTTGACCTTACTACCAGGCTTCCATCTCCTCATCCGTAGGGTAGGAATGAAGTGCCAGCAACTTATTAGGGTTCAATAGCATAAAAGATATAAAATGCTTAGAGGCAGGCAGTGGACACTCAGTAATTAGCACTTTCCTTCCAATTTGCCCATTTACCAAATATTTATAATAGAGAGCATACCTTTGGGAATCAGGCATGGGATGAGTTTAAATCTTGACTATACTATTTACCACTATGTGGTGTTAGGTATGTAACTTTATCTGTCAGGTCCTCCAATCCCTTGAGTTCATCATGGGGATAATTATTCAACCTCACGGAGTTGCTGCAAGGACTGAAGTACCTCACTTTTTTCATCTGTAAAATGGGATAATAAAATGTTAGGCTATGCTTAATAAACGTTAGTGATCATTAATGTGATTGTTATTTTCTATTATTCTGTAAACCATGAAGCCTGGGGAATTTGTAATTTCTCAATGGGAAGAAATTGCTATTAATACAATACATTTGGAATTCATTAGACATGTGTCATCTTTGGGTAACTACCAAGCGACACTATTAATTGTAGGACATGTAATTGTATAAACTACTAAAAAAAAAAACGGAAGCTGCCAAATAAATTATGACAGCCACTTCACATCCTCATTTCAAAGATGTTAAAATGGGGGAAAATATGAATTCAGAATTGGTAAAGCAAAGATAGGTAACATTGTCTTATAACCAAGTCTTTGGAAACCCTTTGACCAGGACAAGGTGTTAACATGTGACTCAGATGTGTCTGTCGGAGGGGCTGGAAGCAGATCTGTCCCCAGCACTAACGGAGCACACCCATTAAAGTCTGGATCCATAGTTTATTTGGGCCAAGCTCTTCTAGTTTTATTGGAGCTGTTATAACTCTGAGTTTTTCTGACTCTCCACATATTTCACTGGAAATAAACTCTCCTATTTTCATGGAATGAGACCTGCTGGGGCTCACCTAAGCTAGCAGAGCAATGGAATCAGGAGCTGAGACTTGGGAATCCCATCTGTGTACTGAAGTGTGGCAGGCTTTACTCCTTTTTTGGACTTGACCCTATCCCAGGCACTCCTGTTTATAATGACTTCTATTTGGGTCTGGATTACCCTTGTGAACTGTAGAACTTTCAGCAAGATGCTTCATCTTTCTGAGCCTTAGCTCTTTTATTTGAAGATTTAGAAATGAGGATGCAAAGCGCTTCTCACAGAGCTATGATGAGTACTCATTGGGGTAGGGTATGTGGGTGCCCAGTGGCTCTGCAGCCAGAGTGCCAAGTGCCTTTCTGACCCTTCCCACTCCTGCAGGCATGCCTGACACTACAGCAAATTATGCCCATTCTTCCTCTGATGTACTATCATACATCTTGTCTACTTCTCTGTCTCTATGACCAATGCCCTTGTCAAGCCACATTGTTTTTCCCCCTGACCCTCCAGCAGTCTCCTGACAGCACTCCTGTGGTCCTTTACTGCTTCCTCTCCAATCCCTCTTGGGAGGGTCAAAGCTATCCTTCCTAGCATCATTTCCATCACTCCTCATCCTCCATACACACAGAGTTTAGCATCATCTGAACAATTTGGTTCATTAGAAAGAGAAAATCCCTAGGAGATAGGGCAATTTGGGTTTGGATTCTGGATTACATTTCCAGCCAGGTGCACTTGGTCACACTGTCTTGCCTTTGAAAATCTCAGTCTCCTTATTTATACAATGAGGCTAATAAAATGGCAGGGTAGACATGTGCCAGGGTGCTGTGATCCCAGTGCAAGTAAAGAGTGAACATCAGTGAACATTGGTCAGTTGCAAACTCCTTCCCACCATTCCCAGTGCCTGAAGTGCAGACCTCTCTCATTTTATCTGTCAACTTTCAACCATGCTGATCAGATCATATCATCTTACAGAGCTTTCCTGTATGCACAGTGTATCCTCAGAAAAACAAAACAAAACAATATTTCTTTTATGCTGCCCATCTAGGAAAGTGGACCCTAGAACATTGGAGAAAATGCAAAACTACATTTCCACTGAGGCCACTTTACCAGGGCCATTTTTATTGACTTTTTCATAATTTCTTTAAGACCTCATCACAGAACACATAGCATCAGAGAGCTGGATGAGGCTGGGTGGTGCTCATCATCAAAAGAGGTAAGAAAGTAAGCCCTGAGAAATCAGAAGAGAAACAGCAGGGAATTTCTTTGCTTTGTTTCAGGAGTCTGCATGACATTATAGGGTGGGAAAAACAAAGGCATGATTAAAAATCCATAAGCCTCAACTAAAAGTCCAATCAGCTTTGTGAACAAAATAGTCTTTGTTTCACACTGTGAATGTTTGAGGTCTGAATCCATCCTTCCAGAGATACCCACACCACCATAGGAATGGTACTGAACCATCTCCAAAGGATGTTTAATTTAACAAACACATGCAGAGCACCTACTATGCTGTGAATACGTGGTCTTTATCCTAGTTTCTGGCACAAAGCTCTAAACCCCTTTTAATTTCCTAAGTGAGGAGAGTAATTGAGGTGACTTTTGGACACATCTATAGTTGGGAGCTGGTGGCCAGGAGAATGAACCATGTGGTCAGAGGGCTGGAACATCCACCCCCCTCACCTCCAACCACTGGGTGAGGCAGGAGGGCTGGAAATGGAGTTCAATCACTGATGACCAATGATTTAATCAATCATATCTATGTAATGAAGTCTCCATAACAACCTCAAGGGACTAGGTTCAGAGAGCTTCTGGGTTGGCCAACATGGGAAGAGCAGCATACCTGGAGAGGCCATAGAAACTATGTGGCTTTCTTATATCTCACCTTGTGCATTTCTTTGTCGCTAAGATAGCTGTTCCTAAGTTATATCCTCTTATAATAACCTGGTCAAATGTTTCTGTTTCTATGAACTGATCTGGCAAATTAATGGAACCCAAGGAAAGGGTCATTAGAATCCTTAATCTATACAGCCATGAACACAAGTGACAACCTGGAGTTTTGATTGGTGCCTAAAATGAGTCATGGGGGGTGGTCTTGTAGGACTGAGCCCTTAAACTGGAATATGGTGCTATCTTCATGTAGATGGTGTTAGAATTGAGTTAAGTTGTAAAAGAGAATTGTTTGGACTGTGAGGACCCTTGTGCCCCCCCACCGTGAAATGGAATGGGGTGCAGACCTCTTCTAAGTGTATTTTTGAAGCATTTATATGTATGAAGCACTAAAGACAGTAGTAGGGTCAGAATGCACTTGACCATCAGAGACTGTCTGCCATCCCCAGCCCTTCCCCTTCAAGTTTTTGTGACCCAGGCAAATTATTGCATTCCTCTTTGCTTCCTCATTTGTGCATTGGGGACACCAATGTCCACCTTGCAGGACTGCAGCCCAGACTGGCAAGGAAGGATGCAAAGTCCCTAGATGCACACTCTGGTAGGTGGAAGGTTCCATGTGTGCTCAATGGTAATGTTGTTGTGACAGCAGGTATTGGGCACAGTACCTGCTTCCAGGGAGGCCAGAGTAGAACCTGTCTAGAGGAGCCATACTTATAGATGTTGCAGTGTAGGGTTACTGCTAGCTCACCCAGAAGGATGGGAAGATCCAGTAAAGGCTCCCCAGCTGCCCTTTCCCAAGCTTACATGGAGAGAGTCTTTGGTCTAAGAGGGTGGAAGGTAAGAAGGTGATGGGGGAATGGCAAACAGGCTGCATGGTTTCCCTTTACCCCTCCTTCCTTCCAGAAGGATAGAGGCATCTCTGTCCTAGGCTCACAGTGATGTCAGCATTGCTTCTCCTGTCCTGGGTCATGTGTCTTCCATCTGAGCTATAAGGACCTCCTGAGAAGATTTGAAGTGTGTAGATCAGAGTCTAGAGTCTGGAGTGTGTGCTCTAGGACACCCCTGTTAGCTCTGCTCCCAGGGGCTTTCAGCCCTCCATTGCTGCCCAACAGCCTTTTCTTGTGCATTTCTCACAGCAGGTCCAAAGGGTTTCAGCCTCTCACTGATTCCTGGTCACTTTGCTTACAGTCAGATCCTTCCATCCTGGACATTTCTAGCCCTCTTGCATTTAAAAGACTCAATTCACAAAAGATATTCTGAAGTGAATGATGTAGACCAAAATAAAAGAATCATCATATTTAATTCGAAGCCTAACAAATCAACTCTTTTCTTCCCCCCTCATGCATCCCTTTTCCAGCCCAAGGACACAGGCATATACAATTTTTACATATTGCTTTGTCACAACATTATGTTCTACATTTTATCTTATTAAAGCATAAATAGTCTTCCACTTAGCTATAAAATATTCAAAACAATCATGTTTAATGAAAGAGCAGCATTCAATGACATCAGTGCACTGAAATATATATAACTAGTCTCTCATTGCTAGATATTTGGGTTTATATCGCTTCCAGTTCTGTGTCATTATAAATAATGCTAGAGTAAATATCTTTGCACGTATAATTTTTTTCTCATTGAGGACCAATTCCTTACAATAAATCTCCAGTATATTCGGCTTTGAACATTTGTATGAATTCTTGAGGCATCCTGCCAGAGGATTCTAAAAGGTTACATGACTTTACAATGTCCCTAGGAACACATAAGGACCCTGTTTTCACCCAGTTTTACCAGCAATGGTTATTACCATTTGCTAATGGACTTGCTGCTAGTTTAAGAGGTATAAAATGGCACCTGGGATTTGCATTTTAACAGAGAATAGAGCCTTGCACCAAAAGAGGAAGGTACTTCTTAAGGGACCTCCAGCTGAGAGACACAGGTTTTAGAAGAAAAGGGAGGAAGTTATCCAGCAGCTCGGAAATTATCCCAAGTAGTCTTTCACCTTCTCCACCTACGTGGTGGTCAAATCAGACTCCAGCCTTTTCAACTGCCTTTAGGCTGAAGACAGTGGGAAAAATGCCAATGTGTAATTGATGTATTACTTTTCTCACCATGCCCTGGAGACTTTTCTCATTCAGATGTAAAAAATGGTCCTCTCAGACCCAAACCAAAAGGTGTAAACATCTTATATTTTCTTATCCCATTAGCACCTTCCTACAAATGGCTCCACTGTTTCTTTTGAGAGCCAAACACACAGACACAAAGTAAGATCTGGATCCCATGCTGTTTTTCCCCCAGCATGACACAGCCCCGATTATTCTAGATTTTTTTTTCCTCTCCTTTTGGAAATCTCATTAGAATGGAAACACTTAGTGGCTTCAAGTTTCCAAAATGAGAGATTTAAAAAAAAAGAAGTGTGCCCCACGCTAGCATTAGCATGGTGGTGACACATCTGTCTACCCAGCTGCGCTGCAAAAACAATGGTCATCATGGCTGATTGTTTCAGCAATTTCCTTTCGTCCTTGGACTCTGCATTCATCTTTAAATACTCCTGGATTTTACATTCACTCACTCAGTCCTTCATTCAACACATGTTTACTGAGTAATTACTTTGCACCAAGCTCCATGTCAAGGTACAAAGGTAACCCAAGATTCAGGTCTGCACTCAAGATATTTATGGCAACATGAGGAAAACAATTATTCCAGTGGGAAGTGATGAGCATTACAGTGGACATGGTATGTGCTACTCTGCGGAACTGAGGATGGTCAAGAGCACACTAATAAGTTCTCATGGGTTACTAGGTATTAGTTATAATTTCAAAACTGCACAGCATCTTGGGGCTTTGAGACCCCCTTCCTCTCACCTACTTCTAAGGTCAGTTATTTAGAGGAAAAATTCAAGACCATTCACTAGCTATGGGCGTTAAAAGTTATGCCAAGCTTGGTTCACCTGGCTCTAATGTTCCCAACACTTAGGACCGGTGTCATACTGTAAATTGGAGTACAATATTTTATCTGGGGGTGCTCTGAGAAAAAAACATGGGTTGATGTGCTTTTCTATGTAGAAAAAAAGGTATGGGAAGGGAAAAGAATACTAAGGTCAGGAAGTCTGATTTCAAGTCCTTACCACCAACTACCTGGGAGACCTTGGGCAAATTGACTCTGAATCTCAATTTCTAGATCTGCAAAATGGATCTAACTACTTAGAGCAACTAACTATAAAAGGTAGACTGGGAGAATCAATGAGATCATGTGTGCAAAATTCTAGTGCAATGCCCGGTACACAACTGGTCTTCAACTCACATTTATTCTACACCTTTCTGTCCTAAGACCCCTTCTGGATCTAGAACAGGTTTGTGATTTTTTTATTTGCATCAGGGTCTAGAAGGTGCAATGGGGTGTGTTCTGAGCTTTAGGCTATTGGAAAGGAGGTGGACGAGAGAATATGGCTTAGAACAGGCCACTGGGGTTCAGCATTCCCTGGGGGAGTGGTGATGGGCAGGAAGCAGGCAGGGCGTTTCTTGGGAACCACTTACTTGTGTAGGAAGAGAGAACACTTGTGGGTGTTTGGGCTTCTAGGCACACTGGGATTAATGCCATCAGGCCCCATCTTCATTGAAGATGACAGTCAGTGGGGTTTCATGTTCATTGGCTGTTGCTTCTTTCATTCATTGGTAACTTTCTGACCTCTCTCTGTGAGGTATCCCCTTACTCCTTGAACTTACATCACCCCTCTTTATCTTTTTTTTTTTTTTTGTCTAGCAGCATTTATCAGAGTACTTGGGAAAAATGGCTGGTGTCAGCTAAGCACAGGTTGAATGAGGCCTTACTCTCCTTAGGCAAGAAAAGCTGGGTATAGAAAAAAATGTTTGTGTTAGTAGAAAACTATGCTGCCAGTTATAAGCATACTTTATCTTAAAAATCATGTCTTAACAAGAACCTTCTCCCCAGATGCAGTGTTGATATGGATTTTTTAGCCATCATTGTGTTCTGGAACAAGGGTTTGTAAAGTTGCAAATTAAAATTACCTATGGATCTTAACAAACCCAAAAAGCCAGTGGCAGGTCCCAACCCATGAATCTCCTAATTTAATTACTCTGAGTGAGCCCAATTATAGTCTGTTTTTTTAACTTCCCCCCTGTGATAATATTGTGCAGTCAGGGTTGGGAACCACTTTCTGGAAAGAATAGATCACCAGCCAACACTGTGGGCTTTGGAGTCAAGTTGTATGGAAGTGAATCCTGTCCCCAGCTGGTCTGTAGTAAAAGAAGCACATGAGCCTGCAGTGGGAAGCTGCCATGGCAGGGCTGTCTCTGCAGTCACAAAGAATGAAGTCTGAATCATAGCGCTAACATGTTCTAAAGGAACACTGGTCAAGTTATGTAGTATCTATAGCCTCACTATTTGTATGAATTTTCTAACAAATTATTCCAAATTTAGCAGCTTAGAAAACACACATTTATCATGTCACAGTATCTGTGATTCAGCTGTCTGGACATAGCTTAGCTAGTGCTGGTTGAGGCTGGTTGAGGCTGAACTCAAACAGTTGGCCAGAGATGGGTTCTCATGAGAGCCTTAACTGGGGAAAAAACCATGGCCAAGCTCCCTTGGGTTGTCAGCAGAATTTATTTCCTCTGGCTGTAGGGATTCATGATGGCAGCTTACCTCTTTGGAACCAATGATAGAGACAGATAGACAGAGAGATTGAGATAGACAGACAGATACCAAGACTAGCAAGATGGCTACTCTTTTATGTTATCATGTATATCAGGAGAGAGGATCAAAGGATTGACCTTCAAGTCTCTCCACTACACTACTTTCATCTGGATATTGGGGATATCATATATACCTAATGGGTAGTTTGAAAATTAAACAAGAAAATCCATTATAAGGGAATAACATATGACCACTCAGAGAATGCTTTATTATCAACAGCCTGCACAGAAATCACTGCCATGCAGCTTCCCACATCAGAGGTCATGGTGTCCTCCTCTGGGCCCCATAACACACTGTGCAGACCTGTCTTGTGGCAGGTGTGACATACTGCGGTATCTTCTATCCACCCACCAAGCCTGTTGGGTCCCTCACTAAAGTCTTGCTGTGTGTCAGTTACTGGTCAAAATGCAAGACATGCATCATTTTGTCTGACCCTCACAGCAAACTACTGATACGCAATCACTGCCATTTTCAAGATGGGCAAACAGAAGCTCTACAAGGAGTAAGAAAATTGTGTTTTAGTAGAAAACTCTGCCTCATTCAGATCACACCCTTCCAGGTTATCTTAAGTCTTTCCTTGTCTTTATTGACTTTAGTCCTTCCCCATCTCTGAACTACTTTATAACTGTAAACTGTAAATAACAGGTAACAATGCAAACTACTTCATGTCTTAAAACATGCAAATTTTGTCCTGTCTAGTAAAGATTCAATGGACTTCTTTCTAGTCTCATGAGAAAAACCAATGTTATCTCATTTGCGTATTCATTTTAAAAATTCCTGATCTATAGCTGTGTCAGTTTTTCAGATTCCCTTTTGAGCCTTTATAACATTTGTCTGGTTCTGTCAACAACTGGTAAATTAAAGAAAATCCTTAAAATATATTTATTTTATATCTGTACGAGAGTCATGAGTTTACTTTTTTTTTTTTTTTAATTATCTTTTAGCAAAAAAAAAAAAAAATTATCTTTTAGCAGAGTTTAGATATATTTCCTGGGCTACATGGAAACCAGCATTCAAACCTACCCAGGTTTGTCTGGCATCAAAACTCACATTCTTGACCATATACTATAATGCTACACACAGATAAGTGCCCACTGATGCCTTATTTGCCCATCTGGCCATCTGACATTCTTTTATTCATCAAACACAGAGCATAGCCTCTCACACTCACTTTGACCAATCTCCGGGGCTTTACCTGATGCTTGCAATTCCTGAACAATTCCTGCAGAAGTCCCTTCCCATTGGCTTCAGCCCAAGGGCCTCTGCAAGTCTTTCCTTTAAAGCAGTCAACACCTGTTTCCTCATAAATTCTGCCCGATTGTCTTGTTTCTTTCCTTCTGAAAAATACATTTAACACCACTTTTCTTTCACAAGTGGCTTTTCGAGCATTGGAAGGTGACTCTGAAGGCCCCAAATGTTCTTTCTGAATCACGCTCTTTGAATCTGGCCTCCTTTGATAGACCTTCAAGCATCTCTGCCATCCTTTTCATTCTCTTTCAGACACATTCTGCTTCCACGTACACTTCACAGTGATCCTTAGATCTATACACAAGGCGGTCTGACTGTATAAAGTGAAAGGTCCCCTTTCTGTATGTCCAGCCATGATGACTTTAAGAAGACGACTCTTCAGGTAGATACTCCCCTCCAGTACCTTGTCAGATTTAGACCTCAGGCTGCAGACCCTGTGCTCCTCCTGCAGAAGGGTCCTCCTCGCATCATTCTACTTTGCCTCTGCTGATGTCACCATCCATCCCCCTGGGCTATGATGTTGGCTTTTCTCCACATAAGCATAAACTGCTGAGGGTGGCTCTCTCCTCGCCTGAGCCACCTGGGGATGCTTTTCTTCATGCACAGCCTTGCAGGCAGTGACCAATGGACTGCCTGGTGCTGTAGACAGAGGAAGTATGCTCTTCTGGTATCACCTCACCTACTCAGACAGCCTCTGACTTCACTGGAGTTTGGGGCACAAGAATGACACTGTTGACTTTTCAAAGTGAAATTATGGAAACGCAGACATCTCCACCACCTCCTCCCCAGTTATTATTGTGAAAGCAGGGGTCATTTATTATTGTTTGTGTAATTGACTTCTTCTCGGGCTTAAGTAAAATCCTCTTCTTTTGTCTTTGCTCAATTTCAGCTTCTTAGACTTGATCATATCTCTGGCCACTGCAATCATTTTGGAAACTTAGTTCTGTTGCTGAAACATTCATGTCTATCCCAGTTTTGCCATTGAATGACAGTCCTACTAGTGGCACAGTGGACTTCACTAATGAAGGAGCCACTATTCTTCCTGAATTCCCTAACCTTTCCTAGCCAAGCCCTTCCAGAGGTAGGCTTAGGTTTCTCACTCTCCTCTGTCTCCCAGAGAGTTTTCACCCCTCTATTATCTGAGAGTAGCTGCAGATAGGATCAGGGTTCAAAGACCGAAACCAACACCAGTCACATTCAGCTTCTGCAAGGTACACATCTCCTCCAACCCTGAGACAGTGGCAAAGCTTGTCCTTGGTCTGTCCCTCTCTTACTGACAGGCCACAGGCTCAGAGGATGTGGAGAGAGAGAGCTTTCTGAGTGGGCGGGTCTGAAGGCCTGCTACCGCTTTGGTAGGCTATTGCAAGCTCTGGTTTGAAAACCATCCTAGCCACAGTAGCAAAGACCCCAGATCCATTTATCAAGGTCCCTGTGACCTCATGGGGCTCTAATGGGGACTGAGTAATCAATGCTTCTTGAGGCCGAGTTATGGGGCTGCATGGGAAATGTGTCATGAGTGCAGCATTTCAAATGGGATTTTTTCTCTCTCTCTTTAGAGATGAGGACACTAAGTTTTCTCCTTGAAATGAGGACAAGAAAAAAAAAACACACAAAGAGAAGGAAAATATGCAGAATGACTCAGAACTAATGCCCAGTAATGCATTGTACATACATATTTGCCTTTACCGTAAAGCTTTGGGATCTATAAAGCAAGGCATGGAGGGAGGGGCAGTCAAAGACATCAGACTGGAGTCAGAGGGCCTGGGTTCTAGGCCTGGCTCCACCCCAAACAACCTTGGTGACCTAGGGCAAACTACTTTGTCTGTCTGAGTCTATAATTTCCTCCTACTAAACTAGATAATTTCTTGAGATCCTCAACTAGTTCTAATACTAACACATAGACCACAATTTAAGCAAGAGATGTGCACCTGAAAACACATGGGTAAACTTTTGTCCCCCGAAAGGAGTTAATTTTTAATGAACCAGACCAATATTTCTTTCTCTTTTTCTCCCTCCTCCCCCCTCCTTCTTCCTTCTTTTAGGAACAGAATACTTTCTTCAAAAGAAAATCTCATGTGGGAGCCCAATAAATATAACAGAAAAAGTGTAGTGGCTTTATGCGGAGGGATGAGAGAAGCCCTGCTTGTTTGCTGATCTTGGTACTTCTTGCCTCCTCCACTTCCCTCCTTCCATGCACACATGAAATGGGCACCATTTGTGAAGCATTGAATTAGGCCATTTTCTTATTTGAATGAGTCCTTGTTTTGATGAATGCTCTATTGGGAAGGCAAAAATGATACTGCCACATGGGGAAGGGGAAGACTAACAAAGCACTTTCATGTCATTATCCCATTTGCTCTTCTCTACAAATCTGCTGGGCTGGGTAATTTACCCCATGCCATAGGTTAGGATGCTTGGATTCAGATAGATGAGAGGTGGAACATGTCATTCCCGATCACTGCTGTATCCCAGGCACCTAGGGACAGTATCTTGGGTATGGCCAATGGTCTAGGAATAGTTGTTGAGTATATGGTGGCAGAACTTGCTGACCCTCCACAGCCAAGCCCTGCCAGGGCTAGGGCTCCAAAGCTTTTTGATCTTTGCTAGTTCATAGGCACTGAGATTTCTTTTTTGGAATAAATGATCACTTCCAAATATCACCCTATAAATGTGGTTGGGGTTGGGCATGCCTATTCCTCTTCTCCCCACTAAAAAACAGCAACATACTAGAACCACATCATCATTCATAGCAGAAATACATCTCTACCCTCCTTTCTTCTCTTTGGAGAGACAATTGGGGAAAAAGAGAGAAAGACAAATATTCCAAAGCTTTGAGCAGCTCCGTTTTGCCCTGAACGATTGTAGCAGAGGAGTCTCTACTTTTACTATTCCCCAAGTTTTTGCCTCCAATGAGGTAAACCTGGTATTCTTTAGAAGTAGCCCATGGACTGCTGGAAGTGCTTTATCTGTGGTTGGGAGAAGAGGGCAGGAAGTGCCCACCAGATGGGGGCGGGGCTTACCCAATGACGCATGGGTCCATGGTCTGGAAGTTCTGAGCTACAACTCACATTCCAGAGCTCTCCTGTGAGATCAGGCTTAAGCTTCCCTCCATGGAAATTTGCTGAAATGTTCTCTTTGTATTCTGTAGCTTAGAGTGAGTTCTGGGAATCTGAGGTAAGACTTGGAATGAGAAAATAAATAAATAGCCACATTTCTCTGTATAATAAACTCTTCTCATGAATCAGGGAGAGGAGTTGCATTTTGTTGGACAGTTGTGTAGGATAGGTGGCTAGTGAAAAGGAAAATGGGAAGCTTTAAGGAGAAGAGAGGGCCAAACCACGTAAGAATGTAAGATAGTAATGCCAACAACAACTATAGCCATAATAAAACACAGCTTAGGCCCCGAAGCTCAGGAGCATTTGCTGCATGCATTATCATGTGCACAATATTCTGAGGGACTTCAGGGGAAAGGGGCTGTGTTCGAGGTCTGGATGCCACACACTTCCATGAGGAAGTGCTGATTCCTCCACTGGATGATGTCTCAGCCAGAGGACAGCAGGCAAACATAGCCGTGCTCCAGCCTGGTACTGGAAGAGATTCGGTGGAGGGAAGCAGACTCCTACCAGTGGTGCATTAGGGTTGGAACCAAATCCACTTGGATCCCAAAGGGCAGAGAACTTCAGTGGACATCTGAGTTTCACAGTTTGGATTGCACAGATCTTAAGGGAAGGGACAAGCACACAAATAGCTCTTAACACACATAGGAGAAGGTGAAAAATGCCATGAAGGGGTGCAAGCAGAGTGCTAATGAAGCCTCACAGCGGGGAGAGAATATACACCTCACCACTTGCTTGTTTGCATGTCAGGAAACACTTATTAGCCCTCCATCCTCCCAGACAGCACAGGGTGAAGAGTGAGAACAATGTTGCTCTAGAGCATGCATGTGTTAAGTGGGCAAGAAACAGCAGTGTGCTGGAGCCAGTTCACAGGGCTCTGGAGGGCCCACTGTTAAATTCTCAGGAACTTTGAGCCATAGTTAAACACTATTAAGAACTAATTATATAAACTTACAGTGAAATACATTATGTTAAAAACATAGGTAATAATTTAAAAAAACATAGGTAATAGACACTCAAAATTCATCACTACCTAATTATTTTACATTATTTATGCTCCTCATGTTATGTCTTTTGTTTTCTGTATGATAGAAATATTATATAGTGGTGCGCATCTCTTCCTTACGTTCAGTGATGTCACCCAGGTAGTTTGAAGTTTACCATGGTGCAATTATTTACATCACAGAAATCAGTAAACACTGTAAACCAGGGAGGGCTCTTCTCTTCCCACTACTCTGATTTGGTTGTTAAACGCTTACTAACATGCCTCTGGAGAAGAATCCTAGAAGAAGAGTCCTAAAAGAAGAGTTCAGACAGGGTAGAGAGGAGATAAGTCAAACAACTTCATTCATTCATCCAACATTGCTTATTGATCACCTACTATGTGCAAGGTGCACAAGGTCACAATTTCTTTATGGCTGACTGGCTTAGCTAATTGGTCAGAGGCCTATGTAAAACACTGGAAGTCTCAACTATTGAGCATCTTTCAATAAATGCATTTTGATGACTTTCCAGCTCATGCGCAACAGTGGCTCCAACTAATTGCTAACAATGAGCTGCCAAGGAGGGGTCTAGCCAGACCTGCTTCAATAAATAGATAGGAATCATTTAAAAGCAACCCATTAAATGTTTGCATGCAAATGGCCCTGCCAGGCTCCTGGAAAACAGTTTGTTCTCCAAAGGAGGTTAAATATTTTCAGTCTTGTTTGTGTTATTAATTTGCTTAGCCAAGTGTGTGGTTGTGGGTGCATTTTTAATAGAGGATTCAAAGACCTTGCAAAATGAGCCTTATCCTTGAAACCTAAATGAGGGAGGTTTTGTGACTCCCATCAAAATGACCACAGCCTTTGCCTGTATCCCAAAGAGAATAGATCTATGCCCCATTCAGGTCAGGTGTAATCTATAGGAAGGGAAATGAAATAAATAATGAACAAACTCTAGGATGGTACATGCCTAGCACCTATGACAGTACCCAGCATGGGTGTAACCCACAGCATGGGGGATATAACAAAGAACCTGGTCATGTTGTAGCCCTAGCACCTACAATAGCACTTGATACCTGGCGGGCATCCAGTAAATTTCTGTTGAATGACTGAATGTTTCTATGCCATAATTCTAAGCAAGAGGGTCTTTCCTCTTTCCTTGACCATAGAGGAAGGAAGTGTGTGTGTGTGTGTGTGTGTGTGTGTGTAATTACTGTTTTATTTTCTTGAACATCAACTTTTGCTTCAATTGTGAGCTCAGTGCTTAACTCTACTTACAGCATCTCTATCCCAAAAACTCTCTGTAAGGTAAGTAGTATGATCTCCATGGTGAGGATGAGAAAATTCAGAAAAGGAAAGTGATTTGCCCAAGGTCAATACCAGCAGATGCAATAGCTGGGAATTATCTGTCTTGAAAGCATTTTTCTGGTAAGTTTTTCTGAAAGTCCAGGGTGCATGGGCAATGCTTGGGGGCCTTACTAAATATAGATGTTGATCCAGTATATCTGAGGTAAGGCCCAATCAAGGTTTCAGGTCTCATTTGAAGAGCAGGTGACATGATCAACCATTCAGTCAGTTTCACAGAACTTGTTGGTCATGCAGGGTTAGTTCTCAGTTCATTCTCTAGTTTACCAATCACTTGGGGGACCTGACCTGGCCTGGGGGCAGCCGTCTGTCTCCATGGAGCCTAGGGGGCACCTTCTCCTTATCTCCTGTGTCTGGGCCATTGCACTGTTCACCTGGTGCCCCCTAATTTCCATTCCTCTGTCTTCCCATACACATGGCAACTACCTCTGTAAGTAGGCTCCGAGCCTGCAGCCTTGGGCCTTTGAATCCATTTTTCATAAAACAGTCATTGTGAGCTTCTAAAATGTAAATCTGATTATCTCGTTCTAGTTCCTAGACTCCCTCAAGAAAGGGAAAAGTACCACACCCTTGCCCTGCCCTTAATCCTCTTTAACAAGAGCACTTTAGTTATCACTTGCTCTGAACATTGTGGTTCAACGGAAGGTTTCATAGAAAAGAAAAGATTTTGCTGCTAAAGAAATGTAGAAATACCTGACTAATCTAATCCATTTCTTCCATTTTACAGATGAGAAAGATGAGTCCCAGTGAGGTGTAACCCCTTTCCTGAGGTCCTCCAGGAAGAGAATTGCAGAACTGGTATGAATTCCAAAACCCTGCTGATAGTTTCTTTGGGTTTCTGGTTTTCTTTTCCATTACATCACACTCCTTTTTCCATTCCCCTTTCCCCCCAGATATTACTTTCCTAAGATCTACTAAGTGAGTTTCTTATTGACTGAGAGAAATACCCTCACGTCTGTATGCGTTCTCTAAATTTGCCCCTTGCAATTCCAAGCATGAAGAAAGGCAGAAAGACGTGCAAACTTTGGGTTTGTTCCCATAAGCAGCCTCCTCCAGATTAGACTGACTGCTTGCCCAGGAGATCCTAAATTCGGGGACAGTTGGAAATAAATAAGCAAGAATCATCCCAGCCACCACGTCCCTCCAAAACCGGAGGAAGAATCTTTAAAGCTTTTATGAGGTACCACAGCCAAGGTAAGCTGATTCTCAGGACACAATAAAGTGAGTGCAGAAACTGATTGACATTAATACTTTGGGCTCTGAGCTGTTGTACTTTTTCCCCCTCAAGTATTAAAAGTTCAAAAAAAAAAAAAAACCAAGAATATTCCATGATGAAGGAAATTCCTCCCTTTAATCACCAAGTCCACTGAAAAGAGCCGCTGTTTACCAAATTAATGAACAAGGATCCCCTAAAATTGGTTAATTTCCACAATGGTCCATTGATCTCAAAATCATCCCGGATAAACTACTACAAAACATATTCACAGTGGGGTTCCTTGAGTGAATATGTATATGGTGAAGCCTGTTATTTGGAAAGAAATAATAGAAATTGGCATATAATTGTTTGCTTAGTTGAATGGTCAAGTTTGGTCCAGAAAAGGGAGAGTTTATGGTGGGCTTAGAAATAGAAGATATTCTTTGGATTAGGGAGAAAAGAACAGTCAGGAGGAGCAAAATCTGGAGGTAGTGTGGAGGCCGAGAAAAATTAAGGCCATCCCACCTGAAGTTTAGCATTAGCACAAGTACAGCCATCTTAGGCTCCTGTGAATAAGAGCTGAACTTTACGGGAAAAACTGCAGGGAATCCCATATCAGAAAGACAACAGAGCTCAGAATTGAGCAAAACTGCCGAGAATCCCATATCAGAAAGACAAGAGCCCAGCCCATGGTAGAAAGTCCCATATTAGAATGAGAACAGAGATCAATGCCCTTGAAAGTCCCATATCAGAATGTAAACAGAACTTGAGAAATTCCTGACCCCTTCTGAAAATCCCCTAGACCAGCCTATAAAAAACCCAGCTGTAACCCACTTCGGAGTCCAAGTCCCTGCTCCGCTGTGTCAGGTATACTTGGACCCAAGCTCGAGCTTGCAAATAAACCCTCATGCTCTTGAATCGGTGATGGCTCCTTGGTGGTTTCTCGGATTCGCAATCTTGGGCACAACAGTAGGGAGGTATGCCTGTTTTGCTAAATACAGTAAAGAGGGTGTCCATCTGGAGGAGAAAGCCAAAAGCCACAAGAAGAACCAAGAACCAAAATCTGAACCAAGAACTTTATTATCTAGTGAAGTCAGCCACAGGAGGGTTTAGGACAGCGTCTTCCATACAGTGTGGAATGTACACATGAGTGGTTTACAGGGAACTTTCAGGAATGTAAATATAACTGTGTTTAAAGTGGATTTGAAAAAATATAACTCAGCACATCAGATACATGGCTTCACAGACAGTATTGCTTAGGGTTAAATTTATGGAGTAAGAACCAGCGAGTTTCCTTAAAGAGAAAAATATTAAATCAAAACCAACTTGGTGGTGACCAAAATCACGAAGGTGAACAGGAATGGTTGGTAATTCACAAACACTTGGATAAAGCTATGTATCAAGAATCGTTCTTGGTTATCTCATCAAAGGTCACACTGTGTATAAAAGTGCTTTGTAAATTCTGTTCCTTCACAAATGTGTAAATTCACACATTCAATAGATTAAATTAGATACTATAGACAATGATGACTAAATTCTCATACAAAGAAAGAAGGAAGGAAAGAAGGAAGGGTGGGAGGGAGGAAGGAAGGGTTTTAATGGTCCTACTAAAAGCCAAAAATGTGGTAGCTGGGAACTGAGATAGGAACAAGACAGAGTTTTCTATCCAGCAGAGAGGTAGACAGCTATAAAAATAACTATAATCTCACGTAAGAATTATTCTCATGGAAATGGGCAAAGTATAAAAGCATTTAGAAGCCATTAAAATATGGATGGTTTGCAGAGGTGATGGTATTTGAGTTTAGCATCTTTTGCCAGATGGGGCTATCATCTGTATTAGTTACAATTAAAATATTTAAGGAATTCTAATGCATACATCCCAAGATACCACAATCATTGAGAAAGCATAAATGCAAGCTATTACTATTAAGTTTTCTGCAGTGAATGATATCAAACTTTAAGTGATGGCCTATTAAGTCATTTTAAAGTGCACATTTTGGGACTTTTCCCTACAGGTTCTAATATAGTATGTGTGGAAAGTGGTTGGATTAATCTGAAATTTTAGTAAAGCCCCAGGAGATTCTGATGCAGCAGGAACACATGTTGAAAGACTCACTTATAGGAGGGCACTTGTGTTGAGCCCTGGGTGTTCTATGTAAGGATGAATCACTAAATCCTACTCCTGAAACCAATATTGCACTATATGTTAACCAATTAGAATTTGAATAAAAATCTGAAAAAAAGAAAAAAAATAAAGCCTAACTTATAGAAGGTAGGGATCTTATTTACTTTTGATTCCTCAGTATTGAGCACAATGCCTTGCATATAGCAGGTGTTGAATAAATGTCTGGTGAATGTGAAAAAATAATAAATTATTAAAATCCAATAACAAATCTAAGCTCCAGAATACTATTTTGTTTTTCAGTGGATTTAATTTATTGATTTAAAATTTACACTTACATCCTCCTAGAAAGTAATGGACATAGCCCCTAATTAAAATTCATTCACACAAAAACATAAACTGGTTTAATTGCTTTTTAGAATTAAATCTTATGGATTTATTAGCCCAGGCTCAGGTTGATGGCTGTTGGTCTCCCTTCTGGCAGTGGAGACTCTGAGTGTCTATGTGTCCTTGAAAGTGAGAGATGGTTCTTCTGAAGAACATTCTGCTTTGCTCCTAATTCTCTCCTGTCTCCCTACTAATTGGTCTCAATTAGAGGGGCTTCTGATGCACCAGCTTCAATGAGTGGGTACATAATGTGCCCTCAAGAACCAAACCCAAGGCATTTGTTCTCATTTTGCCATTCCCTCTATCTCCAAAAAGTGTTAAAATTAGATTCATTGTGGCTAATTGAGTCAAAGGGAACAAGACAATCCTTTTTCTAAATGGCTGAAAAATGAGCTAATATCCAGTCCTATGGTCAACTCGAGTACCTTGATTTGGAGACCTTTGGAGGTCTCAACCCTCTGTCCTAACTTGCCATTCTGCTCATTAGAATCTGCTGTGCCAAGCATCAGCTACATAAGGGTGATTCAGTTCATTAGAAGAATGAATGATGAAGAAAAGGAAGAAATGAATAAATGAGGGAATGCATCAAGGCAGGGCCAGGTCTCATTATTCAGTGTCTACTGTGTTCCAAACATTATGCAAGGTGCTAATATGATAATGGACAGAGTAGACATGGGCCCTGCCCTCTCAGGCTTACGATTTAAAGAAAGAGGCTGCATTAATCAAGTATTTATGAATAAGTTGAGACAGAATGCACCCACCAGGTTGTCCCGTGTTGTGATGTGGAAATGATCCCTGCAGGTCTTGCTCTGAGTGAGCCCCAAGAAAAAAAGCTGCGCTCTGTTGGTGGAAGCAACCTTGACCAATATTATTCCCAGAAGAAAAGAATTTATAAAAAAATTTCACACTTCTAATCATGAATATAAAAGTAGCTAGTGCTGAGTCCCTCTGTAGAGCCAGAGGGCACTGAGATCTTTGCCAGGATGAACTGTATTCCAGAGGAAGTTATAGATAATCTAGAAAGATCAGTGGAACCATCCTCTGAGAATGAGGGGGTAAATGGTGGCTGGGGAAGCAGCACAGAGCTTCTTATGCTGCTAAAAACTCATCAGGAGCAGCTAGGATCGGGGAACAGAGGAGACAAGATGGGTGAGGACTTGGGCTTCAGGCTGAAGACCTGCAGTGCTATGAGAGACTTTATGCTGCTTCACACGAATGCCAGCTGGATGACAGTGATGTCCTGGAGCTTGCTCACACTGTCTTGGAAGAGCCAATTATGAACACCTCTCTTCTTGACTCTGATTTCATGCACTTTACATGGGTAGCTTGAACTTCACCACAGGAGGAATACATCTACCACAGAAAGTGGCAAATGCTACAACCAGGGACTTTTCCTTAAAAGAAGCTATTGCATATTTAGCAGCTCATCCCTGGCTATGGAGTCCAGGTTAACAGCCTACAGCCCCTCCATGGAACCAGGGATTTAGAACCAGAGCTGTATTGGGATAGCATTGTTGCCTGGGAAGTAATGCATTTCCCTTTATGTGCTGTCAGCAAGGAGATTCAACTAGCACATGGGGGCATGAAACAAATGATCATGTACTGCTTCTTCCCCTGAGAGTCTGAATTCCTGTACTAGAAATAGTCATGGAAGGTTTTAAGACTGCAGTGGTGATAACATACATATGAAAATTAAATACCACACTACGGAATGTTTTCATCCATTACTGGTGGAAAATGAGGGGTGTGTGTGTGTGTGTGTGTGTGTGTGTGCATGCGCGTGTGTGTGTGTAGGAGCCTACAGGCAGGTCCGGAGAATCATGGTTTAGTGGTTTATCTAAAATAAACTAAGGAATTGACAAGTGGCCAAGGCCCAAATTGGAATAACTTCCAAGAAATACAGAGCCAGAATGCCATTATTTTACACACTAAGTATGGTGTTCTTAAAAATAAACTCGAGTTGTAGCTATTAAGGACTGTGCCATTTTGCAGAAGTATAAAGAAAGGCAGCTTGAGGTTACTGCAAGGTCACCCTGGGAAGACAGCAGGGTATCAGGTATCAATGAGCTCCTGGAGCTGCAGTCTATGACAAGCAGAGGACAATAGGTTTCATTGTAGGTCCCGCCAAGACCAAATCAATGAATATGAACTGGGTGAGCAGGATATCATTCTGTGCCCACATTTTGGCAGCACTTTCTAAGTGATAAAAATAAAAGTAACTAGCATTCATACCAGGATTTTGAGAATTTCACATCCATTATCCTACTGAAGCATCCCGGGATCCTTAGAGGAAAGTATCACTGATTTTCATTGATCAGAAAACAAACTCTCACTTGTCCATGGTCACAGAGAGAGAAATGGCCCTCACAAGTCAGTATGTAATCTAGTGCTTAATGCCTACCTCAGTCCCACCAGATCCACTTAATGGTTCTTATTTCTTCCCCTGAGAAAGATCCATACTCCTCATACCTGAGTTTTCCTTAGACTTCCCAAGAGAGTGTGATTCTCTCTTACCCCCTCTCTTCACTTCACTGTGATCTCATTTTCACTATTAGGGACAGAGCTGTTTATAGGTCGTTTTGGGCTTAATTGTGTCCTCAGATTCATATGATGAAGCCTGAACCTCCAGGACCTCAGAATGTGAATGAATTTGGGGTTAGGGTGTTTAAAGAGTGATTAAACTAAAAATGAGAACCTTAGTCTAGTCCTAATCCAATCTGACTGGTATCTTTATAAAAAGAGGAAATCTAGACATAAAAAGAGACACCAGGGGCTTGTGCACACAGAGGAAAGTCCACATGAGGACACAGAGAGATGGCGGCTGTCTCCAAGCCCAGGAGAGAAGCCTCAGGAGAAACCAGCCCTGCTGATACCTTGATCTTTGGCTTCCAGTCTCCAGAGCCGTGGGAAGATACATTTGTACTGTTTTTGCCACCCAGTCTTGCTATTTCGTTATGGCATCCTGAGCTGACTCCTACAGGGACCTAGTCAACTGTGGAAACCTTAACCTACTGAAGGTGATGATTACCAGGGTCAATGGGCCTTGTACTGAGGGCATCTGCAGCACACTGGTTCATCCAGTGGCAGCTGACACTTTGCAGCACTCTGAGAACGTGGCCATAGCTCATGTCTGATTCATCATTTATCCTCTCCTATATTTGGTGGTTTGTCCACATCTTCTATTTTTGGGTTACAGTGAACACACCCTCATCACAGTTGTCCACCCCCTGGTCCGTCCATACCTCTGCTACCTAGCATGTGTTTTATGTTCACACAGTCTCGCTGATTTTATTTCATGTTTCACATTTGTCTCTTGTTACAAGGCATCAACCCTATGAGAGAAGCAGGCCTCCTCCTAAACTTTCAAGCCCATAGCATTTATCAATTTTATATATATTTGGTATGTGTCTGAGAACACATAAGCTAAGTCTGTCTCTGCTCAGCTCTGTAAATGAGATGAAATATTCCAACATCCCCAGCCCAGCAGGTGTTCAAGGAACGTCAGTTCTCTCCCTTTGACCATGACAACTAATACTGAAACCTTGGCCCTCCATGAGATTAGGAGGGAGTTCTTTTCCCCAAGTCCATAAGAGGTAGTTTGGTGGAAGACTTTATCATTATGTGCAGTGGGTTCTATCACCACCATTCCTATCTATTCACTTGCCCATAAGAAAAATACAAACTAACTTCCCATTACCTAAGTCTTGTAATATCTTCCTTGCCTCATAAACTACAGGTGTTGCTCAGATTCAGAGAAGCTAAGAAGAAGCATGATCGAGTTCATGCAAAAGTTAAAAACAATAAAACCAAACCTAGTGGGATTGTGTTTGTTCCCATCAACAGTGAATAACTTGCATTTGATGAAAACTCCTCTGCTCACGCAAACTCATGTTAACAAAATCAAAGCTACTGCAATTAGCCAGAGGGAGCTCATATTAACTTGTCACACATTTAGTTAAGACTCAGGTAGTTCTGCCTTCTGCCTCTGGCTAAACTTTTTTTGATTTTATACAAATCAAGGTCACGTGATTTGCCAACTAGTGGGCTTTTTTGAGAACCCCAAAATATTCAGGTCTCAAAGTGACAAATTAATAATTTTATTGAGTATATGGATAGAGGATATCATATTACACTAAATAATTCTCTTATCCATCCATCTGTTCACTCATTTATTAAAGAAAACACTGATTTTTACCTACTATGAATCTAGTAAACAATTAGACATGGAAAATTCATGATTGTAAAAGGCAGTCTTTTCTTTCAAGGAATTCCCAATCTAGTACCTATCTCAGAGAGAAGTGAGTTTTAAGTCAATTACTTAATGAATAAATTATTCTTAGAAAAATGTGTATAACACAGCAAACACTCTCAAAACTGTAGCTTTTATTTTTATGGTTATCTGGTAGAAAGTGAGACAAGAAAATATTTTCAGTTCACTGTGGTCAAAGTTTAGGAAAGGAAATCTTGGGGTAGAGCTGAAAAGAGTTACCTATCCAGATCTGGGTGTATCTGGAGGTCTCCCTCTGGGGCTATCCCCTCAACTGACTCTTAGAAGAAAAGCAGAAGCAGCAGACAAAGAAGAAAGAAAAAGTGTTCTATGAGATGAAGCCAAGGAGGTGGAGGCCAAATCTTAAATAGGTTGGTATGTCATGTTAGGGAACTGAGCATTTATCTTGCAGATAACAGGAGGCCACTGAAGGTGAAAGCATCCAGAATATATCACTGTGGCATTAAAACTGATTTTTAGCTGAAGACATTCTGAGAATCAAAAGGTACAGGAAAGGGCTATGTCTGAACTCTACTCCCACCCTCTTCTATGTAAAAACAGAGCCTTCCAAAAACAATTCAGCTGTCATCAACTCCCCTTCAAGGGAGGGTTACTGTACTGGGGGAAGATTGAATCCCATCACAGCAAACTAGAAGTTGCCACTGGGATGAGAAATTGCATTAACAAACATAGCCACAAAACTATCATAACTCCCATCCATTCCCTTGGGGCCCATTTATCTTTCCTAAAAGTCAATCCTTTTTCCATAGTGCCCTTTCTCCCTCTCCTCCTTAAGAGGGCATAAGCTCCAAATTCTAATGACTTCTTTGTGCCACATTTTCTGCAATGTACAAATGTGGATAAAATTTGTCTTTTCTCTTGTTAATCTGTCTCTTGTCAGTTTAATTTGCACTTCCCAATTACAGAATCTAAAAGGGTAGAGGAAAATTTTTCCTCCCTGACAAAAGATTTTAAGTAGGGGGAAGGAGAGCAACTATGATCATATTTGTGGTTCATAAAGATCTCTCTGGGTGTGTGATGAAGAATGGCATGAAATGTACTCCCAGGACAGTTTTTCCGAGGAGGCTGTTGAGATGAGGGATTCTTACCAAACTAGTGGCACTGGATAGCAGGGGGAAGCTGACTCAAAATACTTTGAGGACTTATAGTTAACTTGACTTCATGACTTCAGTAAGGAGGCTGGAGAGTAGAAGACAATAGGGATTGCAGGATGGTGGGGCTAGGAGCTGCCCTTCACTGAGTTTTGGTTTGGAACCAGGTGTGGAAGAAAGCTGGGGAGTTTAATTTTGAAGGTTGTGTTCAAGATGCCTGTGAGGTGGCTTCTAGGTGGTGATGGCAAGTCAGCAAACACTGGCAGGAACTCCTAAGAGTGCTGATGCGGGGCTAGAAATTTGGAAGTCGTAAGCTAATAGGTAGTCTATTAAATTATGAGAATGAATAGGATCAAACAGGGCATTCAGGAAGAGCAGAGGGTGGTAGCAAGACACTCTCAGACCTTCCAAGAGGTGTGTTCTTGTTGCTAAACACACTGAGCAAGGGAGCAAATATAGCATAGCCGGAGGGTAGAACATGGCAGGATAGAGAGAGGCCCCAAGCTGAATGCATTAGGACTCAGGATGCACCACTATCTCCTACAAGGAGACTGGGGGCGGGGAGAGTATTATATCAACTATATATTATATATCAACCCATATAATTGGCACTTTTCACAGAATACTCCAGCGCAGAAGAGCTGCTGGCTCTGGGAAGGGCAGGCCAGGGTCTGATCACTCACCTTCCATCTGGGAAGCCTGCTCTGTCAAACGCATGTTTGTTTCTCTGCCTCAGGGCCGTGTTGGATCTAGCACACCTGTTTACAGGTGACAGGACCCAACAGTGGTTCCCCGGGAGCTGTCTCCTTAGGAGAGATTCAATCAGCGTTCAAGAAGCTGCCCTGCCAGGGCTCCCAGCAGGAAGTGCCCCTGGGGGCTGCAGAGTCCTCATCAGCACACCTACAGCTGCTTCTTCAGCTTCCCAGGCCAGGATAAAAACAGCTCCGTGCCTTCCAAGATGAAGCCCCCGCTAGAGAAAAGAGAAATCACACCCACGCCCAGCCGAAATTCGTCTCCCATTTTCTCAGCCTGTCACTGCTGAGAAAGAGACAGCTGCTGCCGCCAGCATAGGCTGAAAGAGGGGGAAAAAAAAGAAAAAAAAAAAAAAGAAAAGAACCAACCTTCCAACCTCTCACCATATTAAGTCACAGGAATTTTCTTTCAGGGTCTCCCTGCCTCTCACTCAGGAAGGTCCCTGTGACATTATTTTGAAAGTTTCTACAGAGAGCAGGGAGGTGAGAATTTAGCCCAAACCACAGGCAATGGAGCAAAGGGAAGACATAATTCTTAAAAGTCATGCCCACACTAGTTTTTGGAAAGAAAGCACTACTTCTCACAGGCTGTTTCCAAATCTTTTTTTTTTTTTTTTTTTTTTAACATTTAGCTAGGGCCATATATACATTAAGTTGTTCTCCATAGCTTCAGCCACCCTCATCCCTCCAGAATCATACCACTTCTCACCAAGAACCTTTGCTTCATATTATGGGTGGAATTTTGTCCCTTCCTTCCAGCCCACACAAAAGACATGTGGAACTCCTAATCCCTCACTACCTAAGAATGTGACCTTATTTGGAAATAGGGTCTTCCTAGAGAATAATCAAGTCACAAAGAGGTCACTAATCCAATCTGACTGGTGTCCTTACAAACAGGAGGAATTTGGATAGAGAGACAGGCGTGTACAGAGAGAAGACAATGTGGACATAACACAGGGAGCAAGCAGATGGCCATGTGACAGGAACGATGTATCTGTGAGCCAAGAATTGCCAGGAAACACCAGAAGAAGCAAGGAAACATTCTTCCCCAGAGCCTTCAGAGAGAGCACGGCCCTGCTCACACCTTGTTTTTGGACTTCTGGCCTCCACAGTATGAGAAAATAAATGTTTATTGCTTTGCACCCAGTTGATGGCACTGTGTGATGTTAGCCATAGGAAACGAAAGCACGAAGACGAATGGGTCTATGCAGATGCCTTTAAACCTTTCCTTTGATTTGTGATATCCACCCCAATCCTCTGCCACCTTCCAGGCCAAACTCATAATTTGCGTGATGGCTCCAAGTCATAATGTACTTTAGCTCTTTCCCCGTGCTTAGCAATGGTAGTCCCCCTGATGGTGGTACAGTATTTCTAATTTTTCATATTCTTAGAGTGGGAATTTGCATTGGTTGGGCTGTGACAGTATGCCAGGTGAGGTGCTCAACACTTTAGATGTCCTGTCCCTCATAACTTCTCTGTGGCCAATAGGGACAACCTTCTTGGTAATTTCCAGCAGAGGTAGCTGGTGAAGGTCACCCAACTAGGAAGTGGAGAGGATTAGATTTAAATCACAGGCAAATGACTCCTGAGCATATGTTCATCCCCTCCTCAATCACAGGATGATCTATCCTTGCTTTGTCCAAGTCCAAATTCCTATTTCTGCAAACGTGATCAAGCTACTCCAAGCATTACTATTACACCGGAGCTTTGAAACATTCAATGTGCACACACGATTCACTGGAGGATTTTGTTAACAGCAGATTCTGATTCAGTAGATCTGGGGTGAGGCCCGAGAGACTACATTTCTGACAAGCTCCCACATGATGCTGGTCTATGTACCGCGCTTTGACTGGTGAGGATTTATACCATAGGGCTTATTAACCAATAGTTTCATGCTTTGGTTTCTAACTTTAGGTAAATTCTTCATCATGCACCTTTAGCATCTACTATACTTCTAGCCCTGTGCTAGGTAATATGGACATAAAAAAGAATCAAGAACTTAATTTTAAACTCCTTAAGGGCATTGGCTACCATTTTGATTTACTTTCCTTTGTACAGCAGACACAGTAGGCACAGAGTAAGCACTTGGTCAACATTTGCTTACATTGCCAACTTTTAAAATACAGCACTCCGGTACCAAAATCATTATTGAAATTTACCCCTGTGGCAGATGGTCTTACTCAACTATTAGCATTCACTCCCCCTTCTCTTCATTACTAATGGAGACCCAATTTCAGTAAAAACAGTCCAAACGTTAACTCCCTCAGCTTCCCTCCGGATTCGGTGGTCACAAGACAGTCCTGGCCAATGAGATGTGGCAGAAAGCTTTTGGCTTTCCTTACAAAAGGCCTCTTGTGTCTTCCTTCTGTCTAGAACATGGGTTTAATGCCCATAGATGCAGTGTTTTATGACAATGAGACAACTAATGTGAGGAAAAAGCCAAGATAATCATTCAGACATGGCTCTGGCATCACTGAATTGCTGAACAAATGTCAGCAGCTGCCTGCCTCTTATTTCTTGTCATGTGAGAAAAATAAAATCCTCTCCCATAAGACAGTCTTATTGGTGACCTGTACCACAGCCTGAAGGGTTCCCAAATAATACTACCCTTTCCCAGGAGATGACACTCACTCTTGGCGGCAGCTGAGGTAAGAGTGGTCTATTCAAAAATTAGAAGCCAAACTACATCAGAAATTAAAAACTCAATGGTTTCAAAATCAATTCCAGCCAAATAACAACTAGAAGCCTATCCCATGACTTGGTTTGGATTCTCCTAGAAGCAAATCTTCTGTTCTGTTTTCATTTCCCTTGATTTCTAATACAGATTCTATTAGTCCATTTCCTAAAATAATTTCAACTCAGATGCTGGCATGAAAGATGCTAAATCCTAGGGTTTACCTGATAGCTGCCAGTTCAACCTCAATATTCTGCTAGAGTGTGTGGGGAGCCCAGTGCATTTAGGATGCATTCTGGGTTATCTTTGAGCTGCAGGCTCAACATTAGCATTGACTCAGAGCTAATAAATCACCTGGACAGCCCACTCTAAAAGCATCAATGGAAGTCTGGTTTCCCCCTTCGACTCCTGGTACTGACGGGAGGGGAAAGCAGAGATGTTCATTCTGGTTTCCACCATTCACCTCACACACAAATACATCTCTCTTCTTCACTGCTTGAGAGAGATGCCAATCTACAAAGGCCCCTCTTTTCCCTTTGTTTTAGCCTGTGGACACACAAAAATGTTTGCCTTTATTAATATTTTATAGAAACTTAATAGAGATGTATAACATAAATTAGATCCTTATGCACATACAATGGAACTGCACACTATGCTTGCTAGATTGTAAAGGCAGAGAAGAACACAAAAAAGTTCTTTAATATTAATAATTTTAAAAAACCCTGAAGATCTCTGATGTTGCTCTTAAAATGTCAGAACCTTGCACTTTTCAGGATTCCAGCTGAAGCAATAAAGGAAAAGGTCTAATCTGCCCCATGGGAAAAGTGATGAAGTGAATAAAGCGAGGAATCAAATAATTTATGGTCCAAATCAGACTACTTTTGACAGAGAAAGGCCCGAGCTATTAATAATTGTGCTGGGACAGCGGAGTAAACTAGAACAGACCTCGACAAACCAGGATATGTGATCACCCTATAAATCAGGACTGTCGTCTTTAGTTTTCTCTCAAGTGGACACAGTTGAATGCTGATTACATATGTGCATAGAGGAGATGATGCCATATTGCAGATACGAAATAATACAAAGGACTCTTTGCATTTGTATAGCTCCTTGTGATTCCTATGGCATCTCATATTGAGGTCTCCCTGGGTCTTCCAAGTCTTCACCTTCCTAAGGTGGATGCTAACATCTCCTTTAAAAGAGAAATTGAGTCTCAGAAAAGTTGTGATTTCCCCAAGATCACACAACTTGGTGGCAATAAAAAGTCAGAACTGCACACAATTGTCCCATCTCCGTGAAAAGTGTTTTTTCCTTGGTGGGTGGAAGGCCAAGCTGTTCTCCCATTCCAGGCTGGGGAAATTAACTTTGTGTAATGACAGGGGAAATCCTGAACCAAGTTCTTGAAAGCCAACCTCAAGGTGGGGCTGCCTTCTGAGGGCAGGTGGGGGCAGAGGTCAGAGGGACAGGAAGATCTAACCCGGGAGCTCTAGAAACAGAAACAAATGACACAGAACACACCCTACTTCCTGGGCACGGTAGTAGGACGTATGTGTATTTCATCTTGTTCAGTTATCACAGCAAAGACGAGGTGGCTATTCATCATTCACATTGGGAACCCTAGCTCAGGTATATTAAGTGATCTGCCTGTGGTCAGGCAGCTGGCAAACAGTAGATCCACAGCTAGGCTGTCCAGCCTCACACTGGTCACCACAACAGGTTACCTGATTTGGGATACTGGAAGCTCCAGGACCACCTGCTTCTCTCCATCACCACCACTACCCTGGTTTGCCCACCAGCTGCCTCACCTGGACCACTTCAGGAGCTTCCCTGCCTCGCCCAGGCAGCCCATGCTCCACAGTGGCTGGAATCGTGATTTCAAAAAGTAAATCAGATCTAGTGGTGCTGGTTGTACTACCTTGTGAAAATGCCAAAAATCGGTGAGTTGTACACTTCAAAGTGGTAAATTTTGCAGTATGTGAATTATATCTAGAAAAACCAAAGGACACTGGGCAACCAAAAGAACAACAACCTATAAAATTAAAAATAGAAAAGTAAGTCAGACCCCACCATTTTCCTGTTTAATGCTCACCAGTGCCTTCCTACTGCATGGCATCCAGAGTGACATGCGGCACTTGGTGTCCTATGAAGCATGAAGAGATTGCTCCCTGTCCAGTCACCCACCTCCTTGACTCACTCTGCACTAATCATTCCTAGAACATGCGGTACAAAATCCAGGTTGGGGACATTTGCATTTACTTGACACAGGGCCTGGAATGTGCTACAAGGCTCTATAGGTTTCCTCCTTCATGTTATTCGGATCTTAGCCAAAGTGTCATTTCTTAGAGACGCCTCCCCAAATAAAGTGAGCTAGCACATTTTCAATGGCATCATGCTATTCCCTAGTTGATGGCAGTCAGCCCTGTCTGAAATCAACCAACGTATGGGTTTACAAGTCACTGTCAGCTTACCCCACTCGGCATATGCACCATGGGGACAGGTCCAAGATGGGCTTCTTCACAGCTGTAGCTCTCTAGCCCTGCACAAGGCGTGGAGGGAAACGGTGAGCCAATGAGATTCTTCTCCGGATGAATCTATCAGAAAAACCCAATTCTCCTCAGCGCTGCCACCAACACTAACATGGCAGTGGGACTGGGCAAAACTAGAAAGGGTACAGAATTGCCCACTTGACTCTTCTAAATTCATCACTCCCGATAAGAAGTTTTCTGAGCCCAGGTATAGAATCACAATCACAAAGGGCAAATGGTTTTCACTTAGAAAATATTTGATTGTACCTGAGGGCAAATATTTTTAAAATCCTTTCCTAAGAGACAATTGTGTCCCAAATGGTTCCAGCTTAACCTTGACCTCCATGGGGTTATTCAATCCAAACACACAAAACAACCAATAAATCTTTGGAGCTTGCAGGGATTCCAATGTCTTTTCTTGTAAGTTAAAAATAAAAAAGGCGGCAGTGTTGACCCTGAGAACACAGAGGCCTGAGAACAAGGCTGAGATTAATATTAACAACAAAAACAACAAAATAACCATGGCTACCGCTCAGTGAGCATCTACCATGTGCCAAGTAACACTCAAGAGGCAAATTCATGTCATTGTCTGAAGGCCCCTGATGGCAAATTTTGAGCTGATCATTAAGATTTGCTGGCCCAGGCATAATTCCAGGGGCTGTGATGGATTCCACCCCTATGACTGGGTTATTTTATATGGTACAGCTGATTTTAAGAAAGGGAGGTTGCCAGGGGCCTGACCTAACCATACGAGCCCTACAAATCTGGGACGAGGAAGTCAGAGCTTTGGAGTATGAGAAGGGTTCAGAACAAGTGAGATGTTCCATTGCTGGCATAGAAGGTGAGGGGGGCTACGTGGCCTGGAATGTGGGTGGCTCCTGAGAGCTGAGAATGGCCTCTGGCTGCCAGACAGCACGGGGACCAAGACCTCCATCCTGCAGTCATAGGAGTTGAGTTCTGCCAACAACCTGAATGGGCTTTGACGAGGGTCCAGGTGAGAATGCAGGTGGCCCACACCTGACATCAGCCTTGTGATGCCCTGCACAGAGAGTCCAGCTGCAGTGTGCCCAGGCTCCCGTCCCACAGAACTGCTTGCTAATAAAATGTTCTCACTTAAGCCACTAAGTTTGTAGTGATGAGTTACATAGCAGTGGAAAATGAATATACTCACAATAATCTTACAAATACCCTGAGTCCCACGACACAGTGGGGAGTGGGTAACAGGGATGATGATGATGGTGTGGTACAGCTAACATCCACCGAGTACTGACTGTGTGTTCAGGGCTGAGCACATATGATCTCACAAAAAACTTTACAAGACGGGAGTTAGTATTTCCATCTCTGGCACTGAGAAAACCCACAAACATTCCCCTTATTTATGGCACCGGCCCTAGGCTCTGCCCTTAGAGCAGAGACAGGGTCCCATCTTGGGGTCAGTCTGGCCCCAGCTATGTGCCCTTAACCAGCATACAGCACCACGTCCCATGGCCCATGCAGGGCAGCAGGCAAGGACTTCACAGAAGAGAAAGGGGCCTGGCTTGGTGGCATCAGGGGGCTAGTCCAGGCCAGGGAGGAGGGGGCAGCATGAACACAGGCCCCAACACATGCAGTGATGGAAGGAATACGGAATTGAAAGGTGGGTGGTATGGTTGGGATCCCTGCTTTAATGCCGGGGTTTCTTGATTGGAAATAACAGAAACTAAATTTAAAGCCACCTGTGAAATAAAGGGAATGCGTTGTTAAAAAACAAAAAACAAAAAACAAAAAACAAACAAAAACTAGGGTGTCTCCTGGGACTGCTGGCTGAGTCACAGGTATTATGAGAGCCAGGCTTAAAGGCTCCCCCTCTCCCCTTTCTTCCCTATTCTGTGCAATGTCCTCCTCCTTCTCTCCCTCTTGTCTTCTGAGTTCTTCAGGCAACATAATTACCAACAGCTTCCCAAATACATGCCATACTCCAAGTTCCCAGAGAGAGAGAAAGACCGCATCTCTCAGGCCTAAGCCTGAGTTCTCAGAAGGCCTTGTTTGGGTCAGGGCCTCCCAACCCTCAGCCCAATCTGCCATTTCCATGGGGTCACAGGTCCTAATCTGGAAGCTTCTACTAGATGAATGGGAAAGGAAGAGGGAAAGCCATCATAAAGGGATGCTGAATAAGGACACAGGTGACATAGCAATGGAGCAGAGCAAGAGAGGACTCTGGAGGGAAACATGGCGGGGAACTCAGGGGAAATACTTTATGGACCAGGCTGATGAGCTCAATCAATGATTAATTATTAGACAGAAAGGCTTAGCAGAGCCTTAATTACTAGGGGACTGACACATTCCAAAAAAAGCCCTGGGCCTCTAAGTCCTTTTATATGGAGGATCAGCTGTTCTCAGTCCAACCCTGAAATAGAGGGAAATTTTGGGAATGCTAGAAGAACTATCCCTAACCCCCTGCCCTGTACCAGTCCTCCCTGCCCCCACCCCCACCTGCTTGGTTTGATCCTCTGGACTGATAGCTCTTGCAAACACACCCTGCTCTTGGCAAGCTGCTCCAACCAACAAGATATAATCAACCATGTTCTAACACGTGAATAAATAAAGAGCTGTGTGAGCAATTGGGGAAATTGGACACCTCTGTAAGTATCTTGATGGTTATTGCCTGGAGAATTAAAGCACATTTCATGAAAGCCAGTGATTTCGGAAGCCGAAGGTGTAGGGGATTACAAAATGAGACCCAAAGTAATTTGAGAGAGGAGGAAGCTGGAGGGAGAGGGTTGGTCCTGCAGAAAGGGTGGTGGGTATTAACACCAAAACTGGCATGTTGAGAAAGCCAGAAGACCATGCCCTGTGTTGCAAAGTGTCATGCCACAGGTGAAGCTTGCGACGATTCCAGCAAGATGTGATATTTAAAATAGGCTCAAGGGGTTGGACGAGGCCCTACAGATAGATGGCCAATTTTAAATCGATCGTAGAGAAATTTGGTGAAAGACAATATGGCAATTCCTAAATTTGAATCTTTAGCTCTACACTGTAATTGATGAATGATCTTGGCCACTGCAACATTCCAAGTCTCAGTTTCTCTGTCAAGAAAATAGTACCTGAGTTGCTGTGAATGTTTCAAGATCTGGTTGATCACATAAAGAACGATCTTTGACACCTAGTAGGTAATTCAATATATGCCAGCTTTCATATCTCCCCTTCAAATCATGGCCTCCGACCAGTATGTAAATCCTGGCTCTGCCACTTATTTTATTACCCTGGAAATGTTCTAGGTCTAAAGGAAATGCTGCAGCTTGAGTCCAATGAGCCACTTCCAGGTGGGCTGGGAAACATTGCAGGAATTCTGCTTTCATGACCAATAGCTCCTGCCACTAAGTGTTGACATATGGATTGAGAGAAGGGAACCAACAGTCACTCCATCCTCTACCATGTTCTCAACCTTCTGTACTGAGCCTGGAAAATAAAGCATACTTTCCTCCAAACAGGCAACCAATAGCTACCTTGATGCCAGAGCTGTCACACGAAACCCACAGCCCTTGACCAGTTAACAGCATCCTGGCAGCACCTCCCCATAAGAGCAAAGACTTCACAGATGCATCCAAGCACTTAGCCTTGTGCCTGACACATGGAAGGTTCCCAATGAGTATTTGTTGAATAAATAAATTAGTTAATGAGAATCTAGTGTGTGCCAGGCACTTTACAAGGCACTTTACATACACTCCCTTAGTTCTCATGACAACCCTATGAAATAGCCAACATTATTATAAACATTCCATGGGTGAGGAAATAGATGTTAGTGATGTTAAATAAGTTGCCCAGGGTCACACGGATGGAAAACTGCTAAAGTTCACATCACAATACTTATCTGATTCCAAGCAGAGCATAAAATTCTTCTTACTTCATATAGACATTAGGCAAGATATTATTTTAAATAATCGTTCTGTTATTACAATTATTACCCATCACCTCCCTTTGACTTTAGGAAAACATGGAGCGGTAGAAAGCAAAGGCTTGTTCCCATTTTTCACAAGAGTGAAAACTAAGAAGGAATTTAACTTACTGAAGACAGTATCAAGCATTACACAGTCAAGGGCGTCTGGAAAGATAAAGTGTGTTTTAATTTGTTTAGGAACTTAGTCTTTTCTGCCAACCACTTAACAACAACATCAAATTTCTTCTGAAGCAGGAAGTAAACTCATCTCATTATTCTCTCCATGCATTAGTGGGAAAGAAATCTCTATTTGAGCCATGTAGATTGGCAGATATCTTCTTTGTGGGTAAGTCAGAGTTGCTGACCTGAGAGGTGGGTTGGTTAATGTATCTGCTTGTTTCTGTCCAATAGCATTCTTTTATATTCAATAAACAGGCATTCATTGAACACCCATTACGTGTAAGTTACTGTGCAAGGAATTATGGGGAGGGGTGAGTGGAAGGCATACTGATCCTTGCAGGAACTGGGAGGGGTGCTGACATCCGTGGTATCCACCTATGATGTGCTGGTGGCCTGCATACCTTGTCTCATCTGACCACCAAAACGACCGCATGATACTGGCCCTGTTTCTGCTTAGAGATGTCAAGGGACCTACCCAAGGCCACACTGCTGGTAAGTGGAAGAGCTGGGATTTGAATTAAGACCTCTCTGATTCCAGAGCTTCAAATTCACCCTCTATATTACACCACCTTCAACAGCATAGCATCTAGTTTAAAATCTTTTTTTTTTCAATTTTTATTTATTTATGATAGTCACAGAGAGAGAGAGAGAGAGACAGAGAGGCAGAGACACAGGCAGAGGGAGAAGCAGACTCCATGCACTGGGAGCCCGACGTGGAACTCGATCCCGGGTCTCCAAGATCGCGCCCTGGGCTAAAGGCAGGCACCAAATCGCTGCGCCACCCAGGGATCCCAGCATCTAGTTTAATAATGATCTGTTTCCTTGTTTATGGTCCTGATGAGATAAATGGTAGAAACCTCAAGCTCATAGCTATGCTAAAAATGTAAATTTCATGTCCATTCATTTACCGCTGGCTCTCCAGCACCTAGGATAATGCCCTGCACGCGTAGTTGGTACAAAACGCACTTGCTGAATGAATGAATGATTGAATCAATTTCTGTAACAGAATTCCTAGAGCTTATCATAACATCTGACTCTCTATTTGGGGGGGAACACAATGGTGCTTATATTGATGTATAAGCATTTGCTTATACAAAACAAAACCTGTGGAGTAGACTTTCCCAGTTCCATAGGTAAGAACATAAATTTCAGAGAGAACAGGCAACTTGGCCCAGAACAAAGGCAGAGACACCGGATGCCACCATGATGTTTTTTACACAAGGAGTGACACTCTGAATGTTTCTGAGGAGTTAGAAGATGAATCCCCTTTGCATAAGGAATTCAGCAATATGGATAAAAAGTATTGTGACAGGAAGATACTGGGTGGGAGATTAATATGCCAGTGATTAGCCACTTGATTGATATGCCAGTTCAATCCTGACATGTGCCATGAGGTTTAACTGTCATTATGCAGATTGAGCCCTTTCTACGGAGGAGCCACCTGAGACTTAGGAGAATAAATGACTTGCCCAAACTTACGAGGCTAGTAAGTGGCGGAGTCAGAATTGAATCCCCACAGGCCAGACATGATACAACCTCACCAGTCTCACAATGAGCCCCCTAGTCTCACAGTGGAACTCTCAATGGGAAGAAGAACAATATGATCTGGAATTGTGCTCAAGGGTTTCCTGGGGAGGTGATGGTGGCTTTGGTTTCTGAAGCAGAGCAAGTGAAAAGGGAAGAGGGAGAGAACCCCAGGCAGAAAAACTGCAAAGGTCTGGAAAAGAGGGAGCAAAAAAGAAACACATGTAGAGCTCTGTTGAGTTTCAGCCTGATGGGAAGCAGAGTAAAAAGTAGTAAGTAAAAAGTGAATCCTTTCCTGGCCCATGTGAAGACTGTATTGAAATCCTCATCGAGTAAGACAAGAGTTGCTTCAGGGAAACAGCAATTTCTTTGGAGTCAGCTCTGGTGTCAGATCCTGCTTCCTATCTTAATAGCTGTGTGTCCCTGGGTAAATTACTTAACCTCCCTGAGCCTCAATTTCACAGCAAGATACAGTTACTAATGGATCAATGTACACAGTAAGTGCTCAATAGCTGTTCATTTCCCTTTATTTCTTCCCTTCACTGATGAACCTGCAAGCACAGAAATGCCAGGCAATAATCCTTGTATCCAGATTTTATGCTTTTAGGATTGTATATTGACTCCACAATTTAGGTCTTACCATTATTGAACAGTGCATGTGAGCCCATCTTTTACTGAAAATCTGAGGGGAGATCAGTGGCAAAAAGCATTAACTAAGACTTTGAGGCCAGCTGCTGAAAGGACAGCCACAGTCGAGCAGAGAAGGCAGGTGTCTTGGATATCACTGTGCAGACTCAAACACTGATGAGTGACTGATGAGGGTCCACAGTCCCCCTCAGGACTGGATTGGACCAGAGATAGCAGACAGTACAGGGTTCTCAAGCTTTACTGAGGACTTCTCCATATTTACCATCAACTCCTTATTTTCCTTAAGCTTGAATTTTTAACATCAAAGATAATAATAATAACTTGAAAATTATTTTCAAATTTATTTTAAAAAGGAAACTATATCATTACTCGCTATACATAGGAGGAAACTACAAGTAAGTGCAACTGAAAAAAAAAATTGTGGCTGAATTATAACCAGATATTGTTGCCTAGTGAATGTTCTGAGGCCAGGAAGTCTCTCTCTCTCTCTCTCTCGTTAAAGAAAGAAAGAGAAAAAGAGGAAGGAAAGAAGGAAGGAGGAAGAAAAATAGAGAAGTGGGGCAAAGTAAAGGTAATGAGTAAAGGAAAGAGAAGCGTTAAAAAATAAGTATATTTGGAGCAGCTCAGGTGGTCCAGAAGTTTAGGGCCATCTTCAGACCAGGGCGTGATCCTGGAGACCTAGGATGGAGTCCCACATCGGGCTCCCTGCATGGAGCCTGCTTCTCCCTCTGCCTCTGTCTCTGCCTCTCTCTCTCTCTCTCTCTCTCTCTCTCTCTCTCTCATGAATAAATAAATAAAAGTCTTTTAAAAAATGAGTATATTTGTTAAATGAGACTTTCCCCTCTTAACCAGAAAGATTGGAAGGACGTTAGGGTGAACATTCTTATTATCCTGTGTGACTCTGTGTTATTGAGCATCCCATCTCTCCATTTACTTTTTCAAAACACCTCGTTGACAAAATCCACGTTTAGGAGAACACGGACCCAGGCCCTCACTGTGCACACAGGAGACTGAGGTCTGGTCTGAGGATCCTGAATTCAAGTCCCACCGCCTAGAAATGAACCTGACATTCTCTGATCACTTCTCCAGGCTCCCCGGAAGCCTGTCTCATTTCTTCCTGTGTCATCCCATCATCATTTATCGGCCCCTCTGGAGCACTGAGGTAAACGGGCTTTTCATTATAGAAGCATGGCTTTTATTGTAAAAGTACCATGGCCACAGCTCTGAAGGTAACCAATGAAAAGGAAAGATGAAAAAGCTAGCCACATCCCACTCCCCTATCACACTGCCATCTTTTCTGTTGGCATTTCTTTTACCCATCTATTTAATGATTGCAAGCACGCTATACATTTTTTAGCATCTTGAATGCTCTTGTCACATCTCCTAAGGGAGGTTAGGTGTCCATGCCTGTCCATATCAAAAACCTCGGGAAAAACCTCCATGATGGTTTTCATGTGTCGTCTGTCCCTTTGTTTCGTCATTTGCAAAATGGGGGTGCTGCTAGTGTACTTGGGTCACAGGCAGTTGTGAGGGCTCAACGGGATGGCAGATGGGAAACACTTAGAATGGGGACTTTCAGGCAGAATGAGATCTATGCAAGGTCCTTCTGAGTTATTCTGACTCAGTTTACCATATCTGCACCAAAGCTGGAACTGGCCAAATCCCAGTGGCTGTGCAGGGACCCAAGGCTGACTTTGGAAAGCTGAGATGGATTCTGCTCCTATTCAAGAACCTTTTTTTTTTTTTATAATTAAATTTTTATTTTTTTTTATTTATGATAGTCACAGAGAGAGAGGGGGGCAGAGACATAGGCAGAGGGAGAAGCAAGCTCCATGCACCGGGAGCCCGATGTGGGATTCGATCCCGGGTCTCCAGGATCGCGCCCTGGGCCAAAGGCAGGCGCCGAACCGCTGCGCCACCCAGGGATCCCCCCTATTCAAGAACCTTAAGCGCTCCCTTCATGTAGGTGCCCCTGAGCCTGTCGGATCTATTCTCTGCCTGCCTTTCTCGTCCCAGCTCCTGCAGTTTGTTCCTATTTGTAAGCATGTGGTTTAGGATCATCATTCCAGAAACTTCTACCCATTCATCAAAGCCCTATTCAGATGTGCTCTCCTGCAGAAAAACCTCCCTTCTTCCTGAAATTCTCTCCTTCTATGTCTGTAGCCTATATGTACATCTAACATTACATTTAGCAATTGAATTACTAATATGTAAGTGGGATAAACTTACAAGGTTTAAAATGACAGATGTAGTTAATAAATTCTGGAGTCTTTAAACCACCCCTCTTTGTACCCACCAAGAAAATAATAGTGGCTTCTGCCATTCGTCTTCTAAATTAATCATCAAAGTGACATCCATGTATATATGTCGCTTACACACTTATATCATACTCAATGTATCATTTTCCTATTCAGCATGTCTCAGATAGGTAAGAACATTAGGACATGCAGACTTCTTTATTCTAATTGCTGCATAGTATGCCACTGTACGACCTTTACACAATTTATTTAACTATTTCCTAACACATATATTGCTGCAGCCTCAACTGTGCTTTCCTGGGCAGATACCACTGTTCACTCGTCTACACTCCACTCCTTGGGAGATTGTAAATCTCTTGAGAATAGGGTCTAAATCTTATTTAGCCTCTTAACCTAGTAGAATATCTGTTACATACGAAATGCTCAATGAGTAGTAGGTGAATGGATGAAGAAATGAATGAATGAATGAATGAATGAATGAAAAATCAAAGGATCGCTCCAGAGTCCAGACATGGAAATGAGAAGGCTTTCTTGATTTCCCCTTCTCAATCCATTGACCTTGAGGAATCGGAGCATGGGCAGTTTTCCACATGGGACATGGCCAGGGGCCCTCAGTTATTTTAGGGGAGCCCAGCTGCTTACAGTAAACAGACTGCCTGTCCCATTTTTCAATTTCTGTGCAAATGCCCAGAGCCCTTTGGGCACAGGGAAAGGGGATTTAAATAAAACCAGGAAATAAATAAATCATTGCTTCAAAATAGCCAAATGGGATATTTCCAATAAACCATTTCTCTACAGGAGAGGAGGAATGTGGGAGAAAAAAAAAGTGCCCAAAGCAGCAAATTTATGAAGAAGCTATAAAGTTAACGGAAATAGGAGGTTTGCAGAGAAATGTGCTGCTTTAGCATCCCATAATCTGGGTATTGCTGGGGTGTTGGTTTCTTTTATAAGGCAGTCGTGAAGTTGGAAATACAAACACTTTAAATCATTATTTAGCAAGAGGGGAGCGATTTCTTTGCTTAGGCAAGCGGGATCCCAGCCCTGATAATGCCCCTTGTTCATTTGTTCTCTCTCCCCAAGAAGCTGGAAGTATCTGATACGGTGTTACAGGCTATGCATTTACCATGGCAGGGCATTACATCAGATTCTTTAATGGGGTGTTCCATTTCAGGTTTGAGACAGTGTGTTCTCTCTCACTTCCCTGCCTTTATTCACACTGTCCCTTCCGCCACTTGGAATGTCTCTTCCTTTATCTCTGTCTTTCCACCCCACGCTGAGCTCTACTCAGCACCTTGAAGTGTACTGCAGGGGCTCTAAGGACCAGGCGACACATGGGTGCCACTCTGTGCATGTGCTTTATTTATTTATTTATTTTTAAAACATTGATTTTTTTTAAAATTTATTTATTTATTTATTTATGATAGTCACAGAGATAGAGAGAGAGAGAGAGGCAGAGACACAGACAGAGGGAGAAGCAGGCTCCATGCACCGGGAGCCCGACGTGGGATTCGATCCCGGGTCTCCAGGATCGCGCCCTGGGCCAAAGGCAGGCGCCAAACCGCTGCGCCACCCAGGGATCCCTGTGCATGTGCTTTAAACTCTGAGTCTCACTTTTGTAATTTAGAAAATAGAAGGAATATTGGCACCAACCTCATAAAGTTCATGTAGGTAATGAGATGTTTATAAAGTATGTGCCAATAGCCACTGCTTAAGAATTATAGTCATTGTAGTAATAATTGTGATTAGTCTCTTCTCACTGGTTGTGGCTCTTATCATATGTGTTGTGCTATAGTCCTATAGTCCTATACTTACCTGACTCTTCAAACCTAGCTGTGCTCTCCTGGAGAGTTCAGATTCTCTATGAACTCCAACAGAGTTCTAACCTTTTCCATGTATATACATTTCCTCTCCTCTATCTTATTTTACTGGTGCAAATAAAACTAGAGATTAAACTATGGACACTATATGTTTTGCTTGGACAGAAGAGAAAAATGAGGTTTAAAGAGTCTGAGTGACTTCACCAGAGTTCTCCAGGTAAAGGTGAAGTCCAAGTCCACAGCACAACCACAACCTTGTCACCATCTGTTAACTCACATTAGTCCCCCTAATGCCTGGCTTGCTACACAGGCAAGGGAGATGCCCATTAAAGGCTGTGAATGTCCCATTCAGCATGATCGTTTGGAACACAGAGGGAAGAATGAAAATAACAGTAGTATACCACTCAGCAGGTGCCAGGCATTGGTCTAAGCACTTCACAGATATTGACTCTTTTATCCTAACCCAAACCCTAGCAGTAGGTACTATCATGATGCCTGTCCACAGAGGTGGACACTGAGATATTAAGCAGTTTACCAAAGGCTACGCAGCACATAAGTATCAGCCTTTCTCTCCTTCTGATACCAGACTCTACCTTTAGTGGCTCCCAAAAGCTGGTCCACAGCTCTCTGCAGTCTATAAACTTCATACATAGATGTAGATATCACACAGGACTGACTGTTCTTTTTCCAAGTAAGCACATAAATAAGCATATGGATATGCTTATATGCTCCTGAATATCTAATACATATATATGGTCATATGCTTATTTATGTGTTTACTTGGAAAAAGAGCACTGTCAATCCTATTCCTATGAGGTCTCCAAACCGCCTCCCCCATCAAAACCAGAAAGCGGCTGGAGCCTGGATTCCTTCATATTGGCCTCTAGGGGGAGCTCACGACCCTCTCTGCCCCTCTCAGAACTCAATCCAGTGCAATGGGCAAAGTGAAGGGTCAGCTCAGATTCCAACACTTTTTTGGGGTTTTCTTCTAATAATGGTGGCCCCAATATTCTTTACATATCATCCCACTCCCATACACTCATTCCATGTGACTCATGAGGGTGGGCACAGGTCCCGGATCCCGCCAAGCAGCAGATTCCTTCCCCATCCTGCCACGGTGATGGGTGATTTCAAGTTAACTCAATCAGTGGCAATGCAGGGCGGATGTTTGCTGGAACTATAGGAAGAGAGGTATCTCTGCTTGGATGGCTCACTGCTGGGACATCATTCTGAGAGCTCCTGGGTGCAGTCCTGCCTCCAGGAAGGGAGAATCTGATAGAGAATGGACCCCATGTGGAGAAAAGCAGAGATGAGAAGCAGAGATTCCTTACAATACCATCTGGTATTGGCCCCTGGACTGGGGAACTTAATAAATTTGAAAATATTTCATAAAGTCCTAACTTTCCGTGGTGGGTTTAAACAGGATAACAACTACCTTAAAATAAGGAGAAGATTGAGCGTCTCAATGGCCTAGTTGCATATGAACATGAACAAGTTATAAAAACAATCTCTGAGGAGAAATCTGGCCCATCCCTGGACCATCTCACCATCTCCAAGAGGAGTGGGTGGACCTCGAGCTGGGCCCAGGCCCTTTGGGACACTTGCTATCTCACAGAAGGGCACTGGCTCTCATCCCTACCTACTATCAACCAAAATTTTGACAGAGGGAAAATTTATCGACAGAGGGTTTTGTGCAGTGCAGTTTCTCGACTGTTCCAGATATTCTAAAGTCAATCCCAGGACCAGACAAGATCAGTATGAAGACGTGGTTTGTATTGCTCTGCAAAAATCTACTTTCCTTGAATGGTGTGGAGGTGAGCAGCACACATTGTTTTTTTCCTCATGGAAAGGACCGTGGCTACTACACAGGATCGCAGCTGGCAT